>NW_024581066.1:18996-343767 GCF_017639235.1 Corvus kubaryi | reverse complement strand
GGCCTCTGCCTTCCTTAGCAGACACCTGTCTTTCAAAACCGAGACAGCTCTGCTGATCACCTTCATATTGTTCACATGGGAAGCATGAAGAACAGAGTTCAAAAGTCCCTAAATTACTTGGCTTGTTGCAAGACATGGCATTTTCACTACTGCAGATGCTTCGACGCCCTCCTTTCACAGCCTGGAATAGCTCCTGCCTTGAGTCCAGCAGAGGCTGACATGAAGATGTCCATAGTACTGATCTCATGATGTACTTTAACTTGAAGGGAAATGGAGATAAGGCAGAAATAAATCTTAATCCATGTTGTGTCTATCTAACTGCAGGTCTTACAGAACATTTACGTGTTGCTGCTTTCTCGGTGTGTGGAACCATGCACATTTACTCAGAGAGCACAGAAACTCTGTCTGTTTTGAGCACTAGTCCTTAACTAATAGTTTATCACTAGGGAGTTCTCTGTGCAATGAGAACACAGATGAGATGACGCTGGCAGTGACGCTGCTGTCACTCTATAAATGTATATCTCTGTGACTTAGCTCAGGATGTAGCCCATTGTACTCAAAGACACACAAATAAAGATGCATATGCACAAATTAGTAAGTGATCCAGGCATTCCTTGGGGAATTTAATCTAAGTCTTACACATCATATAACTGAGATGGGAAGCAGATGCGTAATAATAGATCTGTATTGTAATACCATCTGCTCAGACCAAATCCCCATAACAAACTGTGTCTGTCCGCATGTCATGCATTTCTGCAGTTTCAGCCTTTCCGAGGCTCCTTCTCCAGGTTGAAAGAATAAACCCCTGTCATGTACAGCCAAATCAAAGCATTAGGCCATCGGCCATCTGTTGTTTATTTGTGAGGTTATCTTATTTCTGCTGAGCCTCAGCATCCTGGCAGACAGTGTAAACTCAACTTCTCTCTGTTCTCATAGCAAGACATTAAAGATGTCCTGTTACATCAATTCAGCCAAAATATCTAAATGAAGAAGGGAAATCTCAACGGTGCTTTTATAATACAGACTTTTTATTTCAGTCAGACTAAAACAATTGATTATTTTTAAAATATCCTTATTGAGTCATAATGACTGTGAAAGGCATGATCCCCTCAGTTCTCAAAACAGCAGACAGGCTCTTTCATATCCTGCACAAACACACAGTACTTCAAACTGCTTAGAAATGTGTTTTCCTTTCTCCTGCTAATAAGAAAGGTTTAATGACAGAGGGTTTGATCACAGCATTTCACCCTTACCTGTTTGGGAGAGGGTAAGCAGCTGTACAGATCAAGGGTTGTGGAGGTCTGTAGGTACTCATAATGTACACTGGGGAGCAAATACTCCTGAGAGCTGGTTCTGAACAACACATTGTACCCAACACCCACAACTGGCCAGCTAAGCTTAACCATTAACACCATCCTCTGTACAGTCATGAAGTTGATGGCCCCACATTTGCATTAGAAAATGATGCACTGCAGGCATTCAAGCTGGTCCTTCTGTTAGCTGAAGAAGGTAGGATGCTCCTTGGTTTCTGCGAAATCATTTAATGGCAAGAATCTCCATAGCCCTAGGTTAGTTTGCTGATCAACAACTAGGAAGCAATTGGGATTAATAAGAATCAGGTTTTTATAGGTATCTTCTATATTATCACTGCAGGGATTAAAAATGTTTATAGTAGAAGAGATTCTTTTTTCTTTTTTTTTAATTTCCCACAGATCAAAACAAGTATATGTCTTGTTGTTTCTTTCTACTCATGCACCTAAATAAGCAGTATCACTCTAGCCACTATTAATAAAGCACTAGAAAATTTTCAGTGACAAGAACTCAAGGCGGATGCTAAGGCTTGGCCCTCAAATTGCTACTCCTGAGCATTTCTTTGCTGACACTACTCTTTGTGGAAGGGACTCCTCTGTGCTGTTCATAGACCAGTTGCTCCAGTCAGCCCCACAGAATTCAGTGTAATGGGGCTGATTTATAACACTGCCAGACTTAGGCCATCTCCATTTCCTCTGTTTTCACTCCTCCCCTGCCCCCCACCGTTAGCAAGTTCGAAGCATGGGGATGCAAGAGTGCAAGCATAGGGCCAGGTGTGCTGAGCAGCACTGCTGCAGCCCCAGGGTAAGCAGCTAATGCCAGCAACTCCTGACTGCTTAAACAAGATCATCAGTACCAAAAAGAGTTTTCCCCATCAAACAGCTTCTGCTGCTACAAAATGCTAACTACCCACTAAGAAATCACTTCAACTGCTCTCCAGAGCTCTTAGTGCAAGGTCTAGCTTGTCAGGCACAGACCTGGTCTGCATATCTCCATCAAGCCCTTTGAGGCATGCATCCCTTTCTTGGGTCCACTGCAAAACCATCCCCATCCCTCTCTCTCTGAATCCATTGGAAAAGAAGTGCAAAGCACCATTTTCAAACACTTTTGACAGCATAGTTATTCAGCATGTGTCTGACTGTCTAGGGTGAAGGTTTTCTTGATGATTGGCAGATAATTCACAGACATCTCTGTGGCCCATGGCTGTTGTTCTTAACTGAGGTGAGCCTGTTTTGCAGTGCCAACCTGGTAAACTAACACTTTCCTCATGTTAGCAGAAGAATGGAGCTGTCCCATCAGGAGGACAGGCTGTATGGTCAGTTGTGGTTGTTACGAAAAGCAAAGCTGGAGTTTGGGGATGGGAAAGGAGCTCACATCCATTCTTGACCTGGAGCCTTTAATGGGTTCTAAAGCTAGCAGCTTCCTTAGCAATGTGTGGCTACGAAATGAAAGTCCATGGTTAACCCACAAATCACAACGTGGCAGTCACCATAACCCTGGATCTTGGTTCTTGCTGTTCAGCAGCTCATTGGATTGTCCTCCCTGCCTCTGTTGCAGAGCTGTCATTCCCAGACACTGAAAGTGGATTTGACCATATCATAAATATCCAATAACTACTATCCAAAAAGTAGATTGTTCATCGTGAAAGTTAAGCCCTAGAAAGAACACTACTTTGGGCATTGTAACTAAGAGTAGAAAATCCTCTATGACACAGGACATTTTTCTCAAAAACCTGCAGAAAAGCTATCTCACCCATTCCCTCTTGCCTTTTACTGCCCTGTATTCTAATAGTGTTGCACAATGAGGATTGGAGGTTTCTGTAACTTTTGCAGCAGGGAACAAGGCAAATCAGGAGCAGTTCTGACACGTTGCCAGGAGTGGCTGCATGGCATGCCCTTTGCTTGGGAGCACAGTGTTTGCATCTCGTGATGTGATAGCAGTGTCAAAATGTTGTGGCACTACAAATTGCTCTGCTCTCCTTACACATATTTTTATTATAGAGATGCCTTCACCTCTGCTGCCTGGTAAAATTGGATAGGAATCCCTCAAGTTGCCGAGAAAATGAAGGAAACTAAAGTAAAAGTGCTTCACTGAGGTTAGAGAAACTACACAAAAATGAGTAAGTGCCAGAAAGCCTGACATGGAGTCAAAAGTCACTTCTGTAGAAGACTGCTGAACATTTAGCATAGTGACTGTATAGAGAAAGTTGATTGCAGGAGGTAAATCACAGTAAACATAAAACAATATACTCTAAGTCAAGGTTATTTTAATTTGTGCCCATGTGACCAAAATTTTTTGACTTATTTGTAGTTAGATTTTATCTGAAAAAGGTTAATAATAAATCCAGTAACAAAAGCATCTGTGAAGATTTGGTAGTCAAGCAGCAATAAATAAAACAATTTTTTTAAGACCTAATGTTATTGTTTTGCATCCAAGAACAGAATAGAGTAAATATGGCTTTTGTTGAAACAATAGCAGAAGCAAAGCTATGAAAACAGGAAATCATCTCTAAACTGCATGCCTCTCATTTCAGCTCTTTTGATTCTGTGAAGCACAAAGCTTTTCTCATTCACAAATATCACAGCAACTTTATTTTATAACTGCACTGCTCTTTTTTTTTTTTTAAAGAAAACCATCTGACTTCTAAAGGATGATATGAGACTCAATAATACAGCAGGAATGCACCTATTTTCTTTGCCCATTTACTCGAGTATCTTCTTGTTGAAATTATGCCACTTCCTGATTTTTTTTCTCTAGCAGAAGCAAACCATGTATGTAGTAAATACAAAGAAGATCATTTTTCTGCACATTAAAGCACTAATGTCCTAATTCTGAGTGGGTTTTGTCAGTGACTGAAGCACAGACCCAGACCGACAGGGAACCTGAATCATTTATTCAAAGGAGTGAGTTGGTTTTCTACACTTTTCTAAGGGACAGCATTTCCTTATATGGTGTGACCTAGACCGTGTTGCCACATCAGCAGCACGCTTTCTCAGTGTCCTTCTATGGGATGATCACTCGCTGTTCACCCATCCATCAGCTCCCGGCAGGCTCCTCTCCATAGGCGTCTGCCCTGTGACACCTCCTGCCCCCAGGGTCCAGTGGAGGCAAGCCTCTGTGTGCCACCATGTGCTCCTTTGTGCTGCCATGTGCCTCTGCAGGCAGGTTTTACAGCTCACAACCCAATTATACCTTATAATTCCCCATAATTCCCCCTTTTTTGTTTTATACAAATAAGAATTATGACAGTGATTGAACAGATAGAACTTTGAGGAACAATCTAAAGTTGTCTAATTACCATCACTCAAGAGTCTGCAGTGGCTCGGAGGTCCTGTTTCACAGTGAGAATTTGGAAAGTTTCCTAGGCAAGACTTTCAAGTTTACTTTGAAAGAGGGTCCAGCTTTTTTAAGATGAAATTACCAAGTCAAAATGACTTGATTATATTTTTAGAGCAGAAACACCTGGGTCTGATGGTATAATCTCCAGTCAGCCAGGGCTAGGGCTTGGCCAGAGCCTTAAGCCTTGACTGAGAGGGTTTCCCTAAAATACTTATACAGTTGCTTAAAAACTTTATTAATATCATTCTGAATGCGATTGAAAAATTAAAAACATATAAACTTTTTTCCAGTCTTTTGCGGGGGGCATGCTCCATTCCTGCACGCCCCCTTTTCTGTTCTAACAATATGTAACACGAACATCTTTCAACTTACTAAATTCAGGAAAATGTGTAACATAACATGCAGTTTTCTTACTATGAACAGTAAAATAATACATCTAATACAACAATAAAGGTGCACCAAGTAAAGATAAGCAAGGTAATATCATTAACTGCTTAAATACTTCATTGTTTCACAGAATATATATAAATCTAGGTCTTGGAAAATTACAGTTATATTAACATGAACTCTCTAAGAGGTTTTAAAAGGTAACAAGCTTAATTCTTGCTTAAAAAAATAGCTTACAAATTGTAATTATTATCTATCACAAAAAGCAATTAGAACAATGCAGGGGGGTCACAAGGTGGTGTGGTAAAAAAGCAGTCTTTGAGATTCTATGGACTAGCTGCAGGAACGACATACTTAGCTTGCAGCCATTCTCGCACAAGCTGGTGCAAAATGCTGAATGCTGCAGCCCCACCTCCCCCCACCCCTGAGGAAGGGGCCATGGGTCCACTTAGTCCTTTTTTCTAGCACAGTATCAGCTCCTGAGAGTCTGCAAGGAACGGGAGCCTTGGCTGGAAGAGCATGGCCCCTGCCGGCTCGCACGAGCCCCTGCCATGTGCCTCTGCAGGCAGGTTTTAGAGCTCACAACCCAATTCTATCTTATAATCCCCCATAGGGTCTTAAACCTTTCAACCATGTTGTCTCCTTAGTTATCCATATGCATACTAGACTTTGAGAGTTTTTCTAATTTTTCAGGATCAGGGTACATACCAAGAGTTATAGTAGTACTTGCCTAAATTGGAGTCCAAAGCTTTGATGTTAAAATGCTAGTGAAAATGCTTGAAATTTTCATCATAATTAACTCGCTCTGACGTGAAATGCGAGTTGGTTTTGTAGGCTTAAATTCTCCATGAATTTCAGAAACAGGTTAGCAATAATTTTTATTAAGATGCCAGACCATTCTCCCAGCAGTCAGAGGAGCAATGTGAGATTTGTGACATGTCAACTGAGGTTCTAAGATGGGCTATCATTTGAGTTAAAGATTAAGGCAACTTTCCATTACTGCTGTGACTGTAGATGAAAAAGATGAGATAGACCATCTGGTAAGAGAACATTTTAGAATGGAAGGAACTTGGGAAAGAAAAAACAGGTGGTGAACCTGCATGGTCATCTTGTGTAACAGACTCCCATTCTCTTTTTAAAACCTTCAAAGAGCTGTCAATCACCTGTACCACAGATATTTTTAGAAGAATTTATGAGTGCAGTTGAAACACCCTGCCATTCATCAAGAAAAAAACACTGCTGACCATAGACTCTCATTTGAGTTAATAATAACGCTAATAAGTCTGAACAGCTTCTTTCATTCTCCAGCCCTTTGATCTTATCAAATGCATAAACCCTGTAAACTGCTTCAGCCTCCTGGGAGTAAATGAATGAAAAGCCATTTTCTGCTGTAAATTGTACCACAGATGCAGCCCCAGGTCTTCAGTAACAAAGCCGAAAGACTGGAGCTAAGTGAACCATTCTGCCATCCTTCAGTTAAACACAAGCTCCAGTAATTGTTATGGCAGACGGCTACTAGGGAGAGAGTGTCTTGGCAGAGATTACTGGTAAAGGCAAGTTTTATCAAAACAGATGTCAAGTGTATTTGTAAGGCACCGGTTCCCAGGTGTGCTACTCATCTTTTGAAAGGATATCTGAGTAAAAGTGCAGGAAGAGAATCCCAGTTCAATAGGAGAGACTGGCTAACTTTGATAACTTTGAAGCAGGAATGGGGAAAACAGGAAGTTTCCACAGTGCAGACAGACACATAAGCCTCAAAACCTCAGAAAGGCACTACATGCTTTTGGGAATTGATTTCCTTTCTTCTGATTGCAAGGATGTGGTTTTTTTCCTAAAAGTCAAACGTTGCCTCAAATAATAGCTTTCTTGGGCTCTTTGTCATTTAGAATTGTATAAAAATAAATAGAATGTGTCTCCAAAATTTTTACACTATGGAATATGCAAAGCAAATTTTTTTTTCTGGACAAAAAATCTAATCATTATGTAGCTATGTAACAATCTTGCCCATAGTCTAACCATCCACATACCATAATTCCCATTGGGAATGGGATAAACCAGAAAACAAAAATCAAAAAACCTAGGTGCATTATTCATTCACAAATACTGCAAATTAGGTCTGTTGTTTGCAGCAACTTGTTAATCATTCACATAGTTTTTTCACTCCTAATCAAAGTTTCCCCAATGTTAACAGCAGCTAAGTATTTGTTAAGGCTAACTTCTCACTATTCCTCTCACTATTCAGTGATCAAAAGAGGAAATCAGGTGACCATTTGCACAAATAAACCTTTGCAAATACCTAGAGGAACCTCAGACAAAAGAGAAGATGAAAGTTGTTACTTGATATTTTTTCAAGGAACACTTCTGGGGAGCAGACATCTCAAATACTGTCAGGATTTTATGATGAACATGCCAATGACGAAGTTTGGCTGTGAATAAGGACACAGAAAGAGGCACTCTCTCTGCCATGTTAAAACACAAGATTCTGCTGTCCTTATGCAACCCACTTCATAGGGCTAAATGTAACTAAATTAATTTTTAAAAGCCTAAATTTACAGCAAATATGGCTCAGAATATATATATAAACAAACTGGTCAATGATAATATTATTTTGGGGAAATCTTCCATATCTTACTAACAGATTGTGAATGACCTAAAATAATCTAGCTTTGCACCTCTATCTTCTACACAGTTTTGTGTTATAACATTAAAAGTGCAGATCTATACTGCTCTTTTGCAATTCTGTGCAGCAGAGAAGGATGCTATGCTCTATATAAGTTATTTATATTGAGCCAATAAAGCTGATTTCATATTCTGGGCTCAATCAAAATATCAAAATATCCCTTAACAAAATACTGCTGGGACATTTGCATTTTCTGATAAGAAAACTTATAAAGACAAATCAGTGGTCAGAGCGAAAATAACATCCTCACTGGTTTCCCTCAGTTTGGTATCACATCTCTTAACAGTCAGATAGAAACCTTCATGGATTTCTTAGTGCCACAAAGCCCATTAGGTATAAACAAAATATACATACTTATCTGTCCATAATCATGTTCAGAGATGTCTCTTTATGCATGGCAAAATCACTAGTGAAAGAAATGATACGTGATTGGCTTTTAAAGTCCATACCTGTCTGTTTAACAGCAAGGTGTCATCATGTTTCAGAGCTCAGAATAGAAAGCATTTATTCAATCATGAGAACAAAATGTGAGCAAGTGAGGAAGGAGAAAGGAAGAAATTAATCTAATTAATTAATAAAAAAGGTAGCATTTGATATAGAGAAAAACCTAGTAGATACAGTCCTGTCCAGTGGTTGTTGTCTATGAGTTTGTTGTTTTTTTCCACCAAAGAACAAGAGCAACAAGGGTCACGAGGGCTTTGGAAAGGGGCTTCTTCTACATGAGCAAAGCATTGGAAATACAAAAACTCCCTCACAGATTCCTCCTCAACACAGTTCCTCCTCTCATCCCATCTTTTCACTCTGTTTGCCTTCCTCAGCCTTCTTTTTGAGCTCTGAGCACGTTTCCCAGCCTGTTTCTGTCAATCACCATTGTCAGAACAGCAGCTGCACGGAAGTGTCCACAGAATTATTTTACACTGAAAAACCACCAGCTTAAAGTATCTGAAATCTGCAGGAATGTTATTGGCAAGGAAATGCTGCCCAACTGCCTGCCTGCCTGCCTGCTATCCCATCTCCTAAGGCAGGTGGTTTGGTGGGACACTGATGAGCTTGCTACCTGGCTGCTGGTACAGTGAGAGCCAGCAGACCCAGAAGTCTTCCCCTCAGTTGAAATGAAAGTCATTTTAGGTTGGGTTTAATATTTGGGATATTTATATTTTGGCATGGTATTTGACCTGCAAGTATGACTGTCTTCTAGTTCTTTTTCTGGTTAAGGAAATGATGAAGAATGTGTGACTAAAAGGAGGGAATAGAGCACGTTACAATGTTGGGACACCTACCAATTGAACCTACTCTGTGAGCTAATGGCACTGCTCAAGAGATGCTTTCCCCAAGCAACACACCCTATTGGAAGTTCTCCCTCTGACTACAGACCTGTGATCCACCTTACTAGATCCACTTTACCCTGTGAAACTGGAGTGTCCCATGGGAAACATTAGTAGAGAAGGAGAACGAAACAGGAAACATCTCTCTGCCTGGAGAGTTTAACTGCAATCAGATTCAGTGACTCTACTGAGGAGCAGAACCGATGAAGGGAAGAGCTAATGAGCACATACTGCTTTAGTTACAGGTTAAATGGAGCATAACCTTTCCTGAATTATTTCTGGCTGCAGACTCCTGACAGCAAAATACTTTTCCTGGAGCAACTCCTTATATGTCTTTTACATTAGGAAAAAAACCCCAAACCTACAAACTAGGAGTGGATAAATATCTCACACTTGGCATCTTTAGCCATGCTATCAAAGCATTCAAAAATCATGTAACAGAAAACCTCAGCTGCCCACTTCAGATCTCACTTCATGTCTTAGTGACACATTATTGGAACAGAGTGTTCCTCCTTCAGTGTTTTGTCATTAGAAAAATGTAAGTGTCCTGGGCAATTTTAAGTCTTCCATCCCAGACAGTTTCAGGGGAAATACCAAGCCTTTCAAACAACACTGATGAGGTTGAACATGAGCCCAAAGCTCTAATTCTTGTTTACATACTGAAACAGATCAACTCAACTCAAAAGTACAATATGTGGTTTGAGAAACAGTGCTCAAGACTGACCTTTGGCACATAAAGGTGTAAGCCTAGGAGAAAAAAACATCAGTCTTTGAAAAACAACAAGGATTAATACTTTGCATTCTGAATTAGAAAGAGGTTAATTTAAATTAAGTAAATCCTGATTGGTTTCTAGGATTTTGTTTTTCTTTATTTTTTTTTTAATATTGATAAAAATCGTGAATGGATTTGGCTGGAAGTAAACAGCTGTACAAAAAAGGATTATAAGTTATATCTCATTTCTGAGAAAAGCTGGTTGGCTGGACATTTGGATGCATTTCTTTACTGAGAGGATGGTCAAACACGTGGAACAGGCATCCTAAAAACGTGGTCGATGCCCCAAGCCTGTCAGTGGTTAAGAGGTATTTGAACAATGCCCTTAACAATGTGTTTTAGTTTTTGGTCAGCCCTGAACTGGTCAGGTAGTTGGACCAGAAGATCATTGTAAATCCCTTTTAAATGAAAAAGCCTAGTCTGTTCTAACTTTTCTACTATCAGAGTGCTCACGCATCAACTGCAGTGTCTTTTTCCCACTTCTGATTTCTCTAATGAGCAATGAAATAAAAGACAAAATCATTCTGAACACTTAGCTGAGAAAAAAAAGATGTGATTTAACCTCACAAAATGACACCACATGTGTAACTACTAACCATAAGAGTGCTGATCACTGGCATTAGAATTCATGTTGCTCTTTTCCTAAACAGACATTTACAGGCATTGTGCTAGCAGCTGAAGGGCGATCATTAGCAGCTCCTGAGACATGATTCACAGTCTTTTAAGTTTTCCCTTTTTGCACTTTTTTTTTTATTGGCAGCTTACTGAGAAACACTGAATGTCAGAGCCAGAAAATGGATATCTGTAAAATGAGAACACAGGTCTTGGTCCACTTTGCCTGGCACAAAGCCCTGCACATAGTCATGGGGCCCTATTACTATTCTTACTGATATCATGCTATACAGCTCAAAATAAAAGAATAATCTCTGCCTTAAATCATTCACAAGTTCTTGGTACTGGTCAATATCAACCCATGGAATTTCCAGCCATCATCAGCAGGTACTGAAAAAACAACCTAATGACATGAATATCTGGAGAAATGAAATACAGTAACTTAGTCTAAAAGGTGAATAAGTGGAAGTCTTTGTACTGCTTTTACTTCCTGCCTGCTTTTGGACAGAAGGCAGCACAAATTCACCCAATCCACCTCTGTTTCTACAAGCACACTCACAGCGCAGCAGAAGCCTGTAGCACTACTAACTTCATTACAGTGGTGCCAATTAAACCCACTTAAGCACTTCTGGAAACAAATAAATATTTCCAGTAAGTTTGCATAAGGGTACCATTTTACTGCTGGCAAAATAGACGTTCAAGCAGAAGAGATTCTTATTAGACAACAGCTTTATTTACAAGAAATGAAAAAGGACAGGGGGACTTTATTCACACAGATGAGACTGAAGGTAAAGAGTAATCCTTTCACCTCCAGATCCCCTTTGAAGGTGCCCCAAGAGAGAAAGGGTCACCTTGCTGGTGGATCAGAGTCTGTTTCTACTTCTCAGTTCCCAGGGGTGTGAAAATTTCCTGGGCACTTCCTGTTGCTTTAGCAATCTTGAGTGTAAGAACATTACAGGTCAATGCTGAGAAATGCCTGAGATCAGGAGAGAGCTGCTACTCAGATGGACATCTTCACCTCTGCTGGCTTTCTTGATGAATTCTCCTCAAAATGCTCAAGTTCAACAATTTCCTTCTCCTTCTGGATTTTACCAAAAGTCCAACAATCAAATGTGAGAGACACACTGAAACCACTTATTGAAAAGAAATAAAATAAACAAACAATTTTGCAGAATTTCTATCTATTTTCTCTTCCATTGGTACTCCATCTAGTGCTTGGTGTAGTTGCTCTGAGTATCAATGTCAAGATACCTTTGATGCGGTTGAGAGCTGAAATAAACTTATCTGAACTCCCTTTGCCCCTTTGAATTAGAAAAATTGGACAATTCCTGTCTACATAACACTGGAGTAATTTTTTGACACCCACATTTATCACTGATGTTAAAAACTGAGAAAGATGATGGGCAGAGATAAACAAATACTCTTTCATTAAAACACTGGAGTTATAGATTAATTTCAGGGTCTGATTTTTTTAGATGCTTTAGGAAGGTCAAGCCAGAAAGTTTTCACACTGTGAGACAATCAGAAAACATGATACCATCCCAGTTACAGCACCAGACTTTTTGACATAGATAAAAAGCTTCCACAAGCCTTTCAGAAGGCAATACCACTAAAAACACTATTTAGCTGGTCAGGGAAATTCCTGTTCCTAAAGTTTTGTGACCTGCCAGGACTTTGCAGTTAATCATTTATTTTTTGGAAACTTTCATGACCTAAAAGTGGATAAGTTCATAGGAAAGTTTAGCAAGGGACAGCTGCAATCATAAAACCACTAATGTACACTAAGTTCTCATTCAAAAGTTATTACTCTGCGTTATTAATTATACAGTATCTTCTAAAACAATGTCTTAGTGAGAGAAAACATAAGAGTATGTCAACTGCAGACATGTCTAGGTAGAAGGATGTGGGGGAAGCAGGATGATGGACCAGATGGTGGAGCACCTTCTTGGTGTAAGGATTGCCACTTGAGACACATGGGCATTGACTGTGCAAAACTTGGGTAATGCAGCATAAATTTTAGAATTTAGGAAACTTCTGAAGAAGTCTAGGACTATTAAGTTTCCAAAATAGAGCACTCCAGAACATAAAAAGAAAGGAAAAAAAAAAAACCCAAACCAAACGAAACAAAATCCCACCTCTATCTCAGCCAAAACCAGGACACCAAATAAGTAAAGGTGTAAAAGGTTGGATTTTTTTCCCCCTCAGAACTTTGCCAGCTCTCCTATCAAATCAGGAAAATGTCTCAAAGATTCAAATAATCAGAGTAGGTCCTTATTTATTCAAAAAGATGGCACCACCTGACACTTCTGATACGATTTGCAGTGTAGTTCTCTACATGACACACCTGTCAATTTGATTTCTCCAGTTAAGGCATGGGAGGAATTCCTTAGAAGCATCTGACCTTTCTGATATTTATCTAAATTGAAAATCAAAATGCTTTGAGATTCACAAGCTGCTCACCCTAATCAGTTTTTCCTCTGCCAAGCCACATGAAACAGCCCCTGATCCAGAAGGAGAGAGCACACAGACACACCACAGTGCTCCTATGATTTGAACAAATTCTCCTCTCTAGTTTGGACACTGAGATGCTTTTTCCACTGCTATGTATAGAAGTGAAAACTGGTTTAAATAGCTTTTTAGGAGCTAGAGTCAGGATTCCTGGCTTCTTTCCTTGAATTGAGGGCCACATGACCTACAACAAAACGCAAGCATCATTTTTCACTAAGATTTTGGTTGGATTCAGATGCTGATCTTGACCCATACTGAAGTGTTTAAGTTCTCAAAAATGCTGAGGTTTTACAACTCACTGAAATCAGTGACCAGTATCCTGATATTTGTAACTCAAAAACACAGATCCTTTCTATCTCACCTGAACTTCACAAAAATAATGATACTGAAATTCCTTCCATTTAAGAAATATATATACCTATGCCTTTATGGTATTACATCTTTTTTGCCTGATGAGCAAAAATCAGTAAATTCTCCTTTCTCCACTCAAAATATGTTGTGAACTGACTCAAATATTCCAGAATTGGTGCACAGATGGAAGAAGCTAGAGGACATGCAAGGCTTCTTCACTGATTTTCTTGTTTTCCAAGAGCCAAGCGTCCACCACAGCCCTGCTTCTGGCACCACGCAGTTCCTGCTGTCTGGATCCAGTCAGAAGCTGCTGAAAGTGCCTCTGCAAAGTGAGAAAACTGTTTTTATACTGACACTGGATTAGTCCGAGACGAACCGCTGAGGACAGTGCAGCAGCGGGATAAAGCTCTTACGCCTACAACTGTGGATTAGGTCTGGTAGGATAGTGCAAACCAGGGAAAGGAAAGGGACATGCATCAGAAAATGTGAGCATAAATCCCCATGCTTCGTGGAGAGCACTCTGCCACCCCCGCAGCCAAATGCAAGCATAGGTGACACTGCAGATGCTGCCTGGGTGAGGGAACTGGCTGGATGAACAGTTGCTTTGTGTGTGGGTGTAGTAGTAAAACCAGCAACAATAAGGCATTTTCAAAAATCACAATCTGTACCTGAGGGAAAAAACCATCTAGTGGGTGATCCCATCCGAACTTCACTGGTGGCATAACTTTATCCATGGTACATATGGAAAGGTACCACTGCTACACTGGCTGGCCTGACAGAATCCTTTCCCCACTCCTGAACACAAGTACAGATACAGATTTTTAGCCTGAATGGCTAGAGACTGAATGCCAGCTGTTGCTGAGTCCCTGTTGCCATTCTTTTTGTTCTTAGAGACAACTCAGTTTATTTACCTGTGAGTAACGCAATCATTCCAAGCCCACACTGGCAAATCCTTACTATCCTATCTGTAGCTTACAGAAGGCTCTGATCCACAAGGTCAATGCATAGATTTATAAGATTATGGTGATCTAGTTTGATCTGCTTTATCAATTGACTCTATAGGTCTGAATTTATCTATTTCAGCTCAGGAAACCATGGGTCACACTGTGTATGCATGTGTGAAGACACAAGCGTGTGAAAGCATACACAGAGACCTGCTGTGATGCTGCATAGTGCTAGGATGTGAAATATCCCTGAAAAAAGAATGGAACCAGAGAGAAGATGAAGAGGAAATGAATAGGCAAAACATCTGTGTTCTGATGGCACAACAATAGCTACCTTAAGACGGGACCCTATTAGTCTGGTAAGAGTTAGGGCTCTTCAGCCATGTAGCACCTCCTGATGGCATTCACCTTCTCTCAGTGCTATAACATCAGGGTTTCAGTCATAAACTATTTTCTACATTAACATGCCTGTGTCATTGACTTGTTTCCAATCTTTTACTCTCATTTTTTTTCAGTCAGTTCCTCCAATGCACCTTCAGAGGTACAAAGAAACAAAGAAAATAAAAAACTATCTGTGGGAATTGTATTAATATTTTCATGTTTGGATCCCATCTGCTGTGCACAATTAGAACAGAAGTAGTTGTTGTATTTGCTCACATGTGTATGGAAAACTGATGTATGCATTCCATCATATGCAGAGGTTGAAGTGAATATCATAACAGAGGGCCAGGGGATTTTAATAGCAACTGGGAGCTTCTTAGGGCATATTTGTGACTGGCATCTCAGCATACATGAGGAGAAATTAAAACCTGGTCTGTCAGAAGAAGGTGAGAATTCCCAAAACAAAGGCATCCAGACCTCTAATCAGGTTCAAGATTCTTGGTCCACAGGCCAATATACATTTGGTCAACACTTGGCATGTTTCAGAAATTGGCATATAGTATGGTGTTTGGGGAGGGGGGAGCTTTGGGGAGTAAAGTTGTTTATTGATGAAATTTCTTATGGATTTTGTCATGTTGTTTTGTTTGCTTTTTGTTGATTTGGGGTTTGGTTTTGTTTTATTTGTGTGTTCTTGCTATTTCTTCCCCTCTGTCCCCCCCAAAACACCCCAGCTAGGTATGTCTTGCAAGCACTCTGAGGCTGGTTCTGTATACAGTGGTCTCTCATTTCCAGACCTTCCTTTGCCACAGAGCAGGAAGAACAGGTGTCTGTATTTTCAGAGGGTGTTATTTCTGAAAACATCCATGACTGGCTTGCCTTCTTGCTCATCCAGATGTTTCTCTCTCACCTGCTATTAAGGGGTATATTAGTGTTAGGCAATGATTTCAGACTATATCCCCTTTGAAGAGATTTTAAGTACCAGCACTCCTTATATGGATCCTTTTATCATTGCAGAGAGCTGTGAAAATTTAGAGCTTTAGCTTTTGGGATGGTATCAATTCTTCTGTCCAACCTGGTTGACCCAGTCAACATAGTGAGGAATGTCACCTTTCAGTTCCTGTTCCCTGATAACAGAGAGCCACCACTGCCTAAATACTTTCAGGGTGTATTTCATCCATATTTCCAGCTGGAGATCTTAGATCCTGCAAGGGGCATGATACTAGCTTTAATGAGAGATTGACCTGATCTAATCTATTATATAATTTAAAAAAATCTATCTTCCTCATCATATTAAATGTCTTAATATAAATATAATTAATAAAAATAATTATATAATTTATATTTACTATATAACATGAAGTACAGAATAATTTAAAATATAAAAATTCCATATAGTTAGATACAATGAAATACAATATACTGATGTATCGTATGTAAATGATTATATAAATTATATTAGTATTTAAATATTAATAATTTTCTCCCATCTATGCAGCCATTTGTTCCAAATTATTTAACTTAGTTATCTGCTTTGAATGACAAGGCCCAATCCAGAATCACTCTTCTGGACACAAATCTTTATTTGTGCCTGAGTTTTCATTGAGTTTTTGTTTTCTTTTTGTGTTACTTCATAATTATAACTGCTTCATAATTGGTACTAGTTATAATTGCTTTAAAATTCTGTGTTCCTTAATTTTCTGATGAATTTGCAGAATATCCACCATTCATGCCAATTGTAAAAGCTGCATATTAGTGTTGTCACAGGGAAATAAAACCAGATTCTCTCAGAGAAAAATCGTGTCCACAGCTTATGTACCAGTCTACCCAAAACACAGCTGCATTGTATAAACAGCAATCCATTCACACCCCTGGGAAAATCAGATCACAAATAAAACTACCACAACAGACCAAAATCTACATCTGAATGACATACATCCCAGTGAAACAAACAATAACAATCATCATCACCATTATTATTAATAGGCATTGCCTGGCAAATTCTTTGCAAACTGAGTCGAATGTTTCTCTGTTAGCTCACTCCTTCTGCAAATGATCCTGACAAAATCCCCTTGACAATCCTAATGTGCATAAGACATTGATGGAAAATACTGAGTTATGAGCTCTTACATGCTGAACCAGCTGTCTGGAAAATGTATCTTGGGGACAGTAACAATTTGAAATGCACTGTGAGATCCTTTATCATAAATTGCCTGCCTGCAGAATCATTCTGCATGTCAAAGAAGGACATAAAAGTGGAGTACAGGAATGGACAACAGAATGGCCAGTAGCTGAGCCAAAGAAAGAAGACCAATTTCTTTAGCCTGACCATAGGGATCAGTGGGAAAAAATGGCAAGCTAGCTCCTTGTACCCCAGATATTCTTCTGATCATGGGTAATGGAGGTGAATGCTTTTATTTTGGAACAGTAAACTTTTTCTTCACAAGGATGTGGAAAAGTCTAATATTCAGATGGGATCACTATGGGTAAAAACAGGGCAGATCCATGTATTGAATTTGGACCAAGTACAAACCAGGAACACAGAGAAGGCAAAATCCACAGCAAACCACCACATTTGGCATAAAGCATGGTTAGTAGGCAGGGTCTGGAAGCAGGGATGGAAAATCCAGTTCAAAAATTAAGATGGAAAGAGGGTGAAAAAGCAAGAAGTATGGGAATCCCCGTAAAAGTGAGGAAAATAAATTTTGAAGAGCTGGAGCAAGGCCAGTGTATGATTTCAAAAACAACTGAGCAGGGATTTGGCGATAAGGACCAGGAGTAAAGTTGTGCAGGACAGGGTGGACACAGGGCAGCCATAAATACGCATAATATGTCTATACTGTAAAAACTGTGCAATGATAAAGCACTCAGAGAGGGAGTCGGGGCTAGAATGTAGCAAATAAGATCTGTGTCAGAGGCTGTACAACAAAAGACATAATGTGAGGTTCCCTTCCCTTCTGCTCAGACCCAGAGGCCAGCCCTGCCACAGGACTAATTGGAGGCACAGCCTCCTGGGAGACTGACTGCAGTCAAGGCATTCACAAACACTTGATTGCCAAGGTAGAGCTGTATTAAAATGAAGGCAATCAAATCGTGACTTTCCAAATTATTAAGCCTGGTAATACCATGGTGATACTTCATCATGCAAACAAAAAACCAAGGTTTGGATAATCAGTGTTCAGCCCATCTGTAATTTGATGAGATTGTGAGTAGGAATGCCTCTAAAAGGCGTGGGTGTTCTATTCATGAAAGCAAGCAAACTTCAGGTATTTTTCTCCCAAAATCTTCAAAATACAAAATGCAAATCAGAATCCTGCAAGACCAGAAAAGGCTTCTTAATATTTTTTAACTTTTTGTGTTTTTACCCAGGTTGTGAAAATTGCAAAGTCTTTTGTTTCTCCTAATATGGCATCAGACACGCAAATAAAAGGACTGAGACTTAAAAAAAAACAAACCATATCAAGTAAACATGTCAATAAAATGCCTGAGTCCAGATTTAAATTACCTAGAAGTTCATGAGTGCTTCAGTTTGGGTCCCTTGTTTATACAACTCTAACTTTCAGAGGAATTGCTTGGCAGGGATCTAACTCAAGTAACTCTAATTTGAATTAATCTAGTGCCCAATATGTTTTGGATGCTTTGAACATTACCTTTCAACATTTATACTACTGTAAACTTATATCAAGGCAGAAGAGAGGAGACAGTACACTTGTTCCCAAAAACTAAAAAAAAAAAAAAAACATTGCAAAAGAGTCTAAAACTGCTCTGGTGGGGCATGAAATCTGAACTTGTACTTGAGGCCAGAGAAATAAAGCCTTTCCTCTGCTACTTCTTCTGTCACCCGCTTGCAACACAATTGTTTTTGTCACTGAATCATGTGAAACCTCAGACTGAAGGGAAGTGGAAAATTAATGGATCAGACAATCATGTGGATTTATCCTTTGTAATTTCAAGTAATGTTAACATGTTTTGCTTTTAAAACAGATGCTTCAGAAGCCTCTTGCAAAGGCTTTCTGCAGTTCACTCTTTACATGTTCATGCTGGATGGTGGAAAACATTGGAAAGAAGGGGCATAGATAGACTGTGAGCGGTAAGAGGGGAATGGTCTCAGTCACTGCTCATGACACACTGCAATGATGATTGTAATCCCATTATTCTTGACCAAAGGGTATCAGGTTCATTGGTGCCTTTTCTCCTACAATCCATTTCTTCTGAAGAAGAAAGGGAAATAGGGTCTTCAATCAAGGAGAATGTGTTTGGGGGATTTTTTTTTCTTCTCCCAAAGTATCCTTTCCATGTGAATTTTTTTTTTATTGAGAACAAGAACCCTTTTTTGTTTTTTTAAAGTTATGAATAGCAAATAGCTTTCCTCTCTCATTTTTCACCTGTAAGTACTTCTATGTCTTTTCAGGTAATAGAAGTCCTCCCTTATGAGCTGCATTCACCACCTGGCTCCTCTGCCCTTTGCCAAGGACATCAGTGATGAACTATAACATGCCTGCAAGACAAGGACTTGAAGCTGGAAGGTGAGTTTCACAGAGGGTGTTCAGAGCACACAGCAGATTGGCAACATAAACAATCTAAGCATCTCTGAAGAGACAAAGAGGAAGAATTCAAAAACTAAATGTCTGCGTTTCAGATAAAGGTTTTTGAGCTCAAAAGGATTTTATACTTTCCAAAAAGAGAAAACTCTGACTTTTTTTTTCCGACAAGATCTCACAATTACCTTCTGCTTGCTCTGGGAAAACTTAGGCAAGTACAATGCTGTGCCTACTGGCACAGTACCCTGATTCGCTCTCAGGGTAGAAAGGGAGCTGGTGACCCTGACTGCCAGTGAAGTACTACAATAAAAGCCCTAGTGCAGATATAGTCGGAAAAACATAAGGTGATTTATGGGTGTGTAAATTATTTCTCCTGCTGAAATGGAATAATGCATACTGATATGACCACTTTTGTTCTAGCAATAACTGTATTCACACTACAGGGATTTTGCCAATTTAATGATCTCAGCATAGTTAAAAAGCAACACTTCCCCCTGTCAACAAGACAAAGTCCACATATATAAGGTAACATTTTCTACAGAAAATGGGAGGGAAAAAAAAGAAAATATGTGCAATTTTTTCTTGTGAAAAACTCAGTAATTAATATAGGTAGTTCACTCAGTCTTTCTCCTCCTTTTCCCCAATGACTTAATTCCTGGACTGCAAGTTCAAATAACATCAGACTAAACTTTTATTGCCAATGCTGAAGCTAAATCTAATACTATGAAATTTACCTAGACTGCGGGTGCAGTTTTAAACGAAGTAATTGTTAATTAACGTATGCACTTGAAATGTGCTTGAAATCCCATTCTTTTTGGCTATCACTCAAAAATTGAGATAGTTTGGCACAAATTTATACACATATGACAGATTAATTTTGCAAGTAGCATCATGACAATGGAGTTGTACAGTGCACAATGTATTGGTCATCTCTACACAAGGAGAGATGACAAATTGGATCATCTTCAAAGCAAGGATTTGTCTCTGTTGACAACACTTCTTTACCAAGGTGTAATTTTCCATGTGCGAGGGTATTCATGTGAACGTTTTTCATGATATCTATTACATCACAGATTGATACTGCATTTGAGAATGAGGGTTTTCCAGGACTTGTGAATACCATGCTTCCATCAAGGGCAGGATGACACGTCACAAGACAGCTTGGACTTTTACAACAGATGGGCCTGAGCAGACTGCAAATTCTGTAGGTTAGCAAGACTCATAAAGACTGCAGAGTACAAGGACTATGTTGGGTCATAACCCCTTTTTATACATTTTCCAGATTTATTATAACCCTGCTGTAAACATATCTCAAACCTTCTAGCAAATCTCCACTCTGCCTTAGGCTGAAGACATTCTACAGCCTCTGACCTGTAGGAAGTCATGCTTGATAAAACCACCCAGAGTTGGTTTAGGGGGATTTGTTTGGTTGGCTGTTACCTTCAGTAAATTTGATAAGCTTCCACAAGTTTAGTGAGATGGAACCATTTCTGTGGTATCCTGTTAACCCCCTGATTCTGTGATGTTCCCCCTATTCCCTCCCCAGCCTTGGCCACTCCCTTGGTTTCTCCCTATTTGCTCCTGCACCCCAACCCCGCCCAGGGACCGCCTTTGGGCTCCTGACAAAACCACCCCACAGCCACAGCACGAGTTCTCTCTACCTCCGAACATCGCGGGGACAGGATGTGATTAAAGCCATCTCAAACCGTCATGAGATCCTTCTCTACCTTCTTTACCACCACTGCGTTGTAACGCTGCTGGCTGCTAGAGCCAGATCGCGGGGCTGTCCCAAATGGACTCCGGGATGCGACTGGTCACACGGCCCTAGGTAACACCCGCTGTGCTCACAGGGAGCTGCAGCCTGCTAGGCAGAGTCCAGCGCTTACAACACATTTCCTTTTTGGCATAACGTTCACCATACCTTTTCCTTTCTTCCTCTTTAACCCAGTATGAACTGATGGGAAGAAAGGTCAAGGCAAGCTGAAATATTTCAGCATTATTGCAAAAGGCCCAAAATAGAGCGGGCATATGTAAGCTCCTGAGCAGTCCAGGGTTCAGCGACAGAGAATCATTCCCCACAATATATATATTTTCATGTTTACCAAGCTTTCACATGATAAAGTCTTTCTCTCATTTGCATCAGGATGACACTGAACTGGTAGGATCTGGTGTTGTGAAATACTAAGGACACACTGATTGGCCGTGGAACTTCGAAATATCTGGCAAAGTCTGAGTGCTGAATGACAACTACTGTGTGGAGGTACAGCACTATTGGCAGCATAATGTTTTAGAGGCAACAGTAATTCAAAATTCACAGTGTCTGCTCTTGTGGAACGTACTAGTCCCAAGGTACTACTGTATAACCATGGTGCCTTGGCCAACAGCCCCCTTGCCAATAAAACAGCTTTTATACATCCTCTGTATATATGCATGAACCACTGTAGAGTACATCAGAGCACTTACTTTTGCCTGCACAGTCCCTGCAGGATTCTGCTTTCTCGTACCCTGCTTCAAAGCAAAAGCAGTCTCAGAGAAGATGATAGAGACACACTAGAGAAAATCTTGGCATACGCTGCAAAAAGGTGAGCCTTCATCCTGTCCTTCCCTGGGATGGCACATGCTGATTTGAAAAGGGCTTTGGGGAATCCTTTCTGAAAGAAGATTGTGGGGTAAAAACCTAATCTATTTCCTTCTATAATTTAGTTATTAAATTCTCTTCTTTTAAATGCCAAGGACTTTCTTCTTGAAACACATACTCCTGCACAGTAACTTAAATATGGTAAAAAAAAAATGTAGGACTTAAGAAAGCTGTAACAATTTAGGCTCAAACAGTTCAGGTTCAAAACCTTAGGTGTTGTATGAAGAATTGTTTTGTGGTGCTTGTTGACTCCTACAGATGAAAAACTAGTCCTACCAGTTTCAAACTTCTCCTTTCACCAGCATTTGTTGCCCTCACGTAAGACTTCTCATCTAGATTTTTAATTCAGAGTTCAACACAGTGCCATATTCAATTGGCCTGTTTACTGCAGTGCTAGGAATACTGATTTACCTGGCTTAAGTGCCTTTGGATACTTAGCAGGTCAAGTGCAAACAGTGGACAACCAAGAGGAAAACAAAGCATCTGTCTAAATCAAGGAAGAACCTTCCAGCCGCATGCTGCAGTAAAACCAAATAATTTATAACTCTAATGGCTCCCAGAGCCCTTCTCTCCTTCTGGTGGCCTATATTCACTGGCCTCTTTTATGTAGTTTAGGTTCAAAAACAGTCCACAAAAGCTTGTCTGGGCTGATAAATCTCCTTGAGAGAAACCAAATTTCTTTAACTAACTAATTTAAAATATATTATCAGAGTTATTCACTGCACTAACGCAGGACTGTGAGCTGTGTTTAATGTTATTTTTCTGTATTCTCTGCAGCAATCAGCTTTTTGTGTAACTTGGACACAAAGATTTTCCTCCCCACAATTTCATTTGGGGAATACCAAGCATCAAGTTTGTGTCAGCCCTGACTTGTTAAAAGAAGTCCATCACATTGCAGATATGACACACCTGAACTGGAAAAATACTTGGATACTGCTGTCAAGAACAGTGGGTTTTTTCAGCCTGGTTATCATATCACATGAGTGTAAATCTTGGATAATGTTTGGAGAACTCTTTCCAGATAGAGTTATAAACAAACCAAACTCCTAAATTTGAGGCTTGGCAACAGCCAGTCATCCCTCTCCCCTGAAAAACATTAATTCATCATCCCTGCAGACAGTCTACCCATGAAGTGATGTATAATAAATATCATCCATTGCTGTTTCCATCACAGTCATCAAGGTCCCACTCTGCTATACGTTGTGCAAAGGATGACACCAGTGGTGCCCCTATTTTCAGGCAAATGTTGATCTACTCACACAGCTAAATCCCCCTAGGAGTCACACTGCTAGCTTAGCAGCCTGCTCATCAAGGCTGTTCACTGAAGTTTGATAAAGACAGACAGCCTGGAGAAATCCAGCATCAAGCCTTTGTACTTAGGTAACCCTACCAAGGCCAGCCCAATCCAATGGGGTTTTTTTATTATTTTTAAGAAATCCTAGGGACCACATTAGTGAGCTGTAATAGGAGTGGAAAACCCTAAGGCAGAGGACCCTCAATATCTGTAATGCCAGCTCTCATGCTCCCTCTCCCTTTGCAGTGTTGCCATGTTCAAAGTGCTTGCCACCAGCGTTTGAGCAGAAGAGACTGCAGCAGGATTTTTAATATGTGCATTAATGTGTTTGTTATATCCACAACACTTGCCCTGGCACTGCCAAAGAAATTCTCAAATGATTCAATTTGGACATCTGAAAGAAAGAAAGGCCTTTTTTTTTTTTAAGCTAAGTAGTTCTCTAAGTAGTATGAATGTACCTGTGGTGGGACAATCCATGTGATAAAAGGTTTAATCACAGAGGCCAGGCATTCACAGTTGGATTTCAATTAAAGTGTGTGTTATTTATACCTTTTAATTCCTTGCCTCCAGCCATATGCACTGACTACTTGATCATTGATGTAATAAAAGAAGATGCACATGAAAAGGGATATGGATGAGAACAAGCTAGTTATTACCCATGGTGTTATTCATTGCTTAGCGTGTCACAAAAGTCTCCATTAACTCAAGGTCACTCTTCCCTCTTCAACCAGTCCCTTCTACCTCACTTCTGTAAGTAACTGACAACTTAATAACACCTCATTTGTAAACACTGACAACCATATGGTGTTAAGACTTCACTAAGCTTGAGAAACATGTGTTTTATGGCTGTTATTACGTGTATGAAGCTGGCACCTGGGGCTTGCAGGCACGCACAAAGGCCTGCTTGGTGATGGCAGGAATGAATGTGAGCCACCCGTGGTGAAGGTTTTTGGTCAAAGAGGAATCAGACAAAAAGAAGAATTAGGAGTTCCTGGGAATGCTGGAGAAGCCAAAAGTGAAGTTCACCTGATATTAGGTTATCGCAGCTTGGATCCTTATGCTTGTTATGCTCCTGATCATCATCAATATATCAGCATTTCCTGGCTTCAAAGAAGATTTGAGTAGTTGCAGAATAAAGTAGCATTGATCTTTAGAGGCCAGAAGCTAATTACATTGAGGGTCCGTATTTCCTACTACACTCAGATCCTCATGTCCTCACTCAGACAGAGAATGGGCATCTTACTTAGTTTAGGAGAAAGTAAATTAATCTCTGCTCAAAGTGGTGGTGCAATGCTGGGACTATAATTTTAACAAAAGGACTCCTGAATTTTTACTCAACCAAAAACCTCTGAAAGTTGTTGTGGAGTTTTATTTCAGGAAGTCTAAAATAAGGGCTTCAGGGGCTTGAATGTCAAAACCACACAAACAGAGAATAATAAATTGAGCTAACAGAAAAACAGAAAATTGTTATCATTCCAAGATGCTTTATTATTTGCTTTTTGGTTTGGTTTTGTTGTTTCTTGGGTTTTTTTCTGGGGTGTGGAGAAAGGGAACAGATTCCTAAGCATTCACTCAAAACTATAAAGGCTGAAATGTATTTTTTTTAGTGGCAAATGAGATTTGTAACATAGTCTATTTTCTCCTGGGGCTGGGAAAAGAATAAGTAGTTTGATATATATTTGTAAGAATGGAATACAGTCCAGAAAGAGTCCAGGTTTTAGATGGAAGCATTCCAGCAAACAATCTGAACAGACAACAGTAAAAATTAAAAGATGCATATTATGGTGGGGTTCAGCACACCTGCTTTCCAATCGAACTACAACATGTACATGCAAAGCAGTGTGTGTTAAAAGGGAAAAACAGCAAAAGGTGACAATACTAAGCTGATAATCACAGTTTTGGAAGTAGCAGTTAAGACACCGTTCTCAAGCTCATCCTTTCTTGACGTAACACGACATGAGAAGTAGTGGGTATGCTCAGGTGAAGAGGTTATCCAGGGAAACACAGCATCTTAAACAGATTCCCTAGTAATCCAGTGATTTTTCAGCTAAACCCGTGTCTATGTAACAGACATGAGCCACTACAGCTCAGAGCCCCAAGGAAGATTTGGGCTCACATGTGTAAGACCAAGTACAAGGTAATAAAGTGTCTGTAGGACTTTCTGCATGGAACTGCAGATAGGCATAAACCATGGTAAGACTTGTGGTCAAACTGATTTTGGAAAAAGATACAAAAGCAAATGCTTTCTTAATCCCAAGCAGGAAAAGAACTTTATACATCCTCTGAATTGAGGGGGGTTTTCATTACAAAAGCCCCTCATTTAAAACCTAAAAGGAAAATATCTGTGGAAAATGAATATTTTCCCTGTTTTGAATTTTGCAAGGAAAGCACCGATCTAACTTGGTACTTGATTTTCAAATTTGACAAACATTTTATCTACATTGAGACTTCCCCTGGAAACCAGTATATTGTGAAAAGTCTTAATGATCAGTCCAGCTATTCCAGTATTTGATATTCGGCTTGAAAGCTGTTTCTCCCAGGAGTTGAAATATATGCTATATATATAATAAATATATAAAATAATATATTATAAAGCTCTTGGACAAGGAGACCATGGTATAGCCCCCAAAGGTTTATTACTGTCTTAGTCTGTCCTGCAAAGTATTACTGAGTATTCCTGACGAAACATGAGTCTGGTGGCCTCTGACTAGATATTTCTATTCTCTATATTTCACCAATTTCTTGGTGAAATTGCTTCTATTTGCACCTCAGAGAGTGGAATGATCCTTGATCTTGAATGAGTTCATGCATCCCAGGAAGTGAGATAGTGATCCACAGTGCAAATACAACTTGGGATTTTAATTCAAGTCCACTCCCATGTGGCAGCAGGACACATATTCCTGTCTGAGAGTTTTCTCAACTGACACTGAAGTTTCAGGTTCTGGTTCTCCTTTTCTTAACACCGCCAGTGCAAGTTAGTGCTAAAAGGCTGTTGCCAAATCAATGTGTGATAGCATTATAGCATTATAAATTCTGATTTGCAGATTGATAAATGATGAGAAGTAGAAGAGTAGAGAAATAAAGCCTGATTCCATAGAGAGAAATGTGCAAATTTTTACTGACTTTTAACCTGAGCATACATATACATATATATATATATATATATGCAATTACTTTTGTTTCTATGCAAAAATATTTAATTGGCTCAGGCATGTTTTCCTTTCTCTAACATACCACAAAAAACATGCAGTGAGAAACCCTCATGAACTTTTGGAGACTTTAGATAATGAGAAATTAAAGAATACATGTTTGTCTTCAGTAAGTTTGATGATACCCCACCCCACAGATAGTTGTCCGTTTCTTAATACTCATTAAAATAAAAATCTATTTTTCATTTTTAAAAATCCAATTTAAGCTTAGAAAACTCAGCTTTTGTTTTTCTAATAGTCAAACTCTCTGTTCTCGATGCCTTTCTTCAAATTCTTCAAATTAGCAATTATGTTCTTTGCCCTTTAATACTATTCACATTTATTTTGTCATAAATCCTTATGGAGTTGTCTTTAGCTAAAAAAATAAGACAGGAACACAAAAAAAGATGCAGTCTCTTTTTGCATTTTTTGTTCATATTCATCCCCAAGAAAGTGGGAACCCAGAATTCAACAAAGATTACCCTAAAGCTTGGGGAGTAATAGGACCATCTGCATTCAGAAAAGGAGCTTGGGGCTTTGAATCATCATCCTTTGCTCAATTTGTTTTCCAAAGCAACTCATCACACCTCTCATGGCAAAAGCAGTCCTACAGGAGTCCTCAGTTTCCAGCTCTTGGCTGCCCAAACAATGTTCATGGTGTAACTACAACAGGACTGCAGACTAGTTTTGTTCCCTACATTAACAAGTGTGTGCTGCTTTTACACCTTTCTTTTCATGCAGCTTGCCCTATCCACAATTGCAGTTTTAGCCCCCAGTATACCTCTGTTTTCCACAATCCACCCATGGTCTCAGGTTAGTGTCAAGGTTCTTGACAGAAAATTCTACACAAGATTTGTAACACTTATAGCCTGTAGCAAAGAATCATATTTTGGCTTTTGACAAAGGATGTTCCTTTTACTCAGGATCAACTCCTTTTGACCCCATGACTTATCCTGTGTTAGGACACTAGAATAGATTAGTAAGAATATGTAAGCTCAAGAACCTTCTATCTAGGTCGTAGACTTCTGCCAGAGACAATACATCATAGATATTTATCTTTAATGTGCCTGACATGTCACTGCATGTCACTTTGGACGGACTTCATCTTTAATAAATGTAGAATACAACATCTTGGTGAGAGAAAAAAGCCATCAAGCTTTGATAGGCACAAGTGATCTACTACTTGCTTATTTCAGAGAGAACATCCTTTATCGAGATACACACCATGAACAAGTACATCTCATAGGAGGGAGTCCAAAACAGTCTTTTGTGTCAGCTTGGTCATACAGGTTTCCAGTTTCCCTGAACTGGTTGTTTCTATTTAGGGCAGATCAGGCAAGTATGGTGACATGCTAAGCCCCCTTTGCCTGGGAGCAGTGATAGTATAAGTGGATTTCCTTCTCTGTGGTTTTCAGGAGCATATAGGTAGAGAAAATTTTAATTTTAACTTTTCTGTATGACACTCCTAGAGTTTTATTCTAAGGTGACTTGGAAGAAGAAGAATGCAACATGCAGAAGTGTTTCCCAAGGTTGTGAGTCTCCCATTCTTTTCTCACACAGTAAAAGAGAACTGTTATCACAATTCACCTGCCTGTTGTGCTCATTTCCGACATATTTATGGACTATGACTCTGCCAGAGGGAAAGAGAAGCTAAAACCATGCTTAAATTCTATTTTCCTATCATGGCATCATGTTAAACAACCTCAGCTCAATAGTCTCTGTTTTTTCCTAATGAAGTTCCTGATTTCTTTATACTTCAAGCTGATGAGAGAACCAGCAGAGGTGAGGAATAACAACATTTCTTCGCCCTGTTCTTGCATGTAGAGATTTCTGCTTCCCCCCCTCTCTCCACCCCTTCCCCCCCCCCCAAAAAAAAAAAAAAAGACAAAAATCACCCATATTTCCCTTATTCAAAAATGAGCTCATTACCAACCATGCCAGCCTGAGTAAGGGAACACTTGAGGTAAGGGAATGCCACATACACCATATGGTACACGTCTTGCTGCAGCAGTTTCCAAGCGTACGGTACAGATTGTACAGTTGTCCTCATAAAGCTTAGCCAGAAAGCACATTTTTTCTATTTAACAGCAAATGCTATTTCCGCCAAGAAGAAACTGTTTCCTTGGCTTTGGAAACTAAAAACATTCTTGAAATCATTATGAGGTGAGATGAAAACAGGATCAAAGGAAAATAAGTGGCACATACTGCCAGGAGCAATTTCCAATAAAATTTGTACCAACTTCCCTGGGAAGGAGATGGCTGGGGACAGAAATCTTGTTCTCTCTACATCTGCCTTACACGTTCATTTAGGAACTTCTGTGAGCAGAAACTGGGCAAAGCTTGTTGAATGTATAGAGGTAGAAAAGTCAACTAGATCTTAATGGAAGGAAAAGTCCATGGATTTATGGATCCTTTGAAAAACAGGCATGAGAGAACAGTCCTGTGAAAATATGGACTTTGTTGCTCACTGAACAGCATTCAATTAATCACCTGAGGAATGAAGAGAAATACAATCATCCCTAACTATTTTGTTAGGATGTTTGTGCATTGCATAATTAGAGTGGTGTGTTTGGCACCTTTCCTAAAAAAATCTGTGTCCTGTACTGTCAACAGCGGGCATGAGAATGTGTTTCTTTATGTAGGGTTAGTTTATCTACTATCACACTCCTCTAAAAAAAAACTGGAGGGTACATTGGACTGAAACCTTCAATGCTTTTTTCCAAGTACTGAATTCTCCCAGCCACCAACACGTCCTATTACCACTGATAACAGTGACAATTACCCCAAAACAGATTAAATTATGCCGTATGTTTTCTGTTCCTGAAAATAAAATTAGAAAAAACAAATTGATCTCTCTTACAGATTGATGAAACCACCAGGTCTTTATCAAGTACTTGCACATTCATGCTAAGAGAGTTCTGCTGGTAATGTACAACTTCATAATCACATGGAATATGCAGTGGCTCAGAGCTGAATGTTCAGTCTGAGAATCAAACAGGTACCCTTGTCCTCCCCCTCACTGAAGTAGCCAGAAATTCACTTTTGTTCCATTTCTACTGTTGATTTATATTTCAGAACTTCAAAAAAGGAACTACGATCTGTAGTGGAGGGCTGGATCTTAGATCACAGACATAAAAGACAGAAGAAACCATCTTTTTGACAAGTGCAAATAAAGTGTCCTAATAAGAGATTAGTCAGATATTAAGCCTCTCTCACTTGATGTCAGTGAAAATACCATGGGTTAACACTTGACAAGAAAGCAAGAATTTTATGGTTGGTAAATAGTCAGCACATCCACTGTTTTTACATAAAATTGGGACTGATCAGTATTTTCTGAATTCAAGTCTCAGGTAAATTATTTTTGTCTCTTACTTTTAGTGTATCCCTGCTTTGGCTTTCCTTCTCCTCTACAGGTTGATTACTTTTTGTTTATAAATATATTTACGTAATGTTTTTAACCAGATCATAGTCATCTGTGCAAACAGCAAGTAGGAAGGTTGTTAAATGATAAAGCTCCAATTTCTGCAACTTTCAATTACTGAAACAAGATTATGTGAATGC
Source organism: Corvus kubaryi (assembly GCF_017639235.1). Classification (NCBI taxonomy): domain Eukaryota; kingdom Metazoa; phylum Chordata; class Aves; order Passeriformes; family Corvidae; genus Corvus; species Corvus kubaryi. The sequence continues at coordinate 313,938 of NW_024581066.1, read as the reverse complement.
CACGGGGAAAACACAATGCAACATTTGAGAAATGCTGTGTAGAACATTTGAGCATTTCTACGGAACACATCAACTTTCTCTGGATATTCCAGAGCCCTGACAACCTTCTGTGACCTTAGAAATATCGGTGGACACTCCGAGGCTACTTCAGAGGACGCTTTCCCTGGAAACAGAAGGCAGATCCTATGGAATATTTCAGGTTTACACTAAGGCATACTAACAAATTTAAAATTAGAAACACAGTGGAGACATGGAGAATCAGTTAGGGAAGACCATTTCATTTCAAGAACTTGTGACGTAATGGAATGAACAAGAGTAGGCTACCAAAAGGGGGAAGTTCAAAGTGTTACTGCAGTGTCAGCAGGATGTGCAGTACAGATTCTAGGAGGATGGGGAGAAGAGAGCGGTTGGGATTGGGGATCAGGACTGGGGTACATTAGGCCTATATTTAGACACAACTATCATCAAAAGATCAAAACATGCACTAGAAAGACAACAGCAAAAGAGGACAGGATTTACTGTCAGATCTCTTTGCGTTCCCAGTCTACTTAGGCATTCATGCTGGGTGTCTCAGTGGTTTTTTCCACCAGATACTCATATTCTGAAAAGTCCCTCAATAGGAGAAACCAAATCAAAGAAAATCCTTTTCAATCTGTGCATTGAGCCTGATACCCTCCCCTGCTGACAGCAACAATAGTTTTGATGTAGGAACTTCTAAAACATTCCCTCCCAGTAGCCAGGATATGCCAGCCCCTAACATTAGCTTCCCCATACACACACATATCAGCAGACTCTCAAGGAACTTCTCTTACCTTGAATGGTAAGAGCTCCTCTGATGCATCTAATTTGCACCAAAATTCTCTTATTTCAGAGCAGGTTAAAAAAAAAAAAAAAAACAAGCAACAATACAAAAATAGGACAAGAAAATGGCTAAACCACCCCACCCCAAAAAAATAAAACCAAACAAAAAAACCCCAAACCAAAAACCAATCAACAAAACGCCACAGAGTAAACAGAAAATTATTCCTGTTCATTATAAAGAAATGACGTCTCCTCTTTTAAAGAAAGTAGTTTCAGGAACAATGCTCTAGAAACCAAGAAGGTTATTGCTAGTAAGGACAGATAAATAACACAGTAAGAGTTCTGATTAAACTGCATGTGGCCATAGCAACATCACTGTTTCATATTTTTATTCAATGAAGATTTTTAAAAAAAGTAAAAGTGGAGAATTAAGCATTAACACAGCTAGTTATCATTAACATAAAAGCCTGCTAAAAGGACTCTTGTCACACTTCAATGTAATCTCTTTCCAGAGGAGTGGCACCTGTCACTTACCACTGGGCAGGATGACTGAACAAACAGAACTCAACTAAAAAAATATTGAATAAGCACAGCCTCAATCTGTTCTGTGGTGTGGAGGGGTCTTTTCCATAATGAAAGCATCAGTGACTACCCCCAGGTCACACACAGAAAAGACATAATGACATTAGCGTGGGGAGAAGCTGGGCTGATATTCTCTGCAGCCCCCAGGATGATGACAGTGGAGTCCCCCAGGAGCAACAAGGGACCACATTGCCAAATGATCCATTCCTGGGCCTGGCGCAAAAGTCACTTCAATGCCAAGAACTGTCAGGGAGCCTGGGTTCTTGATGTTTTGCATTACAGCTTTGATCTGTACAACAGCTGCATTGCATAAAAAGGAAGAGGACTCAACATCCAAGAAGTTTCTTATGGACCTATGTGCAAATAATGGTGTTCACACCCAGAGCAATGAAGGCTTATTGACTTTTCTGGACTTATCTTCCTGCATCTGGGGCAGTCCCTGGCATTCTGCCACACTGCATTTCCAGGGGTTTTTTTGTGACAGCCTCTTGTTTCCTAATATTTCAGGGGCTCGATCATGTCTGCCTATCCCATTCCTAAAGGTTTCCCTTATCATTCTGTGTCACTCCTTTCTTTCCCTTTCATCACCTACTCTGTCTTGGAAGAAATCATGTAAAGGTGAAGAGGGACAAGAACTATGATCACAGAATCACAGAGCAGTTGAGAGTGGAAGGGAGCTCTTGTGGTCAGCCTATCCATCCCCCTGCTCAAGCAGGACCACCCAAGCCAGCTGCTCAGGATCATTTCCAGGTGAGTTTTCAACATCTCCAAGGATGGAGACACCACAGCCTCTCTGGGTAGCCTGTTTCTGTGCTTGGTTACGCTCAGAGTGAAAAAGTGTTTCCAGATGTTCTGAAGTAGCCTCCTCTGTTTTTGTTTGTGTCTGTTACCTCGTATCTTGTCCCTGGCACCACTGAAAGGAGCCTGGCCTTGCATTAAAGGAAGCCAGAACCAGGTATAAATGTCTTTCCGTTTAGTTGATAAACATGATTGAAGTTGGATCATACTAAACAGAGGTATGAGACCATGTTCTCTGCCCTTTTCTTGTTTCACTTGTTTTTTTAAATTCAGGAGGGTTCTACTGCTTGGTACAGTCTTAGCAGGACGGGAGTATTCATGAGCTTGGATATTTAATGCAAAGTAAAACTGTCCTGATTTAAATAGATGTGACTAAAACTGTGGCAATGTTTGTGGGCTACCAACTTTAACTCAGGAAAGAAATCTGAGCTAGTAAACTTATCGTTTCAGTCCACTTAAACTTTTAGGAAAACTACCTCCAGTAATGTTGATGATCACCACTATTTTGGATAAAGCAGCTGTGCATACGTCTATGTGTGTACACACAGCAGCAGTAACTGTGAGAGTGAGGCATGCTATCACACTCCTGGGACTTGCTTCTTAGCAATTTACTTAGGGTTTTTTGCCAGCAATGAAAAAAGAAATAATATTCCACCAACACCAAACTCAGGAGTTTCAAATAAGTAAATAAAAGTGGAGCATTGAAATTGCTCTAAAAGAAATGCCCAAAGTACCCAATGTTGGAGACCGCAGGGTTAGCTTCAGAGAATACCTAAGGAAAGCCATTTGACCTCTGCCCTCATGCTGAGCTGTCTGGAGAAATGACCGTCTAGCAGGTGTGGGGAAAGCCTGCATCATGCAGAAATCTGCTTGTTTGGGACCTAGCACATCCCACTCCTTTAACAAATGCTGATGGTCATGCACTGTACAGCTCATTTCGGGTACATTAACAGTGTTTAAAAGCAGGAGATTTTTTGCCCAGCAACATCCACATGGAGCTGTTTTGAAGAGATTCCCCCACGATAACGTCACAGAAGAAATACCAGTCAGAGGCATGTCAGGATGCAAAACTGACATACCCCTCAACTAGAAGGAAAACCACCCACTGAAATCCATCCCCAGCAGCCAGGGCCCAGCTGGCCCGTGGGTGGTAGGCAGCCAGGCTGGCCTGAGAGCTGGCTGGCTCAGCAGCTGCACATCACCCGCAGGATCCACACCACTTTCTTTGGCAGCAGACAGAGAACCAACAAAACAATCACGTGTGTCACTTACAGCTCTTTGTTAAGAGCCACAGCATTACCTGCTGAAAGCTGGCCAAACTTTTCCCAAGTTTTCCATGAGACTGGCACATCCTCTGATTAGTCTACTGCTGTTTGGACACTGTGAAACACCTGTTCTGGTCCAGAATGGAGGTGCTCCCACACCACTCTAAAATCCAGACAGTCCCTGTGCAGGGACTTGCCTGCTGTCATCATTCCCTTCATGCTGCTCAGGCATGCTGTGCTCCTGCAGAGGGGGAGTTGTGTTATGGAGTCACCTGTATCTATTTCTGCACTCCATTTAACACAGTGGTAGGTCCTCCCTCATTATTTTTGGCTGAAAAACTCTACTGTGTGTGCAATTGGCAGTGTTCATGCAGCATGTGCAAAACCCATGTCTTCCCCACACGCAGAGCTTTCTGTGCTGCCCATTCAGAAAGGGCACAGAGAAGAAAGGTGAGGTAGAGTAAGGTAAAGACACAATCAGTCCTTGGATGTTATGGGAACATAGAAATATGGTTGCTTTCACAGGGACTCAGTGCTACACAAGTTAAAAAACCACTCCTTCTGTGAAGGGATGTGAGAAAGCAAATTGTTTGCTACAGTGCACCCATAACTCTCAGAAACTGCAGAGCTATGTAAGTAGGGTAGAGGAATCCAGATATACAGTGACAGATGAGGCCACCTCAAAGCTTTTGAGAAATGCAGTGAGAATTTCACTTTTCCAAGGATGAAAACTTAAGCCACTAACAGGGATACATAACTCCAGCTATGGAAATAAATAAGATAAAGATAACAGACAGAAAAAGAGGAGAGATCAAGAGAGTCGAATTTGTTGTTTGCAAGGGAGAAGAATGGTGGCTATATTTCTGTAGCACAAGCCCTTTCTGAGGCTCAGTTTTTCAGGCTCCTAAGCACAGTCAAAACAGCACAGAGAATCACAAGCTGGTCTCTTGCCCCCAGTTGCTTTGCTGGCAAATGCCCACTTTGCCTGATCCTGATGTCATCCTTGAGAATTTTGCTGGCTAGCACCACCAAAACCCGCAGCACAAAATAATAGCATGTGGGCATAAACAGGTGCCACATTACTAAGCAGAGAAACAATGTCCAGAAACCTGGGGTTAGTCTGTTCTTTGCAAAAAACCAAACAAATTAACTTACAGCTAAGCAGGTGGCAGTGACAAGTAGGAAGGACCCATTAGTGACCAAGGCTGGCACTCAACCTTCATACGGCCTCACACTGTGTGTCCCTAGGAGGATGTTAGGAGCAAGGAGCTCCTGTCTTGCTAAGATGCTTCCCGTAGAAACTAGTAAGTTCACAGAGCTCAGAAAGCAATTCTATGCTTCAATCAAGTCACAAAAACTATGCTAACTCCAGATGCAGCATTAGTGTTTGTAAGCATATTCCTACCGACAGGTAGTCTGCATTGAAATGTGCCAACAAATTCCTTGTGCTCAGCCAGAAGTGACATGATGCAGATAATCAAGGCAAAAGAGGACCATTAAAAACAAGCACATCCATCTGTCAAATAACAATAAAAGCCCTAGTAGCTAGAAGTTTGTGCAGCATTTGCTTTACTTAGTAGCAAAATGGTTTTCCAAGACAGGAGCAGAATAAGGTAATGTTTTTTGTGAGGTTTTTTTTGTTTAGATTTTTTCTTCTTCTTTCTCCCTCTCCACCTAGAGATGGTCTAAGTAGTCAAAATTGATTACCCCCAATCCACACCTTCATTTCCACAAACATACATACATGTTCAGGCTAATGAGGCTAAGTTGTGTGCTTTGGACTTGGAAAAGAAATAAATTCCAATACATTCCTCATCCATCTCCCGCTGCTCACTGGACAGGAGATGTGTGTGTAGAAATTTCATGCTGTCTTATAAGTTGGCTAAACAAGCCCAAAAAAGCTTCTAATGTTAAAGAAACAGAACCCATGAAGAAGGTTCCAAAATTAATTAATACCATTCATGGTGAACAAAACTTTATGCCACAAAATTTTGTTTGTTCTAAGTAGTACTGCAATGCAACAGAAAGCCACACTGATATGGTTATTACTCCCAGATAAACACTTCCCCTTTTTAAGGACGTATCACTTCAGATCTTGTCTGCACTGCTATTCTGCTAGAGAACATTAGACTCCAGATTTGTCAAATACAGAACTTTTGATAACATTAGTTTCAGTTTTAGTTATGGAAAGAAAAGACTCAATCTTCCTACAGAGACATGGATGTGACAATCAATCATCTGAAGTGTGATTACACAGCTACAGATGTGTAGATAATAGGTTCTAGCTAGTTAATTTTGTTCCCCCCAAAGTGTTTCTGATTTGGAATGAGGTTTTTCAAGCTGAAATAGGTTTTTTGGGGGCAGGGATTTCAACAAAAAAAAAAAAGAAAGGAGACAGCCTTGAATATTCCATTAAATGCAATACGATTTTTTTTCCTCATAAAGTATGGGTTTCAAGGTCTTTGCAAACATGCCAGTTTTTAAAGGGACAGGTGTCACTTCAAGTAGAACATACTGAAACCTTCTCTAACATTTCAATGTGACAGCTTCCAGCCAATTCCATGCTATCCAGATAAGGTAAATTTCCCTCCACAGCTGGACAGGCTGTTTGTTCCTTTGGGGAGAGGCTAGTCATAAAACAGAGCAGCAAATCTCTCCACTTTTTCTGTTGAAAGACACAGAGAGGGGGGAAAAAACCAAACCCAGAGCCCTTTAGTTACCTGCCAGTCCAGACTGTCATTTACCCAAGGCAGGAGACCTGGTCTCTTGCTCTTCCTGACTCAGACACCTTACTAGAAAAGGGCCTCTTGCTGGTAATGCTCACCCACTTGCTCTTTTCCAGCCTGGACATCTGTCCATTTTTAGTGGTGCATATGCAGTAAAAACAACCATAAGCAAACATCAGAGCAGCCAGGAGATTACAGTGAATTGCCTGAAGATGGGAAACAGGAGTCCATGTTCCTGCTCTACGTCAGAGGGAACAAGGCTTTGAAGGTTGTCTATATTACTCCAACTGAACACTCAAGTCTGGTTATCTCACTTCTCCTCATGGGAGCAAGAGGAAAATTTCTGAAACTGCAAAATTTCTCTGCAGGGCAAGAAGGTATCTAGCCCAGTAATAGCGCTGCTGCCTTTTGCCCTGGCCCTTACCTCTGAAGGCCACCTTTAAAGTTAATACAGTTTCTCCTTTCTGACAGAAGTCACTCTGACCTGCAGTGAAATCACACTGTAGAGGTTTATCTAGCAGAAAACTCCTTTTCTGTAGACTCTGACTCACTTCTGTAATCAGTGTTCACAACCTCAGGGAAACACACATATCAGAAAAACCTCAGAAAACACTTATCACCTCCTCGCCTTTTGAACGCAAGATGAGGGGACAATGTATGATTTAGCTCAAATTATCTGCTCTAGTGAGATTTGGGAATTGCTGTCAGCAAGTAGGGTACCTGCTGGGACTTGGGGAAAGGAAAGACTTATTCAACCATTGTTGAGCCGTAATCGAAGGTTTAGGTTTACTCGAATGAGGTTTAACAGGAGACTTAGGACATTTTATCTATCCTTTAAGCCTGTACTCCTTTCCTTGTTCCTTTGTGAAATGAAACCAATCTGTTACATAATTTACCAAGCTAAAAAAACAAATGCATCATTACCAAATTAGGAGGGAATGAATTATCTTCCTCAAAGCAGAAACTGGAGGAAAGATTTATATTCTAGATCTGCAGTGCTAAGCTTCCCAAAACAGTGCTACATGCATGTTAAACTAAGTACTTGTCATAGCACCTTTTTAATACTGTTGCTAATCGGAAAGTGCAATGCATGAGAAGGACTTATAATTCACAGCCATGACCATTTAAAATAATAAACATTCTCTAGGACATGTTTGTTTCTTCACATTAAGCAGTTTTCAAAAAAAAAAATTACTGACTTAAGGTATTTTTATAGAGATAATTCTAAACCTATACTGCCTCCGCTGCAATCCATTTGTCAGAAAAAAACCCAACAAAAACCCAAAAAAATTCCACCCAAAACCCCAAAAAACCTCCCACCATAACGAAAAATATAAAGACATTACACTGCAATTCTCTGTTGCTTTATCACAATTCCCGAATTCAGATGAAGGTCTCTGTTTATAGATTAATACTATAAAAGGATGACATATAAGACTATTGCCTTTAGACTGACTCTTTTTTTCTTCTTGGTCTTTGTCACAAAACATGAATCCAGGTGACAAAAACAGATGGAGAATTTAACTGTCTTAGTCACAGTTATTTCTGGCTACAAATAATGCAACCACTGTATGAAATCTTTTGCGGCACATTTTACAGAGCTTAAATCCCTTCTCAGCCAGAAGAATAGAGCAGATAGTGTCTCTTGTGTCTGTCTTGTGCTTGTCATGTAGTCACTTAAAAAGGATTTACTCTTTGCTTACCATGGTATAGGCAGGGTAGCATAAGACAATGTAAAGGAAACACCTGCTGCAGGAAACAAAAGCACCTGCTGGAATGCAATGCTTCAAGGAAGGCTCAGGTCCCAATAAACTGCAGACAACTGAAAGAACAAGGCAACCATTGCAAGGGAGGCAGCAGCACATTGCATTGGTGATGGCATCTCCCTAGGGCTTTCCTGCCCTGTGAGTTAGTGGTTACAATGGTCATCTGTGCTCATGTTTCCGAGGAGCGAAGTGAGGGAGAAATCCTGGCCGTGTGCTCACCTTGCTTTCCTTCTCTCCTGTGGTTGTGGAGACATAGACCTCCTGCAATGTGAGAGCTCTTATTTTCCTGACTTGGTGTTTTGGGAAAGCCCTGCTTCCCTGGTTCTGCAGCCAGTAACTGAGATTGGGTATTCACCTGCAACATGGCTCGAATCTTCTCCAGATTCAATGGTCCCATAGGTAATAAGCTTTTCTTTTCACTGTGAACTGACTTGTAACTGCAGGTTTCTTGTTTAAGAGAAAGTGAGAAACATAAAAATTACCTATAATTTCAGGGAAAATGTGACTTTTGATTCCTTGCACTGCAGTTTGTAACAATGCTACACAGATCTGCTATCCAATGTATGGATCTCGGCTCGTGTGCCACAATTCTGTAAAAAAATTGCAGTTGCCTATTCATCAGGCTTTGCAGTTTCATATCACAGCAGTGAAAGCTCTACACTCAGGTCACCTTGTCTCTTTTGGGTAGAGAAAATCATACTCAGAGTCTATAGTCTGTGAAAGAAAGTTCCACGTTTCTAAATTTTCGTTGTGCACAGAAAAAAAACCAACCAAACAAACCAAGGGTTTTGATGCTTTAAAGTTTCTGCAGCTGCTTCCTATGGCTAGACTTCTTGCTACCCACATTAACATCTCCCTTTCTGGTCCCTCTACAAACATTTCACGGAAGTGGTGAGAAATTACTTTTTCACATTTCCATTAGGAACAGAAGCAGATTTCAAACTTGAAAATTATCTTGCTGGTCAAGTATCCAATGTTCCAACTGATATGTGGAAAACTGTCCAATTCACTTGGTTGGCTTACAACAAGCCTTCATCCCTTCTTCCAAATGATACGGTCACAGCTGGATTTCCTACTTCTTTATCTTGGTAACTTTGTTGAACTGAATGAGATTCCCTTCAAACAGCAGAAAATACTGATAGAAATAGAGGAAGAAATCTAGGTAATATGCAGTTATTGCCACAACAAAAGAAGTTGACTAAAATGCTACCAGAGTACAGGGTTTCTTTCAGAAACAATAAATCAAGACTCATAAGCGAAAGTGATTACTTTTTCAGTATAGCTTAGAAGACTGCCTAGCACAATAATTTAAGAATTTTTACTGCTCGTTTGGTTTACTGCTTGGCTATAAATCCTGTTTAGACAGCCCTAGAAGGATTGCTGCAAACCTCAGAAGCACAGGGAGTTCAGAACTAAATACCTTCAAACATGGGAAGGTTGGAAGCTTCAGTGTCTGCCACCCCTGGAAGCTTAATCCACAAGGGACATTTCAGATCTGTTCTTTATGTCTTAACCTATTAGTTTCCTAGAGGTTTATTAAAAAGGTACAAGGTCAGCCAGGGCCTAAATATCCATTAATTACCAACGTTGGATTTATAGAATTTCAGGAGCTGTGTAGCATGTAAGTCTGGCATGTGTCATTATTGAAATTCAGTTGAGGTCTAGGTTGAAATCTAAACCAAGAGAGTTAAATGCATAAATTGAAAAATCAATCAATCTCAGCTGGATAATTTGCAACTGATGCTTTACACTGATCCTTTGCTACGGGTGGCATCCTCAGCATATGGTCTAAGAAAATAGGAGGTTAAAAGAGGTGGAAAAAACCACAGATTTGTATTAGCTTGTGATAAGTCAAGGAATTTTGTATTCATTTACCATAACAGTACCAGAAAGCAGTGATGTGCTAGGATCTGGTTTCTTTTATCCTAAGTTCATCTGTTAAAAATAAAAATATTTTCATAAATTGAGAAAAAAATCCCAAATCCAAATATCTCTATATGCTCATTGTCTCTATAAATAATAGTGATAACAACACAAAAGCTTAAAAAAAGCCAAGCAAATAATTTCCTAAATTATCATCTAGAGAGTTCAAGGAACATAATCAAATAAAGAAGGGTATCATCATAGCACAGATGGATACAATGGGAAATACATGATGTCTTAGAGAGGGAATCAGTTAGTCACTGGTCCATTTCTGTGTCTGTGGTACTAAAACAGTCCCAGGGACAAATTGTTTCACAGTGAAAAAACTACGAAATTTAAAGGGAAATGGCCATAGTGTAGAGCTACACGGTGCCTGAGCTGTAGGTAAAGGTTTCAGAAGAAATTCATATGGAATTGTTTTTTCCAAGTGAAACCAGTGGGGCAAAAATAAGGTAAGGATGCAAAGTTAAAATAGAGATGAAGAGCTTTTGCACACTGAATGACCCCCGTGTTTTCCATCCACAGTGACAATCATGGCCAGCAGTAGCTTTGATCTCATTTTTGAGGCCTGTAATTTAGACATTCACATATTATCTTGTCATCTGGTGACCTGTGTGGATGAATGAAAAGACTTAGACAGTTCTGAGATGTAATTCATCATGCTTACCATTGATATCTACCTTACTAAGTGGTTCATCTACTGTAGCTGAGCACAGCTGCACCATGAAAGTGTATTTCTCCTCACCAGTCCTAAAGGATTGCGCATGGAACACCCCTATACAGGCCTCCAACCCCCAGATATTTGTCTAGGTTTAAGGACAAGCCACAATTAGTACATGTGTTGGCAGGTGTGAGTGACTGGGCGTCACATGTGCCTGATGCACCCACAGCACAGGAGCAAAGAGCTGAGACCTGTGCTGATGCTCTGTGAGCTCAGATGAAGTTTATTCCTAAAATTATACCTGTGGACAAAGGGGAAAGAATATAAGCAGGACCAAAAATCCACATCAGATGACATCGATTTAAGATAAAATTATTTTCACCGATTTCAGTGAGGGCAGAATTTGGCCATTTGGGAGAATGTCTGAAAATCCCACAGCCACAGTACTTTTTCCAAAATGAAAAAAGGTTGTTAAGAACCAGCTGTTGCAGACCTGAGGCATTTACATAGCAGCTGAATTTTCAAAGTAATTTTATACCAATAAATCCTACTGTGGGACCATTAAAAAAAAAAAAAAGCAAACAAAAAACAACCTACAAAACACCAGAGCACTCAGCACTGCATCTGCACTCAATATGCTGAGCATATTTGAAAAAATCTGACCTTAACTTATTATCTCTGATAGTCTCAATATGTATTTTTTGAAGGAAATGTGCATGGTGTCATGTTAGAGAGAAAAGTAACAGGGGAGAAAAGTGTAATCACAGTAATTTGAAACTGGGTATCTAGTATGCCAAAATACACTGATTATTCTTCCCTGTTATTCCCTACTTTGTCTCAGGCTGTGCTTGTGCCAGAAACAGGCATCAAAACTGTGATTTTTGTTTTGATAGAATCTCTGTATTAGAGACAGAAGAGAATTAAAAATAAATTGTTAAAATACATATGACACTCCTCATGAAGGGCTATGAAAGACCTTAGAGCCTCAAATTAGCAGGGGACGATGGAAGAAGAAAAAAATATTTTTAGATTTGGAAAGTGATGTACAGCTTAGAAAGATGTGACTTTTGTGGTTGAGAAAAATCTGTTCAGGTATGTCTTTTAAATTGAGAAGAGCCCAATGCAAAAAAAATCATGTTCAAAATTTTCTCCTATATTTCTTACACTACTCCTTTTGCTTAGGGAAGAATTAAAGTATTTTAATTTGTTTTTCTGCCTGTTATGTTTCAGGCTTTTATTTCATCTTTCTTGTCTTGATCAACAGGGCAAATGAGTCCCTCTCTCTGCAGAAATCCATTTCGTGTTATGGGTTTCCTGAACAAACAGGTAAACTGATGCTCAATTCTAGCTCTCAGAATACTTAAATAACAATTTTTAAAAGTATATTTTAAATACCTAGAGAAAAAAAACCTAAACAACAAAACACCCCACAAAAACCAAGAGGTTAAAAAAAACCAACAACAAACTCCACAAAATCCTGCACAATCTTGTTTTGAGAAACTGTCTTAATTAATTTTGACATGCACAAACAGTAAATAATATCAAATAGCCCTTTATCCAGCTGCCCAGGGACCATGGACACATGAACACACGGGAGCACAAGGATTCTGGAATCATGTGGTTAGGAAAGATTTTTTTTTTTTTTTTTAAATGGTCCACAGTATTTCAGAAACTGGAGAAGGGACCCTAAAAACAGGTAGTGCTACAAAAGGTAGTTTATGCCACATTAAGCTCTCTCATCTGATGTCCAGAGTGATAATTTCTGAATGCTTATGGTGAACAAGACTTAGTATTACCTACTGTTTCTTCACAGCCACCTAACAGACTTCTCAGCTCTACAAAAGAGAGGTGGTTTTATTTGAAACCTTTCCCCATATGAGATGTGCAAGAAAGAGCAGAGAATTCAGACATTTATTTGCTCTCCCACAGAGGGGAAGCAGGGTCCATCCGCCACAGAGCTTTTCTGATGTGTCTTTCTGGCCCAAATGCAGCCCTGCCAGGTGGGACCACAGAGCCCACTGCAACTGGGTGGACAAGACTCCACCATGCCAGGATTTGCAAAATCTACTACCAGAAAAAATTACAGCAAATCTCTACATATATATATAATTTATCTCTGTGTGTGTATATAGATATACATATATATATGTAAAATCTTTGCTGGGAAGTATCAGCGCAAAGGCTGATATGGCACAGTTGCCCTTCTTTCAGTCTCCTGGTCATGCATAATGGACAGATATGGTGAATAACAGCCAAAAAAAAAAAAAATAGAAATGGTATAAATTAAACTATATAGATTCAGGTGATACAAAATGAGGCTGTTAATGGCATCCCTCTGAAGGAAGCTATCATTTGAAGGAGAGGCCCTGCTTGGCCATGGATGTCATTATCTTGACAAATGGGGTGGATGATTTTACTTGAAGAGAAATGAGGGCAAATACTTTTAAAATTACAGCAGTAATTCTAAAGCTGAATGGCAGTTTAAGGCTTCTTCCTCACTTGCAGCATATAATTGAGGCACTATCGTTACCTCATTACCCGAACATAATGTTGTAAGCTTTGAAAATGGCCTCTAAAGGGCCACTGACACCGCTTGAAGAGTTTTGAGAAAACACTGTATTTAGGGACAAATATAATTATTCATCACATGTTTTCTTACTCAAATGAAAGGGCCACATTGCAAGCCACAGGCAGCAGACAGCAAGAGCAGCCTGAACAAAAATGCACAAAGTGAGAGCCATGAAAACACTATGAAAATTTGGTCCTGGTTATTTAATAATGCAGGGAGCCTTCCCAAGCATTCTAACGGCAAATTTAAAAACTATTTCTGGATGTATATCCAGGGTGGAAGATAAATTCTGAAATGAGGGCCCTTGAATTGTACACCAGGAGACAGGCAAGCAACCCAAAGTTTGGAAGAAGTCTTGTAGATTCCGTGGTAGACACAGTCACTACTGGCACTCTCTCAGGTAGCTGGGCTGGCAACCTGAATACATGATTCCTGCTGGAGAAGCCCAGGACTCCCCAGGACCATGTACCAAGCAGAACCAAGACACAATATCATATACCTATGCTGCAGCACCACTAACCCTAGCCCTATTCCAGGCTTTGGGTCTCACTTGCTAGCACAAGTTATATTATCTCTTCCTCATCTCCAATATTGCTCGTGCCATTTGTTGAGTTTTGGTCAGCTCTTGCAATTTTCCACAGTCTACAATCATACAAAATTGAGGACAGGAACTTTAGCAGTCTGAAGAAAACCACACAGCTCTTGCACCGATACTGGAAGCACATGCATGAGTTTTGTGTGCTCCTATCAGTGCCACTCCAGAACAGGTGGGTTTTTTTGCTTTATATGAACGGGCTTACAACAACTTGCAACTGCCTATTGAAGAGAGAGCCTCCTCCCCTTCCTCTTCTAGGTGTCTCCTGCTTCCCATGCTGTCCATCTGGAATAGCTCCTCCTGGCCAGGTGCAGTCATAAAATGATGCTTCTCAGCCCACTTAATTGTCCTCAAGTGACAGATGGGATTTGACTATAGCTGGTAAGCCATAAGTACATGAAGCAGATGAGCAGTTAATTAGCAATGCTAGTGTTTCTGTGCAAATATCTATAGAAACTACTCATCAAAAGATAGCCTTATCAAGCCAGTTAGACCATCCTCTCTCTTCTAACACATTTCTTATCTCATGCAGCACATTAAAAGGTTTGAGTTCCCCTGCGCCCAATAAGTTACTTTTAAAAGCTGAAAGTTTCTATCAACTTTCCTTAGGAGACTGTTTCATAGTCTGATGAATCTTGCTGTCAATAAATCTTTTCTTTCTATTCAGCCTAAAGATAGTTCTTGAAATATTGAGCAGGAAAAAAAAAAAAAAAAAAGACAGAAAAAAATCTGATAACTCCGTAGAGTTTCTAAAAAGAGTACTGTGCCTTCATGTTTCCTAGGACACATTAGCACTTCTGTAAATGGTTGTATTAGAAAAAGAATCAGTGTAGTTTTCTCTTGGGGGCAAGTTTCATTTAATTCTACCACATTACAAAAATCTAGATATTCTGGTCATTAAAATAAAAAAAATAAAAGAAAAAAGATAAAAATAGGGTATAGGGTAGTATTGAATGGGGTGATCCAAGGAAGAAAGGCAATGCAGTCAGCATTTCTTATATTGCAGGTCAAAATGCAATGGTCAATGTCTATGAGTCTATCCAAGCACGGAGTCTCACATCTTAAATTCATTTATTTATTTATTATTCAAAACACTCTGAACAAACTGGAGAATTTTGTCTAAACAATTCCCTCCTGCACTCAGCTATTTCATAAAATAACTCAGGATTTCCTTAGGTTTTCAGAGTACCTTGGCAACACCTGAATAAACGTTTTAAAAATTTAGCCTGAGAAAAATTACTCCAAGAAGTTACTGGGAATAAAGACATAATATATAATTTATAGCACATTTAATATATTTTTTCTGTATGCCTGTACCAGCCTTCTGATGTTCTTATGTGCTGAATCTTGAGAAGTCTGTCTGTGGTTTATCACAAAGGAAATTTAACGAAACAATGGCGCACCAGCCTAGAAAGAAATAAACTCTTCTGACAACAGTTATCTTTTTGCTAGTTCTTTAGTCTCCCCTATCCTTTTTTTTTTCTTGGTTTAGAGCCTTCCCTCTATTCTTGTCTGTCCAAAAACTCTCCTCTGAAGGATCTTCCACCAGCATAAGCAAAAGCTTCCTTGGTAATGCAAGGCAGGTACCAGTGAATAATTCAGCCCATATGAAACTCAGGTCAGCCAGATGCTAAATGCACACCAAAAATCCTGAATTAAATCAACAAAAGTTATAGAAAACATACCTGTTTATTGGTCAGATGTTTACTTGGAAGAGTTTCCCCCTATTTGCCACACCCTCTAACTTGTTACAGGGATTGAGCACTGTATGCAAGAGCTCAGACTCCTGCACAGTCAGAAAGTACAGCCTTCCAAGAGACCTCTTGTCTATACACTCAGATGTTATCATTATTAAACGTCTAGAAGAAGTTTCACAAGAGAGAAAGAATACTCCTTCTCCTCTTTCCATTTTGAGATCCACAACGCAATTTAAACCTTTTTTTCCAAGAAGTAGATTAATGCCTTCCTCTTCCAGCTGCTAGAGCTCAGCAGCAGCTTCCTCATGCTCACACCAACACAGCCAGCCACTGCAACTATTGAAGAAGCCCAAGTGTAGAGAGAACAATTTTCACCTAACTAGGAGTGAAACACTATAAAAGCTATCTGAATTATTTGAGCCAGAGACCATGATTATATCAGCATCATTTCAGAATCCAGAGTGCTAATAACTTAGTCATCTCAGCAGCGAAACTTTGTATCCTGGTAGAAGATCACTGCTTCTGCCCACATGTGCAAGCACTGAGTAATTTGCACGTCTTTGCATGCTGCTGAAATACAGCTGTGGACTCAGCCAAATATGGACTGTGGACTTAGCCATCCTTCTGTGCCATGAGGACTGTAGGAATCAGTATCCTGAATCAAATCAGTCAGAACAAGTCTGAATTGTGTCACATCTATGGTATATCCAGCCCACTATCTTGTCTCTGCTAGTAGTTAATAGGGAAAACAATCAAAAAAATTAAAAGCAATGCAAGCCTTTGGTGATAATTTCCCAGAATGCTCTCTTTCCGCTTCTTAGCTGCTTGTGGCCCACCTAACATTGTTAGTTGAAGATAATGTCTTTGCATGCAAAAAACCACCATGTTTTTCACTTGTTTAGATCTCCAAATGGTCTATAGACCAAAGCAAGCTATTAGAAAACCCTGAATCCTGCAGAAAAGGGTTTCACAGCTTTTCATAATCCCAAAATAAGAAATTCTTCATTATTTTTTGTTCTGGACCGGTGACTTGCCTATTTAATTTGTTGTCCTCTAAGACTTGTATTGGAAGAGATAAGGAACAAAAATATTTTTCATGGCCTTAGATATCTTTATCATATCAAGCTAGAGTAAATTCCTTCCAAGCTGCAGTACTCAATAATTCTTTGTTTAAAAGCTTATCCATCCATCCATCCATCCATCCATCCTGCCCTTCCCTGCATTTTTTTCAGTTCCTCTTCCAGCACCAGAACTGTGCAACATCATTGATGGGAGCACAGAAGTCTCTTAACAGCTGAAGCTGCACCCAAATGTGCTGCTGTAGACAGCCAATTGTACTGGTGGATCTCTGTTAGTATCTGTTTATCACTACAGGCAATGGCAAATTTACTGTCTGCTGTACCTACAGAGCAGTACCACTTTGTACCAAACAGAAAATCTCACACAGCACTTTCCAGGGATGCCCAGTAGTCTTACAGGGACTAGACCCATAAACTTTAATTTCTTGAGCTAAAATGTACAGGAAGACATCTCACCAAATAAGGAGATGTTTGTGGCATCAGCTAAAATCTCTTCCTTCTGCTATTCTGCTTCATTATACAGTAAAATAAATAAAATCATGAATGAATCATCACCTAAAAAGTCTCAGGAAATCACAAATCACATGTTTATTGATGACATAGTGAGTAAACCATCTATATTTAATAACTACTGCTCTTCTTACTTCTCTTATGGATTATGTGTGCTAATCACACTGGGGGTTCTTGAATATTTATTATTGTTTTTGTCTTTGCTGTAGTCATATATTAGAAGCTTTCACATCAAGAAGAACAAATAAACATGCTGCTGCTGCCTGTATTATGAGGGGAGTTAGAGTGGGACATTAAAATGAAGTTTTTCACAGGCAGTGCATCTTCATTCAACTGAATGTCACGGGAGATGAGGCATGTCCAAATAATTATGGGAATTATCAGCACAGCTAACAGACACGGAAGACCATCATCCTGTTTTGGGTAATTGAGGTTTGGATAGCTGAGACTGGACTGTAGTCTATAGTAGGAGGGACTAGTAGTAATTCAGGCAAACTGCACCAAATGTGAAATGGGTGATCAACAGCTGCAGTGCAGAACTTTATTGGGTTTGATGGCAGTTTTTTTGTTTGTTTGTCAGTGTAGGCTTAAAGGTTGTCCTGTGAAAGCGATAAGAAAAACTTTGATCAAAGGACTTAAGATTTTTTTTTCTGAGTTTACGTAAGTAACTATAAATCTTGTAAAGTATAAATTCTACTCTTTGGGGTTTTTTCATATGAACCATTTATGAGCAGTTTGCATTTTTCCTCTGTGAATAACTAGATCAATGATCTTAGGTCAGCTGAGCTTTCTGATTGTGCTAAATTGACCATTTTCACTACCAGAGGCTGAGGTTATGTTTACCTGCACAATGAGGGCAGAGAGGTGAGAAGTTCTCTGGTTCTTCATCTGAAAACTAAAGGAGTAAGTCAGTCATGAGCTGACATAAATTACATCCTCCAGAACTTCAGCTGAAATAAGGAGTCCTAAAAATCAGGAGGCCAAATAAATCTTACGTGTAGCATAATAAAAGCAGAAATTTTGTATATGTAACATGAATAAAAGGTTTCAGTCCATCACTGGAGTAAAATAATTATATCATTTGAATTTCTCCTAGTGTGGATTTCATCAGTAATTCAGTATGCTTATTCATGATAATAAGTAAAATAAACATGAGGAAGAGTGGGTTTGCCTGGATGTATGTTTGGATGGTTTCTAGCATCCCAAGCAAGATAGAAAGCTTAATATAGCTTTTTTTTTTTTTTTTTTTTTGCAATTCCAGTCGCTGGTATATCCATATCCCTCCCAAATGACTATTAAATAAACATAGCAAAAATAAGCAGGAAGATAATGCATGTGATGACAATTTTGTTCAACTCTGTTAAAGCATGTAAAAATTGTACAAAAGGGTTCAGTGGCTCCTACTTTAGCTAAGGCTTGCTATTTGAGTACTGTTTTCATAATAGTCTTGCTGAAATGAAAAGCCTAAATTAAGTTCTCCAATGGGCTTACTCGTGTAGGCACAGCTCACTCTTGCTGCACAGCTCTGGGATTTGATCTGTTTTCCACTCCACTGGTGTAGCACTACCTCACCATTGCCTCAGCCTCAGCAGGATGAGGAAACGCAACCAACAACTCTGCTATAGACACTGTGCGTGATCTCAGACCAGTTAAACCAAAATCCACGTGCCAATTTTCTCACTTATGGACTAGTAATACTACCCCAATTTACATGGAAAGCACCAAGGATCAGTTCATTACTATTTGCTCAGAGTCCTGAGTGGAAGATGGGCTAAAAGTAAAGGGAGTGTTTACTGCAGTGTCAGCATGCCAACATACAGTCTCCAAAAGCTCTGCACTCTAGGAAGATTTTGATATAAACTATCAGGAACCCCTCATTCCCCTTTGCCGTGGCTGAGAGTGATGAATCACATGTTAATGATAGTACCTGACACATTTAAAAGTGGAGTAGTTGCAGGTTCACTTTTACACATAAGAGAATATGAACCACGAACCACCCAACACCACTTTCAGTATGAAGGACATCGAGCTGCTGCACATGACCCCTCTATCACAGGAAACTTTCTTACATTTCTCAGCTGCTTCTTTTACTTTTCATCTATCACAGAGCATTGACAGTGAACTCCTTCTTAATTCATTGATGATCACTTGTGTCCCCTCTCACCCACCGTTGCTTCTGTACAGATAATATTTCAGTGGTTAATTTGGAATTGTGATGGTCTGTTTTGCCTTGGTACAAGCCTCCCACTCAAATACCATGTGTTCCTTGCCATTTTACATTCATATTACCTGTCTTGTGAACCTTAAAGTAAATTCAGCATTTTTACAGCCTGTTTTATTCGGAGAAGCCATTGAACTATCTGCTCCCTTTGTAAATAACCATCCACAAATAACAGACCTACCAGGGCAAGAAGACAAAAAAATGAGAAAGGAGAAAAAAAAATTCTACAAAGAGAAGTGGTGTTATTGCTGTATAGCTATCAGCAATCCTAAAAATGTTAAGAAGGCATAATTTTATCAGAAATTGAGTGAAAATTTTGACTTATTTAGATTACACTGTCTCATTATAATTTAAAGAATATCTGCTTTTCCGAAAATATAAGAAGATATTTTCTGTAAAAATAGCACAAAATGCCACATTAAAGCTTTAAACATGATATAAAGTTCAATTTCATTTAGAAACAAAACTCATAAACATTCCAGCCAAAAATATTTTAAAAGACAGAAAAAATTAAGACATTGTTGAATAATACACATACCCCCTCCCACAACATACTCAGGAAGCTAATTTGTATAAAACCTATTCCCTAATGAGAAAAAGTTTGTAAAATCGTGGAATGGTTTGGGTTGGAAGGGCCCTTAGAGATCACCTAGTTCCAAGACCCCTGCCATGGACAAGACAGTTCCACTAGACCAGGTTGTTCAAAGCCCCATCCAAACTGGTCTTGAACACTTCCAGAGATGAGGCATCCACTACTTCTCTGGATAACCTATTCCACTGCCTTACCACGCTAACAGGGAAGAATTTTTTCTTGATATCTAATCTAAACCTGCCCCCTATCAGTTTGAAGCCATTCCCCCTTGTCCTGTCACTACATGGCCTAGTAAAAAGTCCCTCTCCATCTTTCTTGTAGACTCCCTTAAAGTATTGAAAGACCACAGCCATGTCATCATGAAACTCTCTGTTTTCCAGGCTGAACAATCCCAGTTCTCTCAACCTTTCCCTATAGGAGATGTGATCCATCCTCTAATCCACTTGATGGCCTTCCTGTGGAGGCTCTCCAACAGGTCCACGTCCTTCATGTGCTGGAGACCCTAGAGCTGGATGAAGCACTGTAGGTGGGGTCTCAGCAGAGGGGAGCAGAGGGGCAGGACACAGCCCAGGACACGTTTGGCTTTCTGGGCTATGAGTGAACATGGCTGGATCATGTCCAGCCTCTCATCCACCAGCACCCCCAAGTCCTTCTCAGCAGAGCTGCCTTTAATTTGTTCATCCCCCAGCCTGGATTGATACTGGTGGTTGATCCAATCCACACGCAGCACCTTGCATTTGATCCTGTTAAACCTCATGAGATCCCGTGGGCCCACTTCTCGAGCTTGTCCAGATCCCAGGCTGACTGCGAATTCTTCACCAGCTCTCATTAAGTTGTGTGTCTCCTTTTGTCAACACAGGTACTCCCCTGAGTGTTTTCTTCATCTTCACTAGTCTATAAACACTTCGTAACTGTCAGTACTGTTAGGCTTAAGTCAGGTCTCTGACATCTGTTACCATTATCTCCTGTTACAAAGGCAGAAGTGAAAAGCAAAGTTTATGCCTATGACCAAGAATGCATATATGTATAATGTGCATGTACACATTATACATATATGTTTAATTACTTGAAAAATGGAATTAAAAGGGATCAAAAAGAATTAAAAATACATTTTCTGAGCTGACTTGCCATTTTTTAGTTAAACAGGAAGAAGGTCCTTTGTTTCAGTTGGACTCATTTCACCTTTCCAAAAAAATTTATTGAATCTGAAGCAGAAATATAATTATCCGAGGATTTAACTGCAAATCACCATTTCCAATTTAGAAGTGACCTAATGTATAATGTACAAAACTGGAAAACCTTTCCAAAATTAAGCAAACTGAAAGTTATTTTCCCTTTTTCTTTGCAGTCAACTGTGGGCTTTTTCAAACTTCAGTAAGTCCTGCACAGACTGTTTCTTGCAGGCTTACTTTGTCTTTAAGGCCAAAGCCTTATTTGCAAGGTTATGCTTCCTTCCTCATTTTTTTCCTGAATATAAATGAAAATATTTTAATACACATATATGTCAAAAGGGCTGGTACTGCCATTTCTTTCCCCTGTGAGATGCCAGGATTTAGTGGATATCAATATTAAAATGCACTTACTGTGATACAGTTTATATTTTATTTTTATTAATTTAGAAGTATCTTTAGAAGTAAGGTTAGAAGTATCAATTTCAAAAAAAAATGTTTCTTATGATTTAATTCTTTCTTTATTTTTTTATCTTATCTCAGGGCACTGCTGCCTCTCTGAATGACTAATACACCTGAAAGCATGGACATTTGAATATCACACTAGTCAAACAGTGTCAGAAAATTAATGGAAATCCCAGTGAACAACGTCAGTTAATGTCACCCAAAGCTCAGCATTTGTCAACAAAATTATAAGGAATCAACTTTCACCTGAGTATCAATTTACAAAGGCCTACCAGTAAGCTCAAATATCCTTTTCTTGTGTGAGGTAAATGTGATTTTACTTGGTGCCATATAAGCAACAATATCTGTTCCAAATTCAACAATATCTGTTCTATGACATGATCAAACAAAAAGACCTGTGTGTTGGCAAGGTAAATGTTTTTTTCTTGTTCCTGGTAAGACTACAGAAACAAAAACAGAAACCAAATTTTTTTGAGAAAAGGATGCTACAATAGAAGGACCACAAAATATGTTACAAAATAAATTTCTAGCTACAGGAAAGATTGTTTTGAAACAAAGTGGAAATTATTCTGAGAATGACAGTCTAAGATCCCATATTCTTTCCAAACAGCTCTCAGATAATGTTTTGTTTAAATGTTGGAAAGGCTTTGAAAATGTAATGAGGAGTGGAAGGAATGGAAGCAAAGGTCCAAAACTGTGTTCTTTTGTTCTTAAATGTGTTTCCCACCCTATGACTAAAGTCTCTGCAAACACAGTATAATCCGCTTGGGGCAGGAACACACCCCGGCTTCCCTTCTTGAAATACTGTGGCTGAAGAAACAGCTTTCTGAAAATAGACCTGATTTGCTGCAGAAATGAAGTCTCAAAGTGCAATTTGCCTTTTACCTGAGCTAGCAAGATGAGACATATTTAGGATGAACAGCTGGCTGCAGAGTTCATTTTTGCTCTTCCCATACTTGTCAATGTAAAGAAAAGAGGAATGATTGTGAGAAATGTGAGTGCAACTACATTATGCACTAAACTTGGGAGGCTTTTTATTTCAGATTTCCTAAAACATACTTGATTTCTATAACAGGGCTTTTGTGGAATACTGTACTTTTAACAGATGCATTGAGCTCACCAGCATTTCAGGATAAAACAACACCTGCTATTAAAAAAAAAAACAAACTGAAAGCAATTCCTTAAGATGAACATGATTAGACTAACACAAAATAAGCAAAAAACCTCAGTAAGAAATAGAGAGAGCACAGCCTAATAAAGACCTTGTTCTCAGGTCTTTCTCCACTGTGTGGTAAGATGGTGTTGTATGGACTGCTATATCTGTGCATGCAAAGTCTACCCCAACTAGGTCTCAGTTTCAGTTCGGTCACTACATGATCTCTCTGGGATTTAATGCTAACTAAAGCATCATGAGAGTAGCAGGATATGTCAAATGAGAGGACAAGATCAATGAGCTGTGCTGGAAAGAACTGCAGCAGCTGTTACTTGGCCCGAGGGCATTATTTATTTTTAAATGTCAATCCTATAGTTGAGATAAAATGTGGCATAACTTTGATTTTTCTATTATGCGGTAGGACATTGACGTCAGATAGAAGTCACCAGTGCACAGAAATTCACCACGTCCTATCTCAGCCTTCTTGCAGGAGGATGGATTTCTTCCTTTTCTTGGCACAGTAGTGAGGTTTCCCAAGACACAGACCCACAAGGTCATCACAGACCTTTGTTTTGCTGCTCATAGCATTAGGCAAGTAAAAAGTTGTAAAAGAGGTAAATAAAAAACATTAAGATGGGCATGAAATGCAGCCATTAGACATCCAGCACAGAAGGGAAAGAGCTCAGCCCATCAGTTGCCCTCTCTCTGGAAAAGAGATCATAAGAAGATGGACCTGGCACATTTTAGAGAGTCTCTCACATTGACTTGAAAGCTTGTTGCTAGGTTCTACTAAGAATGGAGTAGTTATAAGTATTAGCTGATAATAAGAAACTCTTTGTGTTCAGTCCTGAAGAAAAATAAAAGAAATAGCTTCTTCACTCAGCTCACTGATCCAGGGAGGTGAAAGAAAGATGGAAACAACAGAAACAAATGCACAAAGGGCTTGAGCACATTTTCTAATGTTCACCAAAAGGCTAAAACAGGTTAGATGTGAAAAAGAAAACAACCTGAAGTGGCTGAGAGAGGTATCAGCTATGTACAGTGTGACCAAAGACACACACCGTAAGTCTGTCTTTAGCCTAGCCTGGTACTCTGGCTCGGTGGCAAAAAGAGTTGTACAAATAATTAAATAGACAGAAATACCTTCTTAGCTATAACACAGCTGATCTTTCTTTCTCTCTCCCCCCTCATCCTACCCAAATTTCTCAAATTTTTCTCCAAATGTTTGTCTCTTCGCCCTCAGGGTATTTGCCCTCATGCATCCATCAAGCTGCTCTTCAGCTGCTCTGCTCTGACTCTCTGTCAGTAGGACCAGTTCTTCTCAGTTCCCATGAAACTACTGTCACCCAATCCTGAATCAGAAGGAAACAATTATTAATTAATGCCCCTGAAACTTCTCCAGTCAGGGTAGGGTGATGGGAGACCATGGACAGGAGAAAGCTCATTCTCTGTGACACTCCAGGCCACACAGTATAACCGTGAAGTCCATGAACAACCTTCCCCCTCATCTCAAGAAGGTATCACTGTCAAAATGGGTCTGTGAAGCAGTGAACAGAAGATGTAGCTGTGCTAATAAGGAAAGGTCACACTGTCCTTCCAAAGTGGGTGTCAACTGAAGCATTCATGGCTCAGTGGCCTACTTGGCCATGTGAAATGGGACTAGAAAATACTTGCATATCTAACAGAGGAATTTTTCAATTGTCAGGGTTAAATACAGGCTATTTTGATTATAGGTAGCTTTAAAAAAAAAAAACCCAAACCAGAAAAAAACCAAAAACCCTTATCCTCTTCTCCATTAGAGTTTCTGGGAGCAAACTTATTTTCCCATTTTTCTACTGAACATTTCCAGAGGAGATAAGTTATCTGACCTGACAACAGGGAGAAAGTGCAGTCAATAGTTTGGAGAGCAAGTAATCAATGTTGTACCCTTATTTAAAAACCAATATACAGTAAATATCTGCCAGCAGCAATGATAACATTCACTTACACTGAAGATAACTCATACAAAATGCCAACTAGTTCTCCATTTCGGAAATCAACAAAATGGTCTCAGTCCAGATAATTTATTTTCTATCAATACAGTTTGGCCTTATTCTTTCTTGGTTTAGTATACTTGTTTCACATGCAGAGCTTTCTGAGTATCACATGTGTTTCCCTATTCACAGGAATATTCACAAAGGGAAGGAGATAAAATGTCTACTGAAATGATTGGGAAGGAGACAGACATTTGTTGTCGGCTACTTTTAAACCAGACAGGGAATGCTGAACAAGCCATGACAGGCACTTTTTTGCTCTTGACTTTTCCTTTTGCCATTTGACTGCTCATTGTTTCCATTCTTTACTGAAAGGGCAGATACGTTTTTTTAACGGCTGTTAACAGAGACATCTAATATAAATCCTGGTACAGTCAGTTCTTCCTTTCTAACACCCATACAGGTGCTTCTCTCTCACTGATATCACAGCCTATCCATTCTGCCACTGCAGCAGAGGATGTGGCATGCTTAAGATATCCTCTTTTCCTTTCCTGTTCTTAGTTTTTATCTTTAGGCTGTAACAAAAGGAGGATTACTCATTCTGACTGACATGTATACTGAAGCTTTTCTGAGGAGCTTAGACATGACAAAAGAATGGCTAAGGGCTCTTGGTAACTGGTACCATTTTGAGCCCCCTTGCTCCTCAGCCTGTTAAAGCAAATTGATCCTCTAAAGGCAGAAGATGAAGAATTCCTTACTTCTTCACCGTTACATTTATTTCCTCCAATATCAAAGGTGCCTGATCACCACAATCCATGTGACTCAACTACATTTAGGTTTTCCATAGTCTTTCATTCTCCCAACTAGATCAGCTCAAACTCTACAGTACTAACTGGACAACTGCAGCAATTTGTTTCAGTCCTGCACATAAAGGCCTATGTACCACCCTGACCTACGTCTTCTGGCTCCAGGCAGAGAGTCGCACTGGTGATTTTCTACACCAGTGCCACACACGTATTTTCCAGGGATTTTCAGTGCAACATTAGCTCTATTAAAATAGACAAGATGCCTTCAGCCATCATGTACTTTCTGCTGATATTATCCTTAATCCAGCTTCTGTTCAGCTCAGAACCTGCCTTGCTATGCACTGAGATGAACCAGCCCTACCTCTTACCTTCTGACCAACCATTGTCCAGGACCCTGGATTTACTGCTATTCCAGCACCTTCTCCTTATCTCACCTCATTCCATTACCCCACAGTGGCAGCAGATCTGCTGAAGGATTAGAGACCTGTTCCTTCCTAAAGTGTGATTAGCAGAAGCCTCCTAAATGCTCCATTGTACTGCTTGTACTATTGCTGCAACCATCCCCTCCTAACTGCTGTTATTTAGCTGCCATATCCTCTCAGCACATAAGTTTTTCATAGCTGGAGAAATTATTTCAAGGGCAAGCTCTCAGAGGCCTTGATATCTCACAGCACTTGTTGCCAAGATACCCCTAGAATAATCCCATTTGGTCAAATAAATTGACTTCCCAGTTAAGGCTTGGCAGACAAAAGTTTTCTGGTCCCTTGAGTCAAAATGGAAATGTACAGTTTCCATGTCCCAAACCAAAGGTATGCAAGCCTTTTAATGGGCCAGGAATGTTTAATTCCAGTGCAACTCACAGATTTGCTTGTCATTTAGCAAAATGGGATTTTACGATCAAGTTCCATATGAATTATTTTCAGTTTTCATAGAAAATGCATGAACTGGAACGAAATAATAAAATTTATCTTCCAGAAGGAATGTAAGATGAGGTGTACTGGAAATTTTGTCCCTAAAGTTTTATAGTCAGGAAATTGTAAGACCGACTATTTCCTAATCAAGTGTCTGTCTGTTTAAAATATTTTTTCCTGCGAAAAACAAAAACGTTTATACTGGAAAACTCCCACTCAAATCTGCCTTCTATGTAGGTCAGTAGTGATTCTGCATGGGACCAGACCCTGACAGCACATCTTTTCCCTTTCTCCCATGTTTTCAAATCAGCAATTTTTTAACTGAGGAGATGTTTTCTGACTTTTACTGCTGCTGCTCATTTTATATGCTGAAGTTGCTATCCTGGATTTGTCACCAGTGTTTTTCCATAAAGATGAGGATGTCATCAGACACCCATATCATGGGTAAGACAAAGAAAATGACATGAAGACAGAAAAATTGGAAACAATGTCATGTAAATATTCTGAAGCAAAGTGACAATCACTGAACCAAGGGATGCAGAAATACTTCTAAATGAGGTGATCTTTTCCCAATTTTCCATGTAACTTCACTGCGGGCCTTCTGATGACATATTTATGTATGTTAATTTCATGGCAAGGTTTGTCAGTCACCCACACAGGAGGTAGTTTGAGTTCCTAGAACCAGAAGTATCACTTACAGGCTTTCCTCTCTCTGTGCATCCTGGGTGGAGCTGGGCTGGGCACAGAGTAACAGCTGGCCCTTCACTGCAGCACTGCATCACGCTGATTTGTGATTTGTGAGGTTTGTTGTTATTTCGGTGCACTCAGATGAAACCCTGTCTTTTGTCACAAGTTTCAGTTGATAAGTGGAAGCTGTTCAGCCCCTTGCAAGCACATGTAGCCTCTGGACACTGACAGAGTAAATCCCAGCCCCTTGGTGAGATCCTTAGGTACTACAGTCAAATTCTAAACGGTAAAAACAGAGAGGAAAAAGGGAATACAGCAATGGCCTATTTGGTGTTGGGCAGTATATTCCAGAGTCATCTGGACTGGTATGAAGGAGCCACAGATGTCTTCCTTCAAAAAGAGCATTAATGCTTTTCAGTCCAGCACCTAGAGGGCAATTAGCCTCTCCATGAAAACAAACCCGTGACAGCACACTTGGACAAACACAAAGAAAGTAAGGCTGAGTGCTCAAGCCAGAAAAAAAAGACTGAGTACACACTTGGAACAAATTACTCCTCTTCTCGCACAGGTGATCTTTGTAGGTCAAGGCAGAAATGCATTAGCAATGCAAAATGGGATTTGGGAGTGAACAAGCACTGTCATCCTCCCCTCCCTCCCCTCTGTGAGGGTGGGTAGCAAATTCAGCCTTAAGAGTTTTCAGTCCACAACCCCTCAGCAGGGAGTTAAGTCACTTGAAGAATACTCCCGCCTACTACCAGTTAAACCTTGATAATTTTGAATCAGCCTCCCATTTTGTATTTATGCCCCCAAGTACACAAAAAAAAAAAAAAAAAGTGGGGGGAGGGGGCGGATCAGATGGGTCTCTAATCATTACATTGCAAACTTGAGCCAGTGGTCAGATTCCTCTGCAAAGAGGGGGAGCAGAAGCACTCTGACTAGGATTGCCAGGCAGCTGTCAGCTCAGGTCCACCTTAGCAGCAGGCAGAGAAGAGGCTGCTGGGCAAGGCTACACGTGCCATTTGTACCTCCCATTGGGAAAAAATGGCCAGTAATGGCCCTATTGTAAATTTAAACAAGAAGCACTAAAGCTGTGAAGTGCAGCATGGGGCAGAGAGGACAGCAGTAAACAGGGGCTCTGAGGCTGGGTCACATTTCTCAACCTTTGTGGTGCACCAAGGGGTGCCAGCCTGCCTGCCTGCCAGTGCCCTGCACAGTCAGACACTGGGGCACACCCGGTCCAGATTCACCTTAAAGAAACCAGAGCTGTGCTGGGGAGAGCAGGACAGACACTGCCTCTGATCCAAGAGGTGATACAGATCTTTGCTGGGTATCATGGGTTAAAATAGCTTGGTTCAGCATTAATTTTTTGCTACCTGTCTCCTTGCATTGCTTATTTTTTGCACCCCCTCTCTCCCCAAGAATTAGAAGCAGTTTCAGGGAAGCTCTGGAGCTCTTCTTCTTGCTGCTGCAACCCGGCAGCTCCGAGCAGAAAGCACACGAGAAGCACTCTGTTATGCTCAAGTGGTGATCTGTGGGCAATGCAAACTCACCACAGACACAGAGTAAGCTGTAAACAAGGAGACTGCAACCAGCCTGAAACACGGCAAGAGTGAAAGTAATTATTTGTCTGTCTTTCTTCTCACCACAAGCCAAAACTTCCCTTAGTACAGTGGCTGTATACAGCAAGTTCCAATAGGAAATTGATCCCCTGCATGGCAATGTTTCCACTTTCTGGAGGAACAGAAAATCCACATGACAACTGTGTTGCATCTGCTGGACATACCCATGATGAACATTATATTATAAAGTTAAGAGGTGTCAATTTAATTAGCTGTGACTTTATAGACTGAAGTGATGCTTACTGTTTCCCTGCCTCCTCATAAAAAGAGTTTTTCTGTCATAGTAATTCCAAAGATGGAGTAGGTAAAATAAACCTTATTCTTCTTAATATCTCTATGGCACTGCCCCAAAAATACTAGATCAGGTAGTCTGAAAAGAGAAAAAATTTTCTTGCTTTAAATCAATATTATTTGGCTCTTTTGTGGAGGTAGGAGTTACCCAGTTTAAGAACCCTACCTTGCATACACTACCACAGCTGACCATTTTACATTTCCAGTTACTAATGTACCATACTGGGACTTGTTGACTTCACTGCCAATTTCTTTCACTGCATTAGTTCCTTTCTTTTATTCAGTCATGCACTTGCTTTGTCTCCCAAACCTGTGCATATGTCCATTCAAATCAGAGACTCAGTTTCCATTTTGATATATCTTGTGCTGTGCTGCCACTTAGATGCTTCCCCCACCCCAATCTCAGCACATTTAATCTTGCTGAGAGTATATATGTCTGCTGACGTCAGACAGACATGACATAGCATATACCTGTTTGTGTACCCCATCCCCCACATGCCCACCTTACCACTTGTGGATGTCCATCACCAGCGGCATTGCCTTACCAAGAACAACAGCCTCTGTGGCAGCAGACGCTGAAGTGGGTGCCCACTGCCCCTCCACACCCCTCACTCCCTTCCCTTCTCTAGCTGTTCCTATGCCTTCCATTTCTTCACATGACATTTTCCAAGATCCTCACACTTTTCCTCTCTGGTTTTACATACAGCAGAGTTGATCTGTCCAGCGAAGTTCTTCCTTAGCTTTGCAGGATTTACTAATTCCTCAGAAAGCTGAAATTAGTTTCACAGCTTTACTCTATTCCTCAAGTCTTCCTTTATTAGAAACCAAATTATTATCCTTTCTTTTAAACAACTTTCCATCACTGTTTAAAAACTATCATAAAAATTCCTATTGACTCTTAAAAAAATATTCTCTTTGAAGTGCCTTTTCATACCATGAGAAGCAGAACCCAGACTGAGATCCATTACTCTACATGAACAATCTTATCTAAGCTAGAATGAAAAGGGAGATAAAGTTATACATTTCTCCAATGCTTTAGGATGTACGACTGAGATATTTTTTGCCATCAGAGGTAACTGTCTATAAAATGTTTTGGGTACATATCTATATATAGTTAATAACTACACAGTTTATACATACATATGAAAAAATCTTGCACTTACCTTAGAGAAGTAGCATTTATCCCAGGTTTGGTAAAATAGGCTCAGACAGGCACTTAGACCTTCTTTCTATTCCATGCATTCTTTTTTCAAAAGAAGATAGAATCAGAAAAATCCCAGTTGATCTCTAGCAAACCAAAATGCAGACAAGATTTTTTTGTCAGATGCAGCCTGATTCAGTGAAGTCCGAGCGTGTGAATCCCTGAGACTCTTTGTTCAGTAATATCCAAAGCACAAAAAAAGCAAAGGAAAAAAAAAGAAAAAGGAAAAGAATAAAAAAAAGTGAACAACTTGTTCTTTTCCTGTGTCGTTTAAAAAACCCAGTCTTGGAGGACTAAGCAGCCTGCAGGCTTTTTGAGCATTCTCATCCTAGTGCATCCCAAGGTAACACATGCATTTCAGTATTGCAAGTCTTCAAGTTCATACGAGCAAGCCCAGCTCCTGTGTATGTGAGTGTGTGATGGGGTAGGGGGCTGAGTTGTACCGCGGGGGGAAGAGAGGCAGGGTGATACACACACTCACAGTCACGCAGAGATGGAAGAAGGAAAAACAGCAAAGTGGAGTGATCTCACAAAGTGCTCTAGATGGCAGAGCCTGCACAGCTTGTAAGACAAGCAATGTGCACACACCAAAAAAAAAAAAAAAAAAGGAGAGAGGGAAAAAAAAAGATAGAGAGTGAAAAACCCGAGAGAACTAGCAGGCAGCTTCAGGAATTTCTTCTTACCTCTTCTGACGATGCAACATACAGCAAGTGCTTTGTGCTGCATAGGAATCCGTGCAGGCACGACTCAGTCAGACCCCTCACTTCTGAAATAAACAAATATGTAGCAAAGGAAAGGGAAGAAAACCAGAAACCAGATGAAACGGGTACAAAAAGAAGCTAATAATAAACAAGTAAGAGTATCAGGGAGGAGTCTTAAGTGGGCAGGAGGCAAATACTTGGTATAGAAAGAGGCATCCAAACTCCTGGTCCTAACAGATTGGCTCTGTAATTATGTGGCAAAGCACTGCCCTCTAAGCCATTGCGTAATAATAGAAACCTAAGCTGTGTAGACACAGCCTGAAATGCTAAATCCTCAGGAGCAACACTCAACATTTGTCAGTAGAAAGCCTGTCGGTTCTCTGGGGGCGGAGGAAGAGGAGGGAAAAGAGAAGGGGAGAGAAATTTTACTGCAAAATGCATAAGCTGCAGTTGCAAAGAGCTCTCAGGCGGTGCCGATGCTTGAAATGTTATAGTGGAAGTCATATATATCTGTATCTATATAGGAAAAGATAGATAAAAACAATATGTGGTGCTTAGGGACACAGTTTAGTGGTGCATTTGGCAGTGCTGTGTTAACGATTGGGTTTGATGATCTCAAAAATCTTTTCTGACTTAAACCATTCTATGATTCTAATAGCACTGTCAGCTCCATTCATGCTATTTAATACTGGAAACAATTTTCCCTTGCTGTGTTTTAGAAACTTAAATGACAAGGAGAAGAACATGTGCAGAGGTTGTCCATGTTAAATATTATTATTTCTAATGCTGATGGCAAGACAGTAGTAGTAGTTGTCCCTTTGCACTGAACAGTATTGCAATGTCTAAATAAAACCTGAGCTGAGATAAAAGAACTCAGAAGGATTGATCAGCCTTTGTCATTTATCAGTGGGTTCCTCTCTCCATCCCTCCTGACACAGAGACACTAATTTTCTTCTGCGTCTCTTGGCTGAAGAGGCTCCTAGACAGAGCCAGGGAAAAGATGAGCACTGGCTACAAAAGAGGAGGAAAAAATCCAGCTTCTTCAACTTACTACACACCAGTATCAATACATCAACAGAATGAACAGCTAATTATGCACATGGAAGGAACAGGAAAAAAAAACCAACACCAAAAAACTCACAAAAACAAACCAAGAAAGTAATATCATTTTGCAATGGAAATTTACCTGAAAACTGTGGCCCTGGGTCACACCTATGGTCCGTCTAATCCAGTGTCCTGTGTCTGGACAGTGATCAGCACTACACACCTCTGAGGAATCTGAATGAATTTTTGAAGCCTGGGCTAGACAGCCTGGACTAACCTGTTCATGGGCAGAGCTTCTCCTTAATCCCTGTTCTTTAAAGATTAGTTAATGCACTGAGGCATGAGCAGTGGAACCGTCTGCTTCTGCACATCCAGATTAAACATGTAAGGTCTGATTCTGAGGGCCTTTGTAGTTGGCGTAAAGTACACCTCTTTTAAGGCACTCAAGATCTAAAGAGTAAAAATCTTCTGATGCTTTGTAAACATCCCAGTGTGAAAAAAGGCCAAGAGTTCAGAAAGAGCTGTAGTATTTCAGTCTGAAGGGTAAGAACTATATTTTTATAGCCTCGTCTAGCCTAGTTACTCTCCTCATTTACTCCTTACTCCTGGTGTAAACATCTGATGTACTTCAAGAGGCTATCCAGTGCAGGCAGAAGAACCAGGTCGCCAAATAATGTGCAGGTATCAGATTTGGCCCCTAGAAAGTCAGACCAGACTGAACTGAAATGTTTGAAGATATTTTTGTGAATGACTGCATAGAGGAATACCTGGGTTTTTTTTGGAGGGGCAGGTTCTGCTGCAAACTTGAGATTCCTTACTGTTACCAGTCTCACTCCTTTGACCTGTGCCTGCTGCACTCCCAGTGACTCTCTCTCTGTATCCCTAAGGTGCAGGCTGCAGACATCGCACGCATGGGATCCACTGTGGTTAAACAGATGGGGAAGGACTGCAGAGAGAGCAGTTGCCTATTTTTCAGCCTATTCATCTTTCCTTGGCTCTATGTGGAATAGTGCTGAAGGGGTCTTCTTGGGAGGAAGGCCAAGAGTTACCACAGTCAGTAATCTTACTGGGCACTGAAGGAAGTGGCCTGGCAAAGGAAGACTTGAGAATATGTAAGATGCCAAACTAGGTGTTAAAATATTAAAAAATTACTTCATGTATAGATGACTGAAACCTGAACTTAGAAAGCTAAATTTAAAGACAACTCCTGGGAATCCTGGGCCAAGCATATTGGCTAGAAAATCAAATCAAAGCTCTAATCATGTCAGTGCCTTATAAAATAAATGTCAGTGCATGACAGACAGAGATGTCTATCTTTTAATGATATCAGGAATTAATACTAGACTCTGAGACTAGTGTTTCAGAGTCTGATTTGAAAGCAAAATATTGCTTGCAATGACAATTCGTTAATGCACTCCAAAAATCTTCCAAAAATCTTTCACCAGCTACAGTTTTGACTGTGAAAACTCCCAATGCAAAATAAAAGATTATACAACACTGGAAAAAAGCAAAATCACCTGAAAAAAGGTTTACATAAGTCTGTGGTGTGGGTCCCCAAAGTGCGAGGCCAGGGTGCTTTCCAGCTGTCTGTGATGCCCTTCAGAATTTAATCAGAATTCCCTGGCATTTGCCCCTCAGCTTCTCCTCTTCACTAACCATCCCTGGTATTTATATATTTCTTTGCTCCCAAGTAAGGAGCTTCTCAGTGAATCAACAGCATTCTTTCTTGGTCCTCCTAGCAGGTTACCAGTTGCACTTATCTCTTTTGCTCAGGTCTCCCCTCTCTCCAGTCCTGCCCTAGCTCGCAGTCAGCCAGCGAGGGTGTTTGAGCTATATCTGCTCTTATTTCCACCTCTACAGAAATCCCATCAGACCCAAAGAGAAGTCTCATTCTGCCTAGGTTGTGATCATCTCACAGAAAGAACTGGAAAGAACCGTCATGAAAAGAACTGTCAAGGTTCAATTTTTAATTCTTGGCTTAGATATAGAAAATACATGAGAGACCAGGAGTACAGATGGCTAACTTTTGCTCCATGAATCTTCCTGAGCAGCTGAAGCTTTCAGTGATGCAGGAAATCCCGTGCCCCAACAGAATGCATAATTTTTCTAAGAAGAGAGATGCATAAAACTCATAAAATCCTTGAAATCCCATTCATACAAGTTTCCTTGTGAAGTGGCGATCACCAAAAGACCTAGCTTGAGAAAGAATTTTGTAACAGAAACCCTCTCCTTTCACATACAGTGCCACATACAACATCGAAACCTAAGAAAACTGAACTAGGATAGCAAAGTGAGACAAAAATAAAATTGAGATGTTTTTGTGACTTCCAGGACAACTTCACCTGCTACAAACACCATTGTCCTTTCCAAGTCTAGCAGACAACACACTGGAGCCTTTGGCCATCTGATTGACAATACAATTTAGCATGTGCTTCTAGACATCGGTGATTCCCATTTCCTGCCCACTCTCTTCCAAACTGAAGTAGTCAGCACTGGTCCACATGAGTGTTTAATCAATGGCTGCCAATCAGTTACATTGATTGAAAGAAAGTCTAAAAATCCTTTTGTCTGTGGCCTTACTGATGAAAACAGTTGTCAGGAGCTGAAGCCACCAGCTTTCAAACATTGGAGGTTTGGGGAAGGATTATATATTTCTTCGGTGCTGTACAGCTCAGCTCTTTACAAATCATTGAATATCTGTTTACACATGTATATGCCAGTAAAAAATCTCCTTCTCACACCCTCCGCCCACACATCCCTCTGCTTTTAAAAGCAGCTCCAGCCAACAGACAAATGGAATGTGATTTCTTTCATTTTCTTGCATCTTAGCAAGGGGAAAACTTAATCCAAATTTCTAGACCCAGAGATCCAACAGAGACCACATGCTGTTTCACAGTACAGGGGAAGGAAAAGGGTTTTGAGGGTATTGATGAGACAACAACATCACAGAAGGTCCCTTTTGCAATACACTGTTATAAAAAGCATAGACCAATATCACAACAAAAATATGAGGATGAACTTCATTAAAATATTTCAACAACCCCACAACAACCCTTCACTGTCCATCTTGCAGCTAAATGCAGAAGGGTTTCCAAATACCAGGAAAAAGTTGTTTCAGGTCATAGAATAAATTATACATTCATAATCTACTCCATTCTAAGCATTCATCGCATCTGGAATAACCAGGATACTTATGCTAATCTTAAGAGGACCTACTGTAACTTTTAGATGCTCTGAAAGAAGGTCAGTATAATATTTTTATCCCAGGGTTATTATTCTTCCCAGGTTCTCGCTTTACAAGCAGGAAAATCCTTGTACTTCTGTTTTGCATAATCACATGTCCAGCTAGGTGAGTAAAATTTAATGCCCTTTGATTGATAGGTTAAGACCAGAAGGGATCATTATGGCCATCTCATTTGACCTTCTGCATAACCTCAGTTACAGAAATCCTCTCTGTGGCTCCTGCATCTATCATCATAATATTGGGTGTTGCAAAAAAAATCTTTTATAAAGGCAGTCACTTGATTTAAAGATTTCAAGGGATGGTGTATTCATTCTCCACTCTCTTCATATCTTTAACTGCTGCTATTGTTAAAAAATGTCCACATCTCATTTTGTTACTCAAAAGGCTCTGATATGTCATCAAGACTTTAAAGTGATAATTATGAATTACACCTGGATATCTCCTGTTCAGAAAACTCAGGAATAGCAGAAGTTTCTCCCAGCCAAGTGGACTGGTTCCACTGGGGGCAAATGAGTGCTATTTGAAACCAGTGTAATCTAGTCACTCAACAAACAAATAAACAAACAAACAAATAAACTTATTTAGTGGACATCTGTTTTAGCACAGTGTTCATCAGAATAAAGAGACTGCCTTGGCAATGCTCTCCCAATTCTCTTAATTTGATGAAAAGTACAGCATTAGCTTCTACACTATACCTGGAGGCAGCAGAACTCTGCCACCTGCCCATCAGGAAGCAGGACCTCATCCTGGTGGGTTTGCAACCTCTGGCATCGATTCACTCTGTGCAGAATGCTCCCAGTCACCACTGAAATCCAGAGGGGAAGCAGATGCTCAGTGCAATAAAGGCATGGCACAAGAGGAGTGTGAATATGAGTCTTCATTCTATATTTTGACCCTTTCCACACAGAATAAAAGATGCCAATGGTTTTCATTATTGAAAGAGGATGTGTGCACTTGCCATGCAGCAGGGGGCCCCTCTTTGGAGAGGATTCTGTTAGGCTGTGGTCATCTGTTACAATTCCACAGGCAGTAGGAGCAATGTAAGGGACGTCAAGCTCTCCACTGCCCCGGCTGGGATTTGCTGCAGTAACTCCCCTGCCAATCTCATGTTTGCACCAGCTGAGTCACTTGTCTTTGTGCCCTGTTACAAGCTACAGATCTTAGTTTGCTTTCTAATTGACACTTAAAAAGCAGTTTGGAGGAAGAGAAGGTTGTTCGGCATTTTGTAACATTTAAGGAGAGAGGAATTGTAAGAGACTGGGGACAGGTAACCTTCAGACAGGATTTGTCAACCAGGGATAATGTTGTGAAACCAGTCTTATGCTAATCATGCGAGAAGACTCTAGCATACAATGCACAAGAGTCCATGTCTAGGACAAGGTCGACTGCTTAAGCTGTTTAGGAATCATTCTAGTCCTTTCAAAACTGCATGTCTCAGCCATGGAACCGAATGGTTACAATTTTGTAACTAAAAAGAGTACATGGAGGAGGTGAGAATCTTTTGGGCAAATTCTTGTTTTGTATCAAAACTACAGTCATCACTGTATATACAAGTCAGTATTTGCTAATGGTTGTCACATTATAGCAGGGAGGTGTCAAAGGAATGAATCCATCAATAACCTCAATGATCTACCTTGCAAATTGTGGGAAAAATTCTTCCCAGCCACAAAGCACTTAGTTTCTGTGGTCAAAATTATCTGAAAGCTATTAAGTTTGCCAAGGACGGAGCAGACACTTAAAAGGAGCAATCCCAGATGTCTGAAATGAGTAAGATTGTAACACAGGGCTTGCAGTACACAGAGCAAAATAAATAATATAAGGTCATGTTTTTCTTAATGAAGCTTAAGCATGATGCAAAATGTGGGGTTTGTATTCCTAAAACAAATTTTACATTACTTAAACAAAATATTTTGGGTAGAAAAGAAGAAAAGCCATGAATGAGGCATGAGCTTGGGATCTGACTTGGAACATGAGTATGATCAAATTTTGATGCAGAAAGGAACAGGAAACAGGAATGGGTTTGAAAGCCTCAGAGGAAATGCCACCCCTTTGAATGCAATGTACAACTTCTGCCTGCTTTGCTAGGCCCCAGCTTGGGGGAAGATGGGCTCCTTACTGCTCCTTCTTCCTGAGCCTGATGTCAATAAAGTGTAGGCGTGTAGAAAGGAGGCTCAACAACTTCTTCCTGGCTCTTGTCTGAGACCTCGGAAGCCTCCATAGGATGTGCATGAGTGAGGTACCTGCTCTCATTCTAACCCAGATGGGCACACCCAAAGAGAGGAGGAAGAGGAAATTTTGTGGTACTCCAGAGTAGCCGTGTCAGGATAACAAGTGATTTGGATTTCTCTCTCAGCCTCTGTTCCTATTTGATTCTATCAGAGGAAAAGAAGGAAGGAGAAAATTAGCCCATATCTTCTTCCTTATTTACTTCATAAAGTTAAGAGATAATGACAGCTGTCTTAAGAACGCATCAGTGAAAGCAAGACCTAAGTCAAAGCACGTAAATTTAAGCTGATATCAGAAAGAAGCACAGCAAGAACTCCTTGGCTGTGAGGAGCAACAGGGTACACAGAGTAATTTCAGAGGTTTTGGGTTATCTCAAGCATGGTATGAAGAAAGCATTTTAAGAACAACCTGAATACAGAGTATTTTTACAAGGTTTTCACTGTTCTCTCTGGTCTCAGCTTTGAAAGAGAAGTGGGATCTGACCTTCAGTCAGACCTTGCATGTCCAGGGCATCTGAGAGTGTCTTCCCTGTTCTGTTATTCTGCTCAGAGACACTGGAGTGATGCCTTTTCCTGGTCTTAAAATCAAGAGTCAAACATGGTGTCATGGTTTAGCACAGTTAAAGAAGGCTCCATCAGCCAGGGAAGTGATTCTCTTGCAAAGAGGTGCTTACAGCTTCCTCTATGACCTGACAGAACCTATCAACTGGCTAGTTTGAATATTGGCAACTTTTTAAGCCACTTAAGAAGCTTGACACGCCTCTGTGATCCACATTTAAGAACGAGCAAACCCTCTCGGAAAAAGCTCTCTCTTGCTTCCGGCCTTGTGATAGGTAACTGGGGGGCTCGCGTGGCCCAGTGGGGCTCAGCCCAGGCCGGCCAGGAGACAGCCATCCTGGAGCTGTGTGGCCCTGTTCCACCCGCAGCCCCTCAGTGTGAGCCAGGCCCGCAGCCCTGCTCTGTGCAGGCGGCGCAGCCCGGCTCCCCCCTCCAGTGCGGCCGAAATTCATCTGAGGCCGCTGCCCAGCAAAGAGCATGTGACCAACAGCAAGAGGCGAATTCCAGCTGCAAGGCCCGGGTGAGATGAACCCTTTTAGTGCTGTAAGTTTCCTCCAGAACAGATGAAGCCTGCGGACATCAATCCTCTCCCGAGTCAGAGGAGGAGGAAAGGTGGAGGCAAGTGAAGAAAACACCATAGAGACACCAAAGTCAGTAAAGAAGGAAGAGCTGAAACCCTGAGGGAGGAGAAAGAGGAGATGCTTCAAGGGTAGAAGCTGAAATTCTGTTGTAAAGCTATGGTGATGGACTATGATACATCAGAGTACCTGCTGTAATTTCGTGAAAGCATGGGGGGGGTGGAGCATTCAAATTGCAATTGTGAGCAAAAGTATCTGTGCTGAAATGAGCAAAAGTTGAAGTAGCTGTAATTTGATGAGAAGCTCGGACAGAAAGAGGTGAAAGTGATGAAGACCCTTGCTCCCAGGGGAGGAGGAGGGCCTCTGTTCCTGGAGCTGAAGATGCTCCTAGAGATAGGTGAAGAGAACATTTGTTTCTGAGCAGCTCATCCTTAAAATGGTACCCCAGTATCCCAAGATTGGACCCTCAAAAGCAGTTGTGGGGAAAGCTGTAAGTCAAGGGCAGGGACTTTCACATACGAGCAGAGAACCAACCCAGACTGTCTTGCTGTGACATTGAAGCCATGAAAGAACTGTTTCTTGTGGAGATGTCTCCATAGCATGAGCAAGAGAGACTCCTCTCCCTAAGTGAACTGAACAAGGTTATTATAGAAGTGGTAATCTGACTGAAAATCTCAAGGGTTGTCTTTTTACGTTGTCAGTGGGAGAAGGGAGAAAGGTGGGGGGAGGAGAAGTGTTCTGAAGGTTTAGTCTGACTTTTTCTTTCTTTTAGGTCTGTTAATAGACTTCTTTATATTCTTTTACGTTTTGTGCCAGCTTTGCTTTCTCCTAATTCTTATCTCACAGAAGGAAAATAAGTAATGGATATTTTGAACCAAACCACTACACTCAATTGGTGTTTCTGCCTGGTTTACAAACTGAACCCACTGCACATGGTTAAAAGGGGAAAAAGGAATTTTACCTTGGTATTTATTTTAAGGATCTTTAGGTGCACCACGTCCAGGTGGAATGCACCCAAATACACACCACACTGCACACACACGATAGATAGAGTATAACATTATAGGTCTTACTAATTAGCATATCTATCAAAGATTCCCCAGTGAGAGGCTTGAATGAGCCCGCTCCCCAAGGAACCTCCCCCTGGATGGTTCTATGTTGGTTTACAGAATGTGTTCTGGAGGGGACCTTGGGGTCTGGGGCACGCTAACCCCTACCTACGAAGCTTCTAAAATGTTTAGTCTTCTATCTGAACAAACAAGTCCAAGAATGTAGGCAAAAAGCACTAAGAATACAGAAGTTGTAAAAAGGTATAACAGGAGTGTAAAAGAAAAGGCAAAAAATCATCATGGAATCAGGAGAAAACAGAACATGTAAGCAATAAACATACATGGAGGAAAACGTCTCTCATGTATAAAAAGCTTGAGCATCTATTGCAAGGCATGTGTGATCCAGCTCAGTATTTTAACACCCAATGCAAAAACTTTGGGAATTCAATTTTTGCAGTAAGTTTCCTTTATAGGGGTTGGACAATCTTTGCATCAGCTGCTACTTCTCTTCGCCAGCCTCCTGAACCTCTGTGTTCACAGAGATTACACATGGAAGAAAATCTGTACTTCCTAGAGAATCATAGTATGAGTAAGATGGACTTCATTTCTGTATTCCCTTATAAAATGTCAAATATTCATAGCTATGTCAAATTAAATGAGTTTCTTGTACTGCTATTCTTTTCACCTCATTGGGTCCTCCTCATGTGATATCTGTCCTGCCATTACATGATCTACCCCAAGAGACTTCACCTTTATCTAACATTATTCAATGCAATCTCAGTTTCAGATCAGAATAAAGGAAAAAATACAAATTTCAGAAGGAATTGGCTACCGATCAACCGCTGTGTCTTTATCACAGTTGTATTATAGGAGAGACAGAAAACGCCTTTGTCATTACAGGCATATGAAAGACATACAATAAGGCTTGGAATTTGGTTCACTACAGAGCAAATAAATACTCCCTAGAAGTAAAAAGGAAATTATTCTGAAATAGATACAGAAATCTTTAAGAAACCAGGCACATAAATGTCCAAACCAGAATAAGCAATTCTTGCTTTCTTTTTGACGGCTGCCCTGATTTCTGTACATAGGATTGAACATGAGGCCACCAGAGCAGAAGCCTGAAACACTCCCATGTTTCTCCTGTACCTGGAAATCATTGTCTCTGTAATTGGGCATAAAATGGGATATTTAGAATGCTTTGACAATTACTGTACAGCTGGATGAAAAACTGTGGAGAGAGTAATGGCTTTCATAAGAATTAGGCAGATGAAAATATTAAAAATAGAGGATACTGAGAGAGAAAATGTAGCTGGGCATTATAAAATGAAATTTAGTGATGTATAAAGCCTTGATAAGTGTGAGAAAATATACAAATGCAGATGTAAATATATACACAGGGATGCATACCTGTTCTGAGACAGCTATTCTGGAGAGCCACCTTAGAGACTTTGGGGTACTTCAAAGACTGTGGTACTCCACACATGATCAAGTACATTAAAAACAGAACCTTACTTGTCTACAGAACTTATAAACTAGATGGGTTGTCAGACAGATGAATAATGTGTGCTGACATCGAGATTTGGGCCCTTTGATCATAATTTTGGTCTGAACAGCCTCCCCAGCAGCAAAGCCTTCAGAGCTGTGGGATGTGGGATGACTCAAGATCCCTTGAGGGCCCTACCCCAGTCACCCCTGGAGTGCCCATTAAATTAATGGACATCTCTATCATTATACTCTGTACTGCTGTAACTTAACTGGAAATTTCTTTTCCTGGCCTAGGACCTGGCTACAGAAGCACTTACACCTGCTGCAAACTGATGCCATCAAGCTGACACCATCCTGCTTTATAAAGGGATAAAGACGAGGGCTGAAGGCACCCCAAAGTATCCCTTTCTCTAGATCTCACATATGCTCCCACACTGCAGCAATGTAGGAGGAGATGGTGCTGCAGGGAGGCAAGGGTACACATTCCCCTGTGTGTTTACTCCCTGCATACTGCCCAACATCTTTGCAACCCATCCTAAGAGTTCAGTTCCTGGTTTCCAGTACAGAAAGAGAAGGAAATAGAGGTAGTTCTACCATGTCGTCCCAGGGTTGCTGGGAAAAGACAGGGAACCTGGCAGAATGAACATTAAAAAACAAAACAAAACAAAATAAAACAAAACAAAAACAAAGAAGCGATAGAGCCAAAGAAACCAAGTGTGGAGAGAGAACAGGCACCAAATGCATGAAACAAGCAGAGATTTAAAGGGAGCATCACAAAGGGTTTTGAGACTTACATGTGTATATGAATAGAAATTGAGTGAAAACAAGAGAGCAGAGAAAAAAATAAAGCTAAGAGAAGAACATGCAGAAACTCAAAAAGGGAATTGGTGAGCGAGCCAAAAAGGGCAGAATGAATTTATGGCTGTCTTCTCCCTTACTATTCTGGGCAGCAAATAAAATACAGGCTGATGACTTCAGCATCACCAGGCAAGACACACAGTTTTGTGGGACATCACTGAAGTGTGCAAATTTTTTTGGAACGTTTTCCCAGAATCTCATACTAGTGTATTAACCATGATGTCTGTGAACCTGAGGTGAGTGCCACTAAACAAATAAACATAACAGAAACTCCCTGCTTCACACCAGCTAATAGAGATACCCACTACAATTGTAAAAGCTGTGAAACTGAAATGTTAATTTCTTTCATGCCAAAGGTTTCAAAACAAACAGACTCTTTAGTTAGGAGATTGTATTTTATAGAACCCAAAAAATTACCCCTACAAAAATAATAAAAGCAAAGCCTTCCCTTGGTAATAAAATCATAACGTTTCCTGACTGTCTGATGAGAATGTATTTAGGGAAGCCTGATGTGCAATCACACACCTACTTATTTCTGTTCTCATGTGGTATGTGTAACTGCTTTTCTTTAATGTATGCAGGCAGAAGAAAGGGGCATTTATATACATA
Source organism: Corvus kubaryi (assembly GCF_017639235.1). NCBI lineage: Eukaryota > Metazoa > Chordata > Aves > Passeriformes > Corvidae > Corvus > Corvus kubaryi. Next base: position 271,524 of record NW_024581066.1, on the reverse strand, counting down.
TATATGTTCCAATTTTGGCGGCACACTCCTTTTGATCAAACACACCATTGCTTAAAGAGAGGACAGAATAGCAAAAATAGAGGCAGATATTAAAGAGAAGGCAGCGTTCAGTGCTAGGATCCAGGGCACAGCCCTTCCCTTCCCACACCAGCATTTGTGTGGGGGCTCAGTGGTGGATCCAAGTCCAGCTCCCATCACTGGCTGCACAAGAGTATGACACACAGGCAGACACCAAAAAGCAGCTGTGTCACTCTCAATTAATATTTCTGTCTGGGAACAAGATCTGTTCATTTACAGAAGGACCATGGCTCAGCCACAAGATGTAAGCCAGGGAGCAAACAGTAAGAGCTACACCATGACTTGGCACAAAATCTGGTCATAGGACATGAAACACACCATCAATTTAAATAATTAATTAAGACTTCCACTCAATTCTGGGATCATCCAGTTACTTAAATTGGAAATGCCTTTGTTGGTGCAGGTGTTTACCCTTATGCATCCACACGACATTTGGAGTCTTGCTGAGGCAGGCCAAGAGTGAATTATGCAATAGAAAACACCCTTTTTCCTGAATAAAGGGGACACCCATGCAAAGCTGATGATTTAGGGAACTGATGTTACCGCTGCCCCTAACAGGCAGACACCAAAGCTGCTCAGGCCAGGCAAAAAAGCCCACTAAGCACTCAGCTGCACTGCCAGGCATGCAAATGTCCATGCAACTTTGATCTGAGTTGTCAAACCATTGACATTTCACGGACCAAAGCCCTTCAAATCACACAGAAATGTACCTCGCCTTCCTCAGTGGATTTTGGATCAGACCTTACTGAACGCATAAAGCTGGCCATTTACTTTGATGTTTGATAAATTTCCTTCTCTTTGAGGTGTGTATTTTAATAATTTAACTAAATAGGCACATGTACTGCCAAGTACATTCTTTTTATGCAGCAGGAAAGCACTCCTGGTGCTGAAAAGGAACCCTTTTGCTGTGAACCTCATTTATCTACTCTCACACAGGGTACAGCTTTCTTCAGGTGCAGTACAAGGGCTGAGACAGTTAACTACAAAGCTAACCCAACTAGAGACGCAAGGTGCTTTCCAGAAAAACAGCTTCACTCTCTACCTCTTCCCAATTTATTTATTTAAAATTAATTGGTATCTTTTTGTTTCTGATTTTCAGTCGGAGAGATAGTCTTAACCTAAAATTTAAACCTAAATCTCAACTTGGCTACCTGTTTTTAATCCTGATGTGAAACCAGTGGTTCCATCAAAGCAGGTTTTGGAAACTATGCAAGACCAAGTTATGAGGCAAGAAGGAATGATATTGACATGCAGAGACCCTCAGAAAGTAGTTTTCTTTACTTTCACCCAGAAAGGAGAAACCAATCAGGGGTAAAAAAGGTACAGAGGTTTGATCTCTTCTCAAACATACTTAGGCTGTCTGAACCTGAAATTTTGATGAAAATTCAAAATAGCCTTTTTTTTCTATTAGAGAGAGTTTCATATTGAAAATAGACCTCTTTTAAAATATTATTTCTACTGATTTTCATAAGAAAGTTATCAGTTCAGTATATGTTTCCAACCATACTACTGTTTTCTCAAGATGGATTAAGTCACAAGGTGTCCAAAAGCAAAACTGTGAAAATTAAATTGACCAAATTAAATCCCATTTAACTCTGAAATTGCCAATTCTAGTTCAGTGTTATCCCTAAACACCTAAATCAAGCCTCAAAGTAGCACTGAAAACTAAATCAAGGTCCCAAGTGCACTGAAGTTCACCTGAAATACACGCAAGCTGTGCCGTAATTTCAGCTGAATGCTTGTACACACAAACTGCTATCTCTGACAGCAGAAAAAAACACCTAATTGTTGAAAATTGTTTAAGAAAACTGGAAGCACAAGTATTTATTAACTAGGTTCAGAGCGTGAACGAGGGAAGTTCCTTTGGTGGGAAGTAATTAAACTGAAATTGAGGTCAAATACAACCCGTAAAAACAGCATTTTGTTAGTTTGCTGTCAATGAGTGGGGTGAATACACTTCAAAAAGACCAATAAACATATAATGATTAAGATTCAAGCTTCTCCTTTCTACTATTAACTTCAGCTAACAGCCTGAGTTCCTGATCAGGAGAAACATCACCGGTGCAACACTGTGAATGCATGTAGGTCAGGCTACTTTTTTATGCTCTAGGGTCTGGCTGAGGTTTCAGAGAACATCCATGACAGGATTAGATTTGAAAAGGCTTCATTTTTATAGAAATGAAAAGGTATAATACACATAAAACCTTTAAAAACTTTAGCTAGTCCTCGCCCATATTAATCTTCATCAACTCTGTGCACATCACACAACTTCTGCAATAATGGCAGAAGTTATTTCCTAAAACTGTTGTCAAAGATATCTTAAAGAAAAGCAGACAATTTGGAGGCATATAAGATTGAGTCTGAATGTACTGTTTATATTAGAGAAGATGGTCCCAAAGGGAAGATATATTCAGCTGAAGGTTGGATGTCCAGGTTGCAGAGCCTAGCTGTCAGATTCAGGAGGCTGCTGCAAGTCAAAGTTTCCTCAAGAACCTGACACAAAGTCTTTATCAAAGGCAGGAAAGGTGACATTGTTCAGCTTACATTCCCCCTTTGGAAACTACTGTTGCTTATCACTTCAGCTGTGAAGTGACTGCACTTCAATGCAGCAGATGTATGAAACCTGACAGAATAAATGTGGCAGGGTATGCACACAGCCTGTGTGCTGTGCTCTTGATGCAGTCTCCTGAAAGGAAACATTTTCAGCTCTATCACTGCAGTAATTTGAAGCTCTTCTGGATGATGCCCTGATAAATACCCCACAGAGAAACTCTGCATTGAGTAGGAGTGGACAGAGTCTCTCCAGCTCCAGCTTCTAGGTCCAGTCAAATAAGAAAGAGTAAGATCAAAATTACTAAAGTTTAGGCCCTTCGACCATGGTAAAACACCACACAGAGCAAAACAGATACTATTCTAGTATTCAAGACCTGTGCGGAGACTAGTCTAGGGGGCATGAACCAACCAGAGAGCACCTACATAAATATCTCAACCAGCTCTAAAAAAGATGCAAAAAGTGGTAGTAAAGGTCTTATTGTCTCCCCTATATGGTTTCTTGTCTTTATAAAGAAGTGAATGACAGAAGCCACTGTGGTAGGGAAGGTTCTGTGAAATAACTTCTTGGGTATTCCCTCTGTGGTGAGTGACTTCTTTCTCCCATTTATTTTGTGAAATAAACTGTGTACTTACTTGAGTGGGGAAGAATAAGGCAGTCTAGGCCAAATGTACATTTTCTGCCTGTAAAGATGATTATAAGGAGATTAATAAATCTGGGTTTTCTTCACAGGTCTGCCTACCTGTATCATAGAGAGTTTTGTCTTAGAGTGGGGTTATAAAAAGGATAGCCATCCGTTCCCTAAAGATTCAATTCACCTTTCTGCAGAGATTCAGGAAGCTGAATCTGTCTTACTTATGCCTGCTCTTGATGTCTTAGCAAATCAGTGACCCTGTGCTAGCTGTTTGCCAAAGGATGCACATCACACTTGAAAGGTACATACTACAGGAAATTTGCCAATGTGCAATTGTCTCTTGAGCTGCTCTGGTCAATTTTGCAAAGAGAATTGCAATTATATTAGAAAATCTCTATATGGAGCATCTATAATTTATTTAAAAAGTATTTTCCTTCATGAAAACAAAAAGTTACTATTCTTCATTGTTTAAGAAGCAAAGAATGTCACAGTTAAATCGTGTTTTCATTACATTTTCTGAGACTGTAAGAGTTTAGTAGGATCTAGAGCATATATTTTCTTAGACCTTATATTCAAGTTTTGTTGTCATTCCAAATACACCTCTATTACATTGATAGAAAAATATGTTCTCTATTGCCAAGCATTGTGTGGTAGATGAAGTGTCTGTTCTATTTGTAGAAGTAACTGAGAGCATTAAAAAGCAGACTTGCTGTTATAGTCAGCCTTACTTCAGGTCAGAGCAAGGAAAAATATTCACAGCAAGACCTCAGTCCACTTTTTTCCACCCTTGAAGAGCATATTGCACTGTAATAAACAACAGATCAAACCTTGACTAACTGAATGTTGCCTGCCTCCCACATAAAGGGTGCAGACACACTTTGTAACTTGCTCCAGGTTGTCTTCTAGGGTGTTGGCAGAGGATCTTCTCACTTTGCTTGCTTTGCCTTCATGGCTGGAAAAGTGGGATCCCTTTAATGGGCAGCTCCATGCTGCACAGTGCCGCATACCCAGAAACGCTGCTGGATACAAAGCCAGGCTGGGCTGCAGAGGAGTCAGGACTGCCCACTCCATGGCAGGCATTAATAATCCTTTCATTTACCACTGCACATTTAATTGGAAAGATTATATCCAAACCTCTCTCCATCATTCCCAAAGGGAGAGGTGTGGGCAGGGCTCAGTGACCTTAGCCACGCCATGTGTGTTGGCATTAGGAGCCTGGCACCTCGCAGCACCAGCTTGGGCAGATACGTGAGCCCACTGCCAAGGGGTGTCTGTGCCAGAGACACAAGGACCAGCACAACCCTGGGAGTCTGCTTCTATGAGTGGGCCTATCTAAACTGCACCTGGGCAAAAAGCAGTGATGAACACACATCCACAGCTCCCCCTTCATTCTCTAAGCCTCGCTTCACCCGGGTCTGGGAAGACTCATGATGGATTAACCCCCAGTTTGCGAGAGAGAAAATTCAGAACTTAGGTTTCCATGAGAGACGAGAAGGGGAGCATCATTCTTCTCTGAAACGTACTGGTACCATGTAAGCAATGTAAGCGTGATAGCCCCTTTAAAATATCAGGACAACTGCCCAACCATTTCAGTTTTAACTCATTATAACAGCGACAAGGCTGCCCAGAATGAAAGATCAAAAGCTCTGTAGAATTAGGTTGTGTGAGTGTTTGGCCTAAGGCAGCTGGCTAGTTTAAAAAGCTGTTGAGGACTGTGACCACCGCTGAAAGAGTCCTGAACTGAATTAAGCTCAAGTTCAGCTCCTCTTCCGAGAGCAGGCAAACTCCTGCCCCCCCAGAAACTGACTTTTACTATAAAGTGACAAGCAGTGCCAGAGGTGCTCTGCCCTTCTAGCTTGAAAAATCTGGGGCTTGCAGTATGCACCTTTCAAAAAAGAGAGGAAAATAAGAAACAATAAACCAATCCCTTACAGAGAAAACTGGTGATATAACATGGTGATCTCATGAGCCTCTCTTGACATTTCCTCAAATTTTAGAAGTCATTTATTGGTAGAGCAGAAAATTAAAAGAGGAAAGAAACATGCAATCTGAATTACAAAAAGGAAAAAAAAAAACCCTTCAGGATAAGGAAAAAAATATCTTAAGCATAAGGGGAAAGAAATGTCTTAAGGAAAGGGAGCTTTAAAGATAACACTCTTTCATCTTTCCATCCTACTTTTTCCCTCTCCCTGTTCTGTCCCAGATAACTTAGCCGATTGGTCAATTAAATCCAACAGACAGATAGAGGCCTTGGAAGTAAAAAGAAACTACTAATGCCACAAAAAACAGCAACTGGGAGGAAGAGCCTTTATTTTTTTCCTTAGATGAGAGTTAGTTAGCTGGGAAGTGCTACCTCACTAAGTGCACACTTTTAAATGCCCCATCACAGGAAAAACATTAACTGGAATTTGCTCCTCTCCAGGGATTCCAGTCAAACAATTCCCACACACTGCACTGCCATGTACAAGGATCTGGTGTGCACACCAATAAACTATTTGTTTCTGCTTTCTGGAAATATGCCTGTGTATTACAAAAAGCTTCTCAGCAGGAAACATAAATCTATGCATTGTAAAGATGAATGTATAAGACGTAAACCATCTGTTCAAGATTCAGGACCCTAGGTACAATTAGATATTTGATCTGAATCACCAAAATTCTGCTTCAGTTTGTGTGACAGCAAATCAGGTGTGCATGAGTTGGGTTTTCTCAGAGATTAAAGTGAAAAGGACATAAAATATGATTTAATAACCCTAGTAAAGAACTTCTGCAGAAATCAAAAAATCATGAATTTATAATGCATTTTTAACCAAGGGATACATGCTTGCTTTAAACATTTAACTAGAACTTCAGGCAAAAACTCTGAGGAAAACAGAGGACTGATATCCATGAGGATTGATATCCTGAAAATAAGTGTTTCTCTGTTTCTTCTCAAAACTGTCCTTTGCTTTTGTCATCAGAGCAGCAACTCTCACCTCAAAAGCACTGCAGTACTCAGAGAGACAGACAAAGCTAGGTGTCTGTCCCATCTGCAGGGGTAGTGGGTTTTTCCTTGGGGGAGAAGAGCAGGTACCACTTCACAGAAGTCACTGCAGACATGAATGTGATACTGAATCACTGGGTGTCCCTCTTCTTTCTTTCCTACTACTTTTATTTCTTATTATTTTTATGTTTAATAAGCATAAATAAGAACTGTTGGTCTGTTTATATTTCAGCATCAAGAACAGACTTCATGTGCAGGTTTTTGAGAAGAATCATAACCTTAGAAGTTGAAGAGGATGTTGACGGGCTTTAGGATTCAAAACATCATAATGGAAGTTGAGCCCTGCCATCCCCCACCCCACACTTAGATGAGTGATTGCCCCTTAAAGCAGCCTACAGACTGCAGAAGACTCCAACCCATCAGCAATGGGTCCTACATTTCAGAGTCTACCTAGGACAAACAAATAAATAAAGCCATTTCCTTCAGCAAAGAAAGTGATAGCTATAGATCAAGAAACTAATTAATATATGTTGACGTAAACTTTCTTTGTGTATTGGCACAATATTTTCAGCTATTTGCTGTTCTTGAATGTGGCTTTGCTCTTCTCTCCACAAGTCCGTGATTTACACAAGGAGATCTGATGATGCTTCATGGAATCAGGGAGTAACACGAAATCAGGTCACACAGACACAGACCAAGACCATGGAGTGTCTGGTACGATCATGTCCACGGGGCACTTCAGTAGCACAGTATTACTCAGTTCAGCAGCAAACTGTAATAAGCAGTAAATTACAGAAATCATGAGGTTTGAAAAACAAGATAATTAAGAAAAATAATTGATGGATACAGGAAAAGAGCAAGACCTTATTTTGATTACTTGTCTTCACACATACTCAATTTCATTGAAGATGTCTCTGCTTGTTTGGGTGGGGTTGGATTAGATGACCTTTAAAGGTCCCTTCCAACCCAAACTATTCTGTGATTCTCTGACATGTTTTCAGAGGATATATCTTTGCGCAGGGGAGATATTTACAGAGGCTGGTGAGAGCCCGATTTCCAGCCCCTTCTTTCCACCATGTGTGAAAGAACTTCATTGTGTTCACTTCACTCTGTGCTGCAGAGATGGATACATAAATCTCATTCATATTTTTGGCAAGTAACCTGCACTGTGTTAAACCAATTTGATGGTTTAGCCTGCAATTGAGAAGCCTGTGTAAAAACTTATTTTCTGTTCAGCTTTTACACAGTGGCTTTAGTCACAATTTATGTCTTTCTGTCAACAAACAGTCATTAATTTCTTGCGGTTACAGTCAATACCTGATGTCATTCTTCCCTCTTTATGTTTGTGCTTGACATTCCCTTAGTCTATTCATGGCTTTTTTGCTGCTTGTGCAGCAATTTAGAGGAACATTAAAAATAACAAGAATTTTAAAACAGAAACATGAAAATAAAGAAGAGGCAAAAAAGGGGCAGGTATCTGAAAACAATGTCTCTGCAAGAATCGTGCACCTGCCCAGCTGGCAGAGAGTAGGTCAGGTTCTTTCCAACGTGAACCTTCACATGGGGGCATCCTCCATTCAGGGAATTGTGTAGCTGTTTCAGTTTTTTCTGAGCCATTTAGTTAGGAGGAAGAGAAATGTTTCTCTCACACTGGTGATGCAGAAACCACAAAGCAATGGAAGAAAGGTTTCCCCATTCTCCAGATTGATGGATCAGTCCAAAAATTTCACTAAACAATGAGAAATCTTTGAAACAATTTGCTTACAGAGAAATTTCAAGATAATTAATATGTAATTTGATTGAAAAAAACCCCAAATAACAAACTTTTCTAATTCACTTTCAGCCATGTTAAATAACTTCTCCAAACACAAAATTTCATAATGGATATTCAAAACCTTTCAGGTGGCACGTTGTGAGAAAAGTGAGCTTTTATTAAATTTTGAGATAATCTTCCTCACTAAGGACATGGTGCTGGGCAAAGAAAAGCTTTGGGGTGACAAACCACTGTGTGAGATATGTACTGCAGGGCTTTTCTGGGGGAAGCTCAGATGAAGGTGATGTGAACTGAGAGAAAACTGAGTGCTGAAAATGATGTGAGGTGGCAGAAAACTTCAACACCTGACAAGTTTATGAAAAAGGACTCAAGATGCTTGGAAGTCCACTAAGAAGGAAAACAATATGTCAAGAAATTAAATGGGAAATAAAATCAATCCACTGACAGAAGTTTAGATTTCAAACAAACTGACCATTGTAGGATTTAAAAAGAAAAAAATAGAGTTTTGCATTCAAGGCACAACTGAATACATAGCTGCTGTTCAAATCTTGAACACCATGTCTGTAACTTCTGCATATTAATTTTTGTTACAAAACCACACAGCCTTGATTTACATTCTGTGGCATAACTTGTTGCTTGGTTAAGGTAGTGTAGGGGTTTGGTCCAAAATACTCATTACTGTTTATCTGCTGTGAGATAAGAATTAGGAGAAATGCAAAACAGGCACCAAACTTGAAAGAATATAAAGAAGTTTATTAACAGACCTAAAAGAAGAAAAAAAAATTATACCACCTTCAGAACTCTCCTCCTCCCCCCACCTTCCTCCCTTCTCCCACTGACAATGTGAAAAGACAACCCTTAAGATGTTCAGTCTGTTTACCACTTCCATAATAACCTTGTTCAGTCCATTTAGAAAGAGAAGTCTCTTCTTGCTCATGCTATGAAAACATTATCACAACGAGACAGCCGCCCACTTCCAAATATTGTTCAGTCCATTTAGGAAGAGGAGTCTCTCTGCCTGCGTGTGAGTCCTTTCCCCCAACTTGCAGCTTTTCCCGCAACTGCTTTCAAGGGTCCACTCTTGAAGTTTTTTGGGGTACAATTTTAAGGTTGAGCCGTTCAGAAACAAAAACAGAGGCCCTTCTCCTTCCCTGGGAGCAAAGGGTCTTCATCATCTTCATCTTTAGGACTATCTCTGGGAGCATCTCTAGGAACTGAGGTTTTCTCCTTTCCCATTTGGAGCAAAAGTCCTCATCAGGTTCATCTCTCCCTGTCCAAACTTCTCATGAAATTACAGCTGCGTCAGCATCTGCCTATCTCAGCGCAGGTGCTTTTGCTCACGAGTTGAACACTCCATCCCCCATATCTTCATGAAATTACAACAGGATACTCTGATATATCATAGCTTCACAACAGAATTTCAGCTTTAAGCATCTCCTCTCTCTCTTCCCTCAGGTTTTCAGCTCTTCACAGCAATAAAAGGGTTACTCTCACCTCGGCCTTGCAGCTTTGCAGCTGGAATGTTGAATTTTTCTTATCGCAGTGGAGAGGGGGGAGAGCCGAGCCGCTCCGGCTGCCCACGGCAAGGCAATGGGGGGGGTTCCACGGCTGGAACAGGTCCATGGCTCCAGGATGGCCGTGGCCCGGCCCGGCCTGGCCCGAGCAGGGCCTGGCCGGGCCCGCTGGCCCCCACACGGGGCCTGCAGCCACCTGTGCCAGCGCCGGAAACGAGAGAGAGCTTGGAGGGGGAGTTTGCCTATTCTTAAATGTGGATCACAGAGGTGATCACAACTTTAAGTGGCTAAGAGAATTGTCCATATTCAAACTGGCCAGCTGATAGGTTCTATCAGTTCCCAGAGGAAACTGTAAGCACCCCTTAGCAAGGACGTCCCTTCCGGGACTATGATTGCTAACCTATGACAGGTATCCATTAAATAAATATCGAATTATCACAAGTAATAGGCTAGTGTTGTCTGCATACTTCTAACAAGCATATTTGACAACAGCTTTAAAACTTTAATTGAACAGAGAATAGCTATAAAGTTCCCCGAATAATTTTTGTGTTTTGTTTTGTTTTGTTTTGTTTCTAGGCAAAATATTTCTAAGCAGAAGTAAAATGAATAAGTGTTTTCAATTCCTTTAATACTGGAGAGTTTCAGTTCTCTGGAAGATCTTTCTAGAATGTAATTCATAAATTAATTTAGAAGCCTAAATGAAATAGTAAAAACTGGTACTTTCATCCAGAGTGATCTTTGTAAAGTTTCTGCTCTTTCACTAGAATAATTTTTACATTTCACTGCTACTACCAGACAGACACCTCTGCACAGAGGAGCAAAAGGGTTCAACATTGCACAGGTTTGCTTCAATAAGCAAAATGTACAAGGACACACATGGAGTTAGTTGAGATGGCACAAGGTATCCTCAGCAAGCTCAAGCTCTGAAAAAATAATGCTTACTCTTTTTGATTCTTTGTTATACCTGTATCTATTCTACTTAACCATACTTTACGTATAAAGAAGCTCTCTAAAATAATATCTGGAGAAATAATAAAATCAGTTTTTCTCTGAAATGTCTGATATTAGACTACACAAAGAAATGAGCACTAAAAAGACAGAAATTACATGTTTACATCAGTACTGGTTTTAAGGTAAACCTCTTCAACATTGAGACAGTTTGAAGTTTATTTAATTATATAATAATAGTTTAATCCTGTTTTTATTTGAAAGTGACTATACCAATGTCTGAATATAGCTGTGTGAGCTGTAAGATAAGCTGAGCCTGGAAATATATTTAGCATGTTTAATATTCTGCTGAAATTTCCATTATCCACTTGCTCCTTTTTTTCCTGCCTTGCAACCTCTTGGTTTCAAGAGCGGTTGCCATCCTTTCCTATTCCATCCAGGATCCTTCTGGAGGCTGAAGGCAGAGAAGAATGAATGTGCCCAAGGACCCAGGAGATCACTCAACAGATGGCAGGGATAGTTTTAGGAGGGCAGGCAGCAGGGAGAAAAGAGTTCTCCAAAAATTGAGGTGAGATAAGATGCCATGGAGATCTAGACAGCAAGCCTGCAGGGGGATAGATGTGCTAAGAAGTAGAGGGGACAACAGGGAGGAGGAGAAGGTGCTCAGATACTGTAGAGCACTGAGAATGCTGTGGGAAGAGAAGAAAAAAGCTTCTCTCTGTTCATAAAGAAGAAACCTGATAGTCTGGTGATGGTAAGGCACTGTGACATCAGCATTTCATGAAACCTGCAGGATTTTCCAAACAATCAACATTTCATACAAGAGTACTGAATAAATTGAAATAATTTCCTAAATGAAATTGAGTTTCTAACAGTTTTTCCATTATTATTTCATCCAATTAATAAATAACATTTGCAGGGAACTGGAGGGATAGAGGTTATAGCATCTTGCTACAAGTCTCACTGCAGTAGGTTCAGACAGTTCCAGACAGTCTCCAGACTTGTGCTGATGATCTCTGACACAGCAGAGAATATGTGAGACAAATCACTCTGCAGACACCAAGGTCAGTGAAGGAAAAGAAGGAGGTTCTCCAGGCACTGGAGCAGAGATTCCCCTGCGGTCCCTGGTGAAACAGACTGTCCCTCTGCAGCCTGTGGAGGTCCACAAGGGAGCAGTGACCCATCTGCAGGCCAGGGAGCAGGTGAATGCCCAAAAGCAGGTTGTGACCATATGGGAAGCCCATGTTGGAGGAGTCTCCTGGCAGGGACCTGCAACCCCATGGAGATAGGAGCCCACTTTGTGAAGAACTGTAGCCCATGAGAAGGACTCACTCTGGGGAAGTTTGTGGAGAATGGTCTCCCATGGGAGGGACCCCACGCTGGATCAGGGGAAGGACTCCTATCCCTGAGGAGAAAAGCAGCAGCAGAAACAACGTGCAATGAACTGACAGAAATTCCCATTCCCAGTCTCCCTGTACCGCTGGAGGGAGGAGGTAGAGAATTGGAAATAAAGTTAAGCCTGAGAAGAAATGAGGGATAGGGAAAGGTATTTTTAAGATTTTTTTTTTTTCACTTCTCATTACAAATCACAACTAGAGAATGATAAATTCAAGTAATTTCTTTAAGTGGAGTCTGTTTTGCCCATGACTCTAATTGGTGAGTGACTTCCCCCTATCCCTACTTCAAATTTGTTGTATTTTCTCTCCCCTGTCCAGTTGAGGAGGGGAATAATAGAGTGGCTTTGGTGGGCACCTGCCATCCAGGCAGGGTCAAACCATCACACAGGATCTGGTCCTTCAGACTGGTCCTTCAGAATGGAGAAAGGTGCAAATAGCTTTGCTTCAGGCTGTAAGTCTTATGGCAGCTTACAGAGAAGATCTGCTCTTGGCCATTGGCTTATGTGCATTGTGTAGGAACAGGATGAAAACTGAATTTCTTGATTATGTTTATAGACAAATTCAATAAGGCTGTTTAGATTTTTTTATGTTGTATTTCACAGCACTAAAAAAAAAAACTTATTTGAAATTTTGACTTTTTGCCCTGCAGTCAGGGAGAAAATAACTGTTGATGCTAGAATATCTCCAGGGATGAGAAATGCAGTTGTCCCAACTGTTCTGCTCCACAGATCTCTCTATGTGCTATTTGTTCCCACCAAATACAGCTTTGGTAATATCTTCTGCAACAGAAGTGGTCCCTAACTGAACAGTGCCAGGACTGCTTGTAGGTGACATTTAGGGAAGCAGGAAGAGCAATTGGTAAAGTCACTAGAGAGAGTGCACAGGGAAAGAGCAGGGCTGCTCCTCTCCAGCAGGACACTCACCTCTTTCGTGATGGATTGAGCAGCACAAAGCAGGTGATCCCAAGGCTGGGAAAGGACAATGAAATATTCACAAAGGATGAAAGGCAAGGAAATTAATTAGCAATGAAATTTTAGAGAAGTCACAAGGTCAGAAGGTGAGACTTCATGCACACAATAATTAGCAGAAGGAAGCATAAATATTTCTCAGTCGTACTTGCTCTCTTCTCATTCCTCTTTGTTACCTCTGTCCTACCATTCTGAGTTTCAACCAACACCCACAGTAACAGTCCAAATATACTGCACATATTGCAAAAGATGATAAAACAGGAAACAATTATGCATATGATGAAAAAACCCTATTTTTCTATCCCTACTAAGCCTCTAAAACTGGCTAACACACCTATAACTCTGTGACTGCTGTATGTAAACTTCTTCCAACTAAGCCTAACTAGTAGGCGTGGTTCTCAAGTCATGTCTTTCAGAAACAGGACAAGGATCCCAAGACTTTTTAAAAACACTGTGTTATTTTAAAGCATTTTCTCAATAGAAGGAAGCAATTGACCACTTTATTTAATATCTTTGCTAGACTATGTTGCATGTCTTAGGAATTTCTCCAGAGCAAAAGGGAGATGGCAACAGCCTAACCACTCAAGTGTGGGCTAATCAGGTTGGGACATTAAGCTCTTCCTATTAAATCATTCTACTTTTCTTTGGAAGATTGTGTGCACTGAAACAAAGTGTCAGAATGGAGCTGCCAATTAGCCAAGTTCCCAGGGGAGTCCTGGGAACTTGTCTGTGTTGTAGGGACTCTGTGGGTGTGTTATCTAATAGATGTCTTTGAGAAAAAATCATAAAAGATGACATTAGAGTTGGAGGCAGTACTGAAAGCGTCTTTCTTAGCTCATGACTGCTTACAGGGTGATGAAGGGCATCTAACCTTTGCATAAGGCCTGGTTCTGCAGAGATGCAGGAGGCCAGCTTGACAAACTGAGCACACACAAGTTCAGCTAGAGAAGAAAAGCTGCGGTAGGTTTTGTTACGTGGTAGGTGTAACTTCTGCCAAGTTATTCAGGATAGCCAAGAACAAAATTGACTCAAGAGCAGTGAGGGAATATGGCAAAGATGCCATCCTTTTACAAACACGACATACATATGAAATTATATTTAGGCAAACATCTGACTAAAGTCACTGGCATTTAATCTTGAATTCAGGAGTACTGTGTATTTAGGGGGAACTGTGCTGTTGATATGAACCACCAGTGATTTATCTCCCAGAGGGTCCCAAGGATATTTGAAAGGGTCAGGACAAATCCCAGCACTTTGCTGGTAGGCAGTTCACTGAAGACTTTGTCTCAAAGGCACTCCTTGGAGTAACCTAACTGTTGCTTCAAGCATATCAGGGCTAAACCACATCAAGAGCTGAGGCCATGGTTTCCTCCCTACTGTCCCTCTACTCTCTCCACAGCCCTGCTGTGACCAGAAGTATGTCACCAGGGAACGACTGGTGTCCTATAGGAGTGGGAGAAATAATCTGGAGAATTTTGTACACAGACATTAGCACCAACCAAGATCCCATGTGTATGCATCTCCAGAATGAACAATTACAGCTTGGGAAGGGGTCAGTAGGGACACACTCAAAAAGTTAAAAAATAAGGGTAATGCTTTTATAAAGCAACCACAGTAATTTCAATAAATAGACTGAAGTGCAGCAATGAAGTGATCAGTGCCAGGTCTCTGGTGGACAGAGAGCAGGAAATGAAAATCACTGGGAGAGACTCAGCGATTAGATAAAGCCACATTTCTAGATCAAACCTTTAAGATCCCTCAGTTACAGGAGAAAAAGAAGAAATAGAAGGTAAAAGAAATTTAGTTCAGCTCTACTCTTATGGAGGGTAATATCAGGCATGAAAATTACTGAATGTGTAGGAAGAATCTTTAATTGTATGGAAATTAAAAATGAGATGATAAATTGTTCAGAATGTAGATGGTTAAAGATATGACCCATCATTTTCCATATCTTAATTTCCACACAAAAATTGCTTAAGAGTTATTTTGCCTTATCTGTTTTATAATAAATGCAAAAAATAGTCAATTGTAATGACTAAATGGAAGAAAACAAACAGTTTTGTTTCATAAGCCTATTACAGCATTGTGAAGAAAAAAATAGTTGATTGAAAACAAAAAACCCAAGCAGATGGAAAACACACAGAAGGAGACTAAAAGTTGAAATACAATTCTGGTTCAAGAACAAATGAGTATAAGCCAGCATAGGTTTACTTAAAAAGAAATTTAGAAGTCTTACAACCAATGGAGACGTGATGATCTGGGACAGTCTTCCAGTAAAAATAATAAGAGTGAGAATCCATCCCATTTTCAGATGGAACCCAATAGGTTTCTGAAAGAGTTGAAATGTTTCGATGGCTGCAGCAAAATTGTTTTGTTTGCCCAGGAAATCAGGTGGTTTCCCCTCCAACATTTTTATAGCCAAGCTGGCAGGCAGTGTTAAATGAAGAGAGGTGTCAGGCCCTTCAAGAGCTGCAGCAGGACATACATGCCCCACAAGGAGCCACATCTCTCCTGCATTTCACTATTGCATACATTTTGTGCCTCTGACACCCTGAGTGACCCATCTATCTGTTGTCTAGGAGAGTGTTGGTACAGAGTTGCTCAGCACACTGAACCATCCCCTTTTGAAGCAAGAGAGGGAGCAGGCACGTGGCATCTCTCCTTCAAACTCATCTCATTCAAAATTGAGGAAAGAAGAAAAAAACCCAAAGAAGCACACCCCACCATTCCCATCTCCCTTCCATTTTGTGATTTCTTTCCCCTTTTTTTCCTTTCTGACTGCAAAAAAAGGGTCTGTTTTCTCAGTGAAGGCTTTAATTTCTAACTATGTTTTTTAATATTTAAAATAAGAAAAGTGTTTTATATTCTGGGAATTAAAGAAAGCAGAATGCCTGGCATTTATGGGCCAGTCTTCTTCACTCTTGTAGCTTGGCAGTAATTGTAAAGAAATCACACATACTGTGACAAACTGAAGTTATCTCCAGGTTGTTCATCTGTCAAACAAGTTGATTCCCATCTCATCTGCTTTCTGAATGATATATGAAAATGAGTCTGCTACATTACCTCTGCTGTCAAAGGAGAGGATGGATTCAATCCCCTTTAAAGTGACAGTGAACTTTTTTCTGTCTCTGTCTGAAGAGTTTGACTTTACCTACAGGGAATTTACCTTATACCAAAGTACACAAGGAGGTAAGTCCAAAAGATTTTCAAAGTTGGTCCTTTGAGCCCAAAGTAAAATTTCATTTAGCTCATGTCTGCCTTCTTGAAGTTTTCTGATTCGATTGATTGTGAAAGATGTCTGATTGACAACACTGTTTGGGGAGAGACAAGGTCCCAGAACACCTTAAGTGCTTGTTTTAACCATGAAATTAGAATTCAGCAGATTGCACAATGAAGGAGGACAGAGATGCCAATGTTCTTGGGGAGAAGGAAGAGTTAGGAACCAGCTGTGACAAAGACCTCTTGAAAAAGTGAATACAAAGCCATCACTATCCAGCATGAGACTGATGAACTGAATATGAGGTAAACTCCATTTCTTTGCTCTATACCAAACTTCTACTCAGTCTTTGTTTTTACATATTTTCTTATTCAGTTATCAAAGCTCCTGTCAGCTCATCACCCTCCTCCCAAAATCTCTAATACCTTTCAGAAGCAATGAAGCATCCAGATCAGCTTAACACAAACTTGAACCTACCAGAGTCTGCCATTTCCATTGCCCTGTGTCTGCCATGACACCTTTCCTGTCCCTTCATTCTTTCCATCTCTTGCATGTTCCATATTCAGCTTGTGGTTCTGCAAACTGGGACCTATCAGGGCAGGGATCTCCCTGTCTTCCTAAGATGCCATATTCATACATCCAGCAGAGCAGATATGCAGAAAATCATTCCTCCAGCAGTGAATTCATAGTGATAACTTTGTGAGGGTGCCTGTTGGGCAGAGATCAAAACTCTGGTGATGTTGGAGATAGATAAAATAATGCTCTGTCTGAATAATCATAAACCTTTGTGGTGGGGCAGCAGCCAGAGGCAACAGACCAGAGAGCAGCACAGAGATTCCTATGCTAAAAGAACCAGAAAGTGAGAAAGTCATAAACACACAGCCATCAGGTAGTTTGAGTAAGAACCTGTTCATTAAACACATTTACTTACTGTCGAGCCCTGTGACACCACTTTCTCTCTCCCTCCTGTCATAGGAGTGGAATTAGAAGAAAGAAACAGAGAGCATGAGTGCTGCACTTACTGAGGCCGAAATACATTTGGGAGACAGTTTTCTGGGTAACAGCCCTGTTCCCTGAATTATTTTTGCATTTTTAACTATTGTTCAGTAAAATAGGGATATTCAGACTACAATTCAGGACACTTCAGGAGTTTTATCTCCACAGTACCCATCCACATTCCCATTTTACCTTAAATCCTATATCTCTCATCAGCTCAGGCCTTAAGATCCTTGCTCAGTGAGTGAAAGACTACGGTGATTTGTGTGTTCAGTGTGGGGAAGGTATTTTAGGCATGGCAGAACAGGCCCTTTAGGGCCATGGTCAGAGGACCATTGAAATTTCAAGATCTAAAATGGCTTCAGTGGGAGACACACACGGAAAGATTCAGCTCTTGCAAAGTGGATGCAGATCTGAATGTGTGAAGGAACCAAGGGCTTGGCATCTTGGAAGCCTTAGTCCTACAGACCAGTAGACACTAATAGGGAACTTTCTAGGTCACACTGCTGATCTTACATGTCCAAGTCTCTTTCTTAATCAGATTTGATGCTGTTTTCAGAGGTATTTAGGCAGCACATCAGGACGGGTGCTCTGAAATAATGAAATTTACTTTGAAAACATTTTATTTTGAAAAATGTACTGCAAGTACAACTGTTATTGTGCTCTCTCATCCTCCTTCCCATTCCGCAGCCTTTCAAACACCCAGGCAAATATAGAGTCTTTGCAATGCACCTGGAGGACATCTACCCTTTCCAAGTATGCTAAAATAATCTAATATTAATGTGACACAGAGGTTGCAAGAACCAAGTCAGGATCCATAGCAATGTTCACTTAAAAAAAAAAAAGGCACAGAGATTCAGCAAGAGTTTCGTAGGACCTGCTGCTGCATGATTTGCTGGTGAATAACAATGTACCACAAGGTCCCGATGGAGGACAGACATCCTCAATTAGCAAGGTTACAATCCCCAGTACCCTCTTGCTTCTTCAAAAAGAAAGCCAGTAGCAGCACTTCCCTTGGCATCTGTGGGGTCAGGATCAAATCTGTTGCCATCACGGTGACTCTTATATGACTTCCTTCTTTTAATTTTTGCTTCAGATGTAAAGAAGATGTCTCAGATCTCCCAAATCATTTCCACATTTACAAATATCTATGGGACCTCTGGTCTGCACAATGGTCCTATATTTCAGCATCTGACATGGATCTGTGTCCTGAATCCATCTGTCAGTCTCCGCAGCCCAAGCATCAAAGATTGCAGTCAGGTAAACTCCAGCCAAGAAAAATTATTCAAGAGTAGTTTCCAATATGATAGGATTCTCTCTTTCCTCACATTATGACATTGATAAAAGCTTGGAAGATTTCCTGATTTCAGTGACATGACAGTAGTAACACTCAGCACGGGAAAGATTAGCAATTGAAGAAAATTTCCATCACCCTGTAATGCTTTCATCTACTTTACTATTTCCAGATTAAAAGATTTAATTCGCAATAGAACCTGTTCTTAGAACATGATTGGACTAGATGATCTTTGGGCACTTTCCCAGCTTAAAATATTCTATGGTTCTATGTCATGTCATTTCAGAAACATACATTAGCCAATTTAACAGCTTAATTTCCTAAAACCCCAAAAGACAGCTTTAATTTCCTCATCTTGATTTTAAAACTGAGAAAATTTCTGTTATAAGCTGGGCAAAAAAAAAGTGGAGACAAAGCTTACAACCCTATCAAAGGGACAAATCCATAGTCCTCAGGCCAAAATCCTTACTACCATCACAGTGTCAGCTTAGTTTGAGGACAGAGCTCTGTTTTTTCCTGCACATACATACAAGGATCAGCCCATCTGCTCCTTAGGAAGAGAGATCAGTTGAATGATTTTACCTTCTGAGACAGAAAACAGGCAATAAGGTGCATGGAAATTACACAGGAATTGTGAGGTGACATTTTCAAAAATCCTTAGTAATGGTTTGGGCTTACTTTCACTGAAAGTATGATTCTGTAAGTATTTCAATGGAAGGGGAACAGTAACCACGTCAAAACCACCAAAATTTTGTTCCCTCTGCAAATGCTTAGATTTGAATATTTATTTACAGGAACACTTCATAGATTTTCAGTGTCACAAGGTTTTTTAAATCAACCTTTTGCAGAGGTTGATTTAATATTTCCCCAGAAACAGGTTTTCCGAGAGTTTTGCTGCAGCTCTGATTCCCTGGTTTGCCAAGGTGCTCCAGCACACCCAGAAACCACTTCTTCCTTTCTTACTTCAAATACAGATTTCAATAAACACTTTATCATGTATTTACATAGTACATAATGGACCACTAACAAGCCTTCACCTAGAGGAACCTGTAGTTTCAAAGACTCAGCAAAATGCTAATTAAACTGGAATGCACCACTTCCTTCCACAGTAAGTCTCTGCAGTAGATCCTTGTATGTGTCCATTATGGTCATAAAAAAGATAAAGAAACACCCTGGTGTTCAGAGCACTCATCAACTAAAAACAGATTAAAACATCAATGTTATAACAGAAAATGAAGGAACCACAAACATTTAGGTCCTTGGGCTTCAAAATATTTAATTTGAAAAAACCAAGACAATACCTCTGCAGTAATGTTATATTGCTATGTTTACTGTCTTCTTTGTCTCTCCAGCAACAACTTTTCCTATAACTATAGATCTCAAATTACTCATGTACTCATGTTTAGCCGTTGCATAAGCAAAATTTCCTTTATGAATTGAATACTTATGTTCATACGGTAAATTCTTTCTTTGAAAACCTTGTTCAGGTTTTATCAGTTCATGGACATTCTAGAAAGATAAGCTGACTTGGGCATCTTAAGTAATTAAACATCTTGTTTAAAATCTCTACTGTTAAGTGGAAATAATGATACTGAATATAATAGTGGTTATGCTGGCTTTAGGTGGGAGAAAAGGTACAGATTTGGAAGTGTGAGCATCTAGAAGAACTGTATTCACTAAGGAATCCTTCCATTGCTTATCGTGCATTGATAATTTAAGATTTTATTTAAAAGAGTTTGCTAGTCAATTAGCATTTGTTTGTTTACAATTTTTTTAAAGAAAAGTATTTTAAAATTGTAAACAAACTGTAATTAACCTTGTACCATAAATCTGATCAAACACATGACTGAGAATAATAGCACAGCTCAGTCCCTTAAGAACCATTTGTTACACTGAGCTACTGACAGTGAAATATACAGAAAATATTTAACTGCTCCCAATCTGAAAAGACACTTAAACAGCAAAAGAGATAATTGGACCCCATAATTTCCAAATGCCAAGCTCTACACCAGTGCACATCCCAGTCCTCTGCACTCAACCCTATATATCAGAAATCTGCATTTTCTTCACATGATTGCAGAGTATAAGATATAATGGATATTTATAGTGAGAACTGAATATGGAAACTGTAGGCACCATTTCAATCCAATATGAAAATGAATACAGAATTTAGGGTACTGAACTCATTCTTGTAATGATCATTTGTACAAAAATCTCTGTAAAACTGGCAACGCACAAAAACTGTGGGCTGCCATAACAAGATTATTGTCAGAAAGTTTCAGACACAGAGCTGAAACGCGATGCAATGTGAAAAACTGACTGCAGCAAATGAATCTGATATAGAGGTTGCCATAGGGGCTTCTCTGTGCTTTAAAAAGCTCCTTCAAGTCCAGTGTCAAGAGAAGATGGCAAGAGCAGGACTCGTTTCCTCCCGGGGATGAGCTTAAGGACAGAGCCCGGAGCAAAATTTGAACTCTCCCAGAGTGGCTCCATCCAAGCACTGCTGCTCTGCTCATTGCCCATAAATTGCCAGGGACTGGCCCAGGGCTGACGGAGGGTGGGTAAAGCAGAGGCAATGACAGAAGAGCTCTTCTTGCGTTTAGTCCCCAGCTGACAGCATTGAACTTAAGGAACAATGAAAATATTTTCCTAAGGTAACAAATTGCTACACAGCTCAATACCAAGCTAAACAAAACTAAAGAGCTGAGATATTTCTTTACTTAATGTAAAACCAAGAGATTTGTTTGTTATGTTTTTTGTGTAATGACACATTGAGCACAGCAATGAACAGTATGAATGTGCATATCTCTAATTCACATCATTGGCAGCAAAATAGTTAAGAGTTGGTACCAGAAAATAACATTTGGTAAAGCATGCCAGATGACTTAGAAAGCAGGTACTGTCACCAGGGCTATAACTTGACTTTTTCCTGTGCAATACGTATTAATGAGGAACAATGGGCTGGAGCTTTTACTAAAAGAACGTCTCAAAGAATAAAAAAAAAATGTTTTAAAATAATGACAGTTTCAGGTTCTTATGTGTCTCAGCACAGAGTAGGCTTACCTCTTACAATTAAGGTCAAATGCATGTACAGCTTTATTCATGTTGCCTGATTTCTGAGCAAACACATTCAGAAGGGAAATCCAATGCTAAGCCATTAGGTGTATTTTAATTGGAAGCAGAATTTGCAAAATATGGCTCCTGTCCTCCGCATCTTATAATTCCCATGTAAAAAAATATATAGAAATGTTTTACAAATATTTTAATAGAGTACAACCATATCTAATTCTATGAATAATTTAAGGATCTAGTTATTCTGAATTAACTATTCCAGGCAATGAATATCATACGACAAAATCGTTTCAGGAAGGTGCAATTTAAAAAGCTACACCCAGAAAAAGCAAAACACAATATTAAGAATAAGATTAAGAATGAAAGTAGAGAGAGATTTCAGTAATACCCAAGGCTTTTAAAACATACCAGAAGTAAAACTGTTCCTTTTGAACCCGCAAGGGTTGAGGGGAACAGAATTATAGTCTATGTACCCTATAGAGACAGATACAAATCATATAGGCATATAGGCACAAAGCCATGCAATCCCATCATCATGCAACAGATTAGTGGTCACAAGAAATCCAGGTTCAATGCTTTACTGGCTTTTTTCTTCTCTGCCCAGGGAGAAATAATTTTCATACTGATGTGTCTATTTTTGGATGCTTATAATTTATGGTGTGTAACAAAAAATCCCTCTTTCTGCTCAGACTTTGGACAAGATTTCTGAAGAAATATGTTTTTGGAGAGAAAATCAGATTCTGGAAAGATTAACATCGTTTAGCAACCTTTGAGCAGATAACTCCCCCACCTCAATCAGTGATTAGCACTCTGTCTGCAAATGCTGAATGCTGAAAAATCCCTTGTGACCATCAGCACACTTCCAAGGGGCCAAGAAACACCTCTAAATAAAACATCTACCACAGGAGAGGAGCATGCATTTTCCAGACAAATAGCCTGCAGTAGATGACAAATAGTAACAGTTTGCTTATTTCCATCATGCCACCACTTGCAAATGTGAAACTCAGTAATGTAGTTGTTCAGTGTTTTGAATACAGCTGCTCATAACTAGGTATCACAAGGTAAATATGCTTTTGTTTGCTATGTACAGCACAACTGACTCTAATTTTCAGTTTCATGAAGGGCACCACTGATTTACTGGAACATATAATATGTTTCAGAGAGGTTTAATCCAACTCGTAATAATTTCTAAAAGTAATTTTACTTGACTGTGGAAATACCACTTCAGAAACTATTTTTCACTGAACTCTTCTGTTCTTTCTTCCCTTTTTGTTCCCCAAGAGCAGAAAAGGTTAATGACAGCAACTTTGGTAGATGATCATTTTCCTTTTCTTAAAGTAGTATCTGTGGAAGTGATTCAGCTGCAATTACTGTCTCTCTTCTGAGCCCTGTCTGCAGAATAGTTTTACATTTTATCTCACAAAAAGCACGAAATAACTAAATAGTTCTGGGGGCAGGGACTGGACCAGAACTCAAACTTCCCCTACTGCCCACTAGTCTGTAGTTACTAGACTTCATGCACTGCCATAGCCAATGAAGCACAATGAGCAAGGAGTGGAGCAAGTCTCTGAAAAATAAGGGGAGTCATTAGCAGATACAGTGGAAGTAGGAAGCTCCTGTTAGAGCTATCTCAAATCAAACAAAAAAAAATTGAGCAGACTTTTGCTTCCTAGGCAAAAAGCCTCACCAGTGACTGATAATACGTAAGAAAGGTAGACACTGGCACCTCATCCAGCATTTGTATTTTAGATAAAGATAGGGAAAACTTAATGCTCTGAAATAATTTTTTTGGGCTTTTCATTTTGGGGACATTCAGATGGACAGTAGTGCCTTAACTCCAGAGCAGCAAGAGAAAGCAAGAGCTGACTAAGCACCAGCTCTTCAATGCTACAGCCTTTCCAGATCTCACACAACTCCTTTCCTCCCACAGCAACTGAGACTCCTCCAGGACACATACCATCACTCACTGCTGTGTTCTGCTTTTAGGCATTAAGTATGTCACTGGTTCCACTTCTTACAGGTCCGTGGCAAAACCCACCTCTCAGGCTGCAGGTCCTTGTTGACAATGAGAATTCAATTGCTATCATGGTACAAGGACCCTCAAAGAAAACCTGTTCACGCTCACCTGAAAAATCAGGGACGCTAGTCAGTCCAGTGTTGTTGCAGACTGGATGTTACAGAGGTATAATAATAGCCACATAAAATTTGAAAGCGTTTATTAGCATTAGAGTTCACATGGAAAAAGCATTGAGCTGATCATCTTTTGACCTGTAATATTCTAGCAATGCTTTTTGATCTAAAAGATTTTCCACTGTGGCCTTAAAGTGTATTTCATGCTCAGAATGGCCAGGGTAGGTTTTTTTTTCTTTGGGCCTTCTGTGTACTTTCAGGAAATAACCAAGGAATAGGACAGAGAACAGAGAGAAATCAAACCACAGATGTTCACAGCTATGGGGTCTATAAAAGTACTTATGACAGAGGTGACAAACAAGGCTGTATGTGAGGACATTGATCAGTTTGGCTCGTTGGTTCAACCCTTTCTTCAGATAAATCCAACGTAGGTGAAAGGTACCAAACTAAAGAAGCAGGGATTTTAATTATCTGAGGAAACTACCATATGAATAGCTGTAGTGTGCACCACTTTCATGCTGCCTAGTCCTACTTGCTGACAAGTTAAGTGTACAGGATGGGGAATACTTGGGGAGAGATGAGACACTCATGAGCAGAATCTCAGTAGGTGTAAATCTGTACTGCTCCTTTCAAACTAAAGAAAGTGCTATGGTCATTTCGATGAAAAGTACTAATTAAAGAGAAAATTATATGGAATTTTTCAGGGTTTGCAATGCGTTCTTAAAAACTCAGCCATTGTTCTATTGATGGCTGCTCTTTCTGAATAGATTTTTCCTTTGCCCTCAGAGAAAAGGAAGAGTCCAAATTGCCTTTCCATCTAACAGCTCCTAAGGAGGTGTTGAAACAGGAAAACTACATAAGTAAGGAAATGAGCTGCAGCTTTTCTCTGTCTCTGTTAGGCACATAATTTGGACTAATTCAGTCCTGACAGGGAATATAAGACTATTGCACCTCAGATAAGGAGTCTTGTCTCTTTGTCTAAAAGCTGAAGAATCTCCAGACAAGGTCAGCTCCCTGACAGTGTAGAAGTACTTTCCACACCGGAAAGAAAAATATCAGAAGAGACAAAGAACAGACAGGGCATTTCAAAGAGATACCTTCCTAAAAGTACTGTTCTGTAAGCATGTTATAACTAGAAGGAAAAGAAAGAAAGGAAAAAAGATGGTGGACAGTGAAATAAATGCCGTGAGACACATTTCTGGGACATGCTCAGTGTCTGCAGATCAATTCCCAGTGCATATAACCATCAGCTGTGTAGTAATTTGCCACCATTTCTTTGTCCTGTGGTATCCTCCAAAAAGGCTCAGATGAAAATCTTATAGAGTTCTTATAGAGTGCCTAGTTCAAAGAAGAGTCTCTCATGTTTAGTGCTCCAATTCTATACAAAAGAAGTACAGAATAGTCTTGACTACAACTGCTGTATCAAGAGATGTATGTTTCCATTTCTTAAATTTTAATGACCTTCTAGGTCAGTGCTTGTAGAAGAACATGGCAAACTTCTGTTTTAAATCTTCTACCTGATCATTTTGTCAGGTTTCCTCTGCTTCTTCAACTGTGAGTATGGAACTTTTACTCATTATTTCTCATATTTTCCCTGTCATTTGTGATTATAAAGGCCTAAATCCCAGTTACTTCTCTTGTGACCTAAGCACCCTTTTACAACCTAATTTATGTTATGCAGTATTCAAAACGTTGGAAGAGAGTTACAGCACAATGGAATAATAGAATGCATCACAGAATAATGACATATTCTATTTTATTCTCTATTCCTTTTCCAATCATTCCCATTTTTCTAGTTGCCTTTTCAACTCATGTTGAGTATTAAGACATTCTGTGGCATACTTTGGCAGAAGTCCTGTATTTGTTTCCTGGTTTTGTATAACTGTAGAAGTGGAATTACCTCCAGCCTCACTCTCCTCACTCACTTTTACTTCTAACACATTTTTAATTATTTTATTATTAAAAAACCGAAAAATATCCAATTATTATCATATCACTGTTAATTTCTTTGTGGAAACAGTCTATGAATTTGTTGAGTAGTGCTGATTCCAGCACCTCCAGAGATCCAGATGTTAGAAACTCCTCTCAGCTATAAAACCTGACCATGTTCCAGCCCACATAAGTCATGGCTGACCAGATCACCCACATCTCTGACTCCTTCTGAGAACTAAAATATATGTCTGTAAGACATGGCCTCCATATACAATATATATGGCAGTTCTTTCCCAATAGGTCATGTTCATTCATATATGTGCTTCTAGGTTAGCAGTTATGACCTGTACATATGGCAAAAACTTATCAATTTAGATCAGACCCATGGGCCTTTTGAAAAAAGGATTCCATTTGCTTCATATCCAGTTCTCAGATAACAGAACAAATTTAAATTATAAAATATGTAGAGCCACTAATACTTTACATTTTTGAATAGGGTATTACTAAAAAACAAGTCCAGAAAGTAAAATAATCTTAGACATATCTATAGCACCCTTTATTTCCCAGTTTTTGGACAGTCTTACAATGACCATACCTGCCATACACTCTCATTACTCATGGAATAAAGCACGTTTTATCTTGAATGAGATAATCACAGCCTTGGCTTTAATACCAGGCATCTTTATGCTCTTGGTTTTTTAATAGGAGGAACAGGAAGCACTTCCCTATGATTTTCTGAACTTTTGTTTGACCCAATTTATTACCTGGACTTTCTCTTCAGGAAAAGGTAACAAACTTGAGGTGTCTGTCTGATACTCAACAGTCCTTGCTCATACTGGCAAGAAGAGAGATTCAAAGCGTCTTTCACTGAAGCACATGTGGAGTCCAGTAAATTTACATATGGAAAGAAAACAATGTGAGTGTTCTGTTCATCACTGAAAAGCTGAGGTATAGAACAGTACCACATAGGCAAATTTACAGCACCCAACAATTAAGAGAAGAGCTTATTAAGACCTATTATGCCTTCCTCCACAATTGCTTACAGCACTTGCTCTGCTTCAGGGAAGTCACATCAGAGACACTAAGCATCACCAAATATTTTCCACACTCAAAAGATATACTTTAAAGGTATAAATTATGATTAGGCAACTGTTTCCCATAGAAAGTGAGTGAGATTTGGTATTCTTTCTCCCTGTTCACTTTTAAAATTCCACGAGTATTTGTTCATGAAAAGAGATAAATCACCTAAGACCTTGATTTACCTCTTTCCTAGAGCTGAAATTCAATGAGAGACTGCATCTCTGTGCAAAAGACACATCAAAACTCAGAAATCTTTCCAGTTTTGTGAAAGTCAGTGCTTTTCCAGCACTATTAATTGCATTGTATACATGCTTGTATTTTATGATTCAGCCACAGTTCTTTCCAGCTTCATAAATGACAGTAAGGAAGGACCTTTCCTTGAACTATCTGTGTCATCAATTTAAGAGGAAGGGTAGTTTTGTTGCGTTGGAGTCAGGAAATAGCAGGTCTCTAAACACTACCAAAAGCTCTCATAAGATTTGTCTCCAATATTCCTTCCATGTGCTGACCAGCTTCTCAATCTCTTTGCCTCCATATTCATCAACTGTTGTAGCTGTGTCAGTAAGCCAATCCTCATGTTCTCAAATGACAAGCACTAGATTCCCAAGCGTTGCTATGACAGAACTAACTTCTTAGAAGACACAAAATGCCAGTTGACATTAGGGCATATTTGCCATTTTATACTGAAACAAAAACAGCCTGCAGAAAAAAGCAGGCACCACGTCCTAGCTGCTATTTGCAAAGAGGTAGCAGAGCCTGAAATGATGATAAGTTCTTTACTGTAGCTTTAGATGGTATAGAAACTTGTCTTTTAAAAATGAACCATACTGTTCTCCCTATAGCTTCCAAGTAAGTATGGAGCATGTGGGAAAAACACCCCCACACCCAACACTGACAAGGAAAGATGTGCTATTTTGTGGTCTCTTGTATGACAAGAATTAATTTTATGACTTTACTAGCACAGCTTAATAATCAATATTATCTTTACATGCTAAAAAATAGCTCCTTTTCCTTGCCATTCTTTGTCCATCCCCCTTTTCCCTATTTTTGCTCCCTCCAATAGGCTTTCCAGAGACAAGACTTTTATACCAGAAACTACGTAGCAGTAATAACAGAGTTCATAATTTACAATCTCACGAAATTATTTTAGCCAGTAGGATTTTTTAGTAACATATAGTGCTGGGCACTTCAATATCCTTACAATATTTAGAAACAGGAGATTTTAACTACCTGCTTGACAAGGACATTTTCTTTCATGTTTTATGAGGTGAATAATTAAAATTTTAAGTACATATTATAGGTGAAATTAATTGTATCAGTCAATAGTCTACCATCAATACAAGTGCAGGCCATATGATATAAGTCACTGAGAGATTCCTTGGTGTAATAATTTGCTGGTACTGTAGAAAACCTGTCACAGGGGCAGAGAGCCCAGGAGAGCAGAAGATCCCAGGCTGTTGGTGCTGGATGGCAGTTTGCTGCTGATCTTCTTTCCTGCAGCACCGCTCTCTGAGCGCAGCCAGGCTCTTGAAGGCTGATCCCAAGCAAGGCGTGGCTCCATCTAGCAATGGAGGGGGACTTTGCTACTCACAGGGTGAGTTCTGTAAAGAAAGGCAACCCCTGCAACTGGTTGAACTGTGCTCACTTGTCCCAAGTGTCACCATGCAGGTGTGGCACCCCAAAGAAGGATGTTACCTGGACAAGCAAGTCTTCAAGACCTGTTATGATTCTTTTCATCCAGTTCTGTTAACATTTCATTTTCTCACTCTTCTGGGGCTTTAAAGGACATTCAGAATTCCTCCAGTGGTGTTTCTTGCACCGTTTTATTCTTCATTAGAGCAATATTTTATCCTATCAGAACTGATCAAAATTCTCATGCATTGTAATCTAGAAATTCACTCACTGTAGAGAGGGTTTGCACAAGGAGAAAAATGGCTTTGATGTCAGTCAATCACTTTGTAAACCAATCTCTCCTGCATCAAGCATTGCTGTTTAGCTGCTGTTGTTCCTGTCCTGGTGACCTGTTTGGCAAGTTCTGTCTGTGTGTGTTTAGCTGCTACTTATGAATCATGTTAAGTATAAGAGAGGTGCAGGAAGCATCTGTGGAGTGAAGAATAGATGATAATAAAGTATGAGAAACTAGTGAAAGCAATCAATAGCTGTCAGCCCAATAATGATGCCCTTCTACAGTCTCCCTCCAGGCATTTGCCCACTATGACACTGTGGATGCAAAAAGCATGGTGACTGTCTAATACACATATTCTTTTAGCAGCTCACCATCGGCCATGCAATAAGGTAATTTTATCATTTACTCAATCCCGTCTTGCACAACAGACATGGAGAGGCACACGTATGAAGCTACATTTGGCAAAAATCAATCAGGAAACTCAGATTTTTCTGAAAGGAGAATCCCTGTATTTATCTTATTTCTTTTACTTGTCAATTTCCTGGCATGCAATTCTTGCCAGTAAAAACTACACTTTGATTAAACACTGCTTTCTACTGTAAACCTAAAGTCTTTCTTCTTAGAACCACCACCTGAACATCATTAATTTAAAAAAATAATAATTTCTCCTTGCCATTGGCAGCATTAACACTTTAAATAGAAGTACCATATGCTCCCATAACAAAACTGTTATTTTTTGACTGACCTGCAATTCCTTGAATACAGACTTTTAAATCCAGTATCTTGATGCTACCCTCAGACATGTTGATTTCATTATCTAGGCATGGCATAAACCTGTGTAATGAAGTCAGGATCCACTTCTTTTTAATGGATACAATGTTCCTGAGAAGGGCAGGCAATTTCCAAATCTGTGTGTGGCATCTACAAGACCAAAATATTTTCAAGAACAACAGGGGTCCTTCTCATATTTCTGAAATTCTGAAATTGGCTGACCTGTTTGGTTGGTGGGGTTTTTTTGGTTGTTTTGGGTTACTTTCCCCTTTGAAATCTATACATAAACAAACAGCTTAAGTGTAAATTTGTCCCCGTGGAAACAGAATAAAGAGCTGTTGGGGACATGGCAGACAAATCTATTTTCATTTGTGAGCTCTATATCAGCTTGTGAAAATTTGTTTGAGCAGCATATTCTCCATTGTAATATTCAGATTTTTAAGCTCCAGTGTCCACAAAAACTGCATGCCCCAGAATTTGAACATGATATGTTTTAAGAAGACAAGTTTAGGTATGATAAAAATAATTAGCTATCTCAGACGTGCATGAGGAATTGTGATTTCAGCAGGTAAGTTTGAAAATCCAAGGGGGATTCATTACGAAACCCAACTGAGCAGCTCACTGGTAGTAATGAAATGAGCAATATTTTAATTATGATCACAGGAAAGGCATCAAGTCAGGACTGATCTACATCTTGGCGACAACTGGGTGATGCAGAAGAGGCTGAATGGACTTGGCAGATTGGATCAGCAGACTAGCTGGGAACCAAGGATTGCCACTGCAAGGTTGCTGCAGGCTCACAGCACTATGCTGACAATTCAAGCAGATCTAAAAGGGGTTGCTGCTCAGATTTGAAGAGCTGAGGCAAAGCAGCAGATGCTGATGGGCTACTCTTAGATAAGTCTTAGGACTGAGCTTAACAAAACTTTCATGACACCTGTCCACATGATACCTGGCTCTAATACTGTTATTAACTATTCAGAGGCAGAAGCAGTACATTTCCTGAACAGATGAGACAGAAGTCCATTATGAAGTGCTGGCTTCTGTTTTTAGCAATAGTTATGAAGTTGCAGCTGTTTTCAAGAAAAGCTTTTCCATTTTGGGAGAAACGTCATTGCAGCAGAATCAACTTTCTCTGGTCTCAAGGCAAGAGACCCTCTCAGTTCAGTCTCAAAATTCTGCGGCACTCAAGCAAATAGAGTGGCAAGACATTTTCTGTAGTGAAGCAGACACTAAAAGATAAGGATAGAGAATGAAAGAAAAAATAGTGTGTTGATAATGAAAACTATTCAAAGTGATCCATATGTGTATCTGTGACATCTTAGAAGAGACACTTCAAGCCTCTTTTGCGGGTGATTATCAGTAAGCATGACGATGCTTTGTACTGACATGTCGCACTGAAAGTCATCTTAGGTTTGCATACACCATCTCAAGTTCCTCCTGCAGTGTCATCTAGAGAAGTTATTTTTATTTACTCATCTGAAAGAAAATACAGCTTTAGCTCTTAAGGTACAATACAGAATTTGTAGTACTATAGAGGAACTAATCGGGTATCATTTGTAGGATCCCACTAAAATAGTTTATTTTTTATTTTATAATAGTTTATTCTATTATACTAGAAAATAAATCAAACTAGGAATGAGCAGGTCGTAATTGCAACTGATCAGCTCAAGCCCCATCACTTGTTATTCCATCAATCAGACAATGTGTAAATGTAGACACATGTTCTAAGAGAAAGCACAAAAATAAGCAATGAGGTATATGTAACCAAAATGCAACTTAGAATGTAATGATACTTTAAATCATCTCCAACATGCGCATTGCTAATTTAAAATGTGGTTTGAAAGTGCTGAAGACAGAAAACAGGAAAGAAATTTGCTTGAACATTCAGACCTAGAATACAGGATCTCTTGTCTAGGTCCAAATTCAAGACCCCTAACTACTGTGGCCTCTACATTTCAAGAGCAGTTTGAAGATATGGTATCTGGGTCGAAGCTGTCTTGGCCAGAGAAAGCACTCGGATAGCTTGTAGTGGGTGGACAAGCCAGATGATCCACAAGGTCTTAACATTAGGTTTTTTCTGTGTTGAGAGTACCTCCTAAGCTCATTCCACAGCTGTTTAGGAAGGCAAGTTATTAACTCTGGAGAATCAAGAGTAAGCATACAGGTCCATGTTTCCTCAATAGCCCACAGGCCCCCAGGGAGCATCACAGGGGGATTAGCAGGTACAGTCATAGTCAAATACCCAGCTGCAGGAGATGAAGAACAGCTTTTCTTGATCATGTTTTTCTGTTTCGCTTTGTTCCTTCATATGATCTGGTCTTCTTCAGAGTAAGAATTATCACATGACTACAAGAAAGGAAATTTGACTATTAATTCCATCTTGGCAAGACCATAACCTGCCAGCTCTTGAGCTGATCCACAGGCACCCTGTACAATTTATTACCATGGCACTACCTGAAGGATTGCAGAATGCCAGCTGTCATGGCTCACTATGCAGCATCTAACTCAGCACATAAAGGCTTCCTTCCTGCAATGTTCCTGAAAGCTAGGGGAGATAACAGTAACTTAATAAAGCACAGCTCTATGAGATGTTGCTCTCTGTATAATATACAGTTGGCAGTCAAATATGTTCTATTCTAGGCATCCAGTCACTAAGGAACTAAAACTGCAATAACTTTTCCCAAAGCATTGGCAAGAAGGTCCCATTTTCACCTGTGGGCTCAGGAATCATTGGCAGTCAGGATACCTAGTAGCTCTGGTGAGCACAAGAGTTTCCAGAAGGGTTCAATACAATACTTAGGACTTCTAAATTAAAAAAAAAAAAAAAAAAAAAAAATTTCAAGTGTCCCATAATATTGCAAAAGGACCTTTTCTGCTTTAGGACATAACACCTAACACAAGTGAAGGATTGTAAAGTAAAACCCCGTAAAAGTGGTCTGATAACCTTAAAAATCAGGTAAGACAGCTACTGGTACACCCTGAGTCATACTTGAGCAGGAGATACATTGTTGGATAAAGCATCAGGTTAGTCTGATGGCATAGCTTGAAATAAAGCAGTTTGGACAAATGCTCTTGTAAGTGATCAGCAAGAATTGAGTGCCCCTCTTGGGATGTTGGGTAAGAACTTACCTGGAACACTCTGTGTACAAATTTCCCTCTTTTACAGAAAGCAGATATTCCTTGAAAACATAACTGTTAACCTTTTAAATTTTTAATGTCTCTATATCCATGGCATGTATTTTCCTAAGTTGGCACTAAAGTAAACCAGAAAAACCTTGCATCAAAAACCACAACTACTTCTTATCTGTAGAGTCTGAGAACTTGTTTGCTCATACTCAAGGTCCAAGACTATACTCAGGGTCCAGCAGAGTGTTGTGTGGCTCCTTGCAATGCCTCTTTACTACAGATATAATGCCTAGCAGTTTGCCTACTCACCAAAAGTATACTGAGCTTGTCACTGCACCATCCCAGCAGAAACAGAACCTGTGTTTAGGTGTTTAATACATTTATGAGTGGGGGAACAGATCGCGCTCATTTGCATTAGACTGAGCTCATGTTTTCTGCATTTCCTTGACAGAAATATTTCACATTATTAATGAAAATGTAACTGGAATAGAACTGGCTTTGGAGCTACTGGAAAGTACATTTATTTCCTCTTGAAGAGACAGTTTCTGAAGATACTGTGGCCTTTGTCTGGCAGCATAAACGAAGATCATTCAAGTGGTTATTGCTAAAAGAAGTGTAAATATACAACAGATGTTCCCACCAACGGTCACCACACTGCTCATGTAGCAGTGTTTTCCAGAGCTCTTCTCTGACAGAAAAAAAAAGGCACTTAACAGTACTGTTTTTGTAGTTCTGATGGTGTGAAAGGCGAGGTTTATAGTCAGTTGGACTCTTGTTGTTCATTTATTTTGATTTTCTTTTCTAGCTACAGCTTCTGTTTTAATAAAAGCAAAAAACCTTTCAGAGACAAAAGCCTTTCTTTAGGTAGAACACCTTTTAACTAGCCCATTCATCTCTGCCCATTTGCACCCAGATTTTTCAAAATGGGTGAGATGTTCACCATCACACTTCAGCTGTTACTCCTGTCTCTGTGCTCCATTTCTTACCTTTACTCCTGCTGTTTACCTCTTGAGACAGGTACTGATCTTCTTTGCCAGACTACAACTCCTTACTTCCTTCACTGCTACACAATCTCTCTGGGAAAATTTTTTGTTGACTTTAGAGTGACTGGTGGTCCTGGCCAACCTCAACTTATTCTGGTCTTTCCAGATACTCCAACCTCCCCATACCCTGCCAGACTTTTGAAGGGTTCTTTTGCAATAATTTTAACTGAATTCAGCCAAGCAGCAAGTGATATACACTTCTGGAGAACCAAACCCTTTCTCTCATTACCTGTCTGACAAGTGCTGTGCAGTGTCAGAGGGCTGCAGTCCTTTCTGGCAGGATTCATGCATGGTTCATTCAGCCCCTGCTTCCCTCCAGAACTTGTCAGTTCAGGGCCATTAGAAGTTCTGGACCAGTTGTGAGAAGTTCCATCATTCAAAACGAAGGTCACTCATCTCTGACAGTCAGCAATTCTCCATGCTCCACTCCCCCGCAACAATGCACAGAAGCAACTATCATTTGGCTAACAAAGACAGTCTGAATTCCCCTGGTATTTCTACCCCTTTAAGACTTAGATTTATTTATAGTAAAATGACTCCTCATCTTAAATCATTTGTCTATATTTTTAATTGTTATTTTTGGGAAGTAGTAACTTTTTCTATGCAACTTTTTTTGAAAGAACACTTTAGCATAAAATTACTGAATACTCAAGATTTTTATGGGAACTAGTATGGGAAACTTTTTAATAAACGTTTCTGTGCAGTAACTCTTATTCTGAATGCTTCTAACAGAAAACTCCAAATATCCATGAAGAAAGTAAAAAGGATTACTTTCATAGCAATTTAAAATCTTTGTCATTTTTGTCTTTCTCAGTGTCAAAGGAGTCTTGAAAGATATTTTAAGTAAATGATTTTATAATCTATAACAAGGCCATGCTATTCCACTGTTTTCACCCTTTTCAGACCAGAGGCTTTTCTTACCTGTGCACATGCACTTTTCTACGCTTGATTTCTCTATATGTCAGGTACAAAAAAAAAAAAAAAGCAAAATGTCAATATATATATATGCATTCTGAGAGGATACTGAAAATAGAAATTGAAGTTTCTTCCAACCCAATCAGAAACCTGAATAAAGAAACAAAGATGGAGTCATGAGCTTCTACCTTCTGGCATGGATATTTATCACACAGTACACTCCCAGCTTCTATCTCTCGAAAATATACCATACTTCTAGGTGAAACACTGCTCGCACTGATCACTTTATTCCTCATATCTTCCAGGCAACACACTGTTTATCCCTTGTACCTTATCACAACAACACAACAAAGCCCAGTTGCGTTTGGCTCATGATCTACAGCAGAGTCCAGAGCCCTCCTTGCTGCCTCCTGGCTAGTTCCCCCTTCCCACACTGCTGGTTTAACAAAAAAAAAGATCTTTTGAAGTTTCATGGTTTGGTTTGCCTGTTTTCCCCCCCAAGTATACTCATCCACCCACACAACCCCTTAACTTCTACTGTAAAAATTAGTTTTCTCAAAGACTTTAGCCCCATTTTGTAAAAAATTCCTTCCTTCCAGAACTGTAATTTTCTTATTCTAGCTGTCTTGACAGGAAGCCATGTCTTAGTCTGTCTCCAGCGTTCCTCAGCCTCCTTTCCTTTCTCTTAAAGACCTACTTGTCCTGTCTACTTGCCCTCTAGCTTCCCCTGCCACCCAGCTTTCCTAAGCATAATCACATTCCCATGAAGATAAGGGAAGGAGACATATTCACATTGTGCCGATGACTCTGAGAGTGCTGCTAATTGCAGCCAGCTGCACACATCCCTCCTTGCCCTCTAACCTGTGACAGTGTGCTGTTACATCTTCTCACACACTGCCTGATCCACTGACAGGGAAGTGGCTCGAGGCACCTGACAGTCTCACTGTGCCCCTGTCTGCACAGGGTTAAGTTCTGACTGGTGGGTATTCAGTGACCAGGCACCATCCCTAGTAATGTGAAACCCCCCAAAGCTCCCAGACCATCCTGCTCCTTACAGAGCTTGCAAAAGCTTTACGTAATCTGCTTACCAAACATTGTCTGCTAAGGGCTTTTGGGAGCTGAGAGTAGAAGTATTTTAAAAGGATCATCAAATAAGAAGTTATTGGCTTTAAAAGAATAAGCCTATCCTGTTGCTCAGCTTCATCCTGCTATCTTCCTTGACTGCTCTGCAGGAAAGCTATTTAAACTGCACTTAGCACATAATATAGTTACACTTATTTTTTTAGTGGACACATACCATGTTCTGTAATATTAAACTTACCACAAGCCATTTTTTCCTAAAGTGAACATCCTAGGAGGGAATTGCAACTTTCTTCAGACCACATTCATCATTTATACCAAAAAGGACTATATGGCCTCATGCAGTAAACTGTTAGTGCTTTCCGCTCTCACTGGTTCCTAATTCAGCACCTAAGCCTGCAGAAAAGATGATCATGACATGGCATGTATTGGCCAGCATAACCTAAACAGCTTTTTTTCTTCTGCCTGCAATAGATGTGGCTCTGAACTCTGCCCATGGCAAAAACCCTCTTTGGTGAAGACCCACACCATGGAAGGGAACTGCTCTGTGAAAGGCCTGATGGACATCTGATGTGCGGAATAAAGATTTTCAATGATCAAATTCAGAAGACCAGGCTGGAAGGGATGAAAACATATGCTGTGGTCCTTGATTGTTCCTAGCAGACAGATAATTCTACTATCTAGAGACAAGGGTGTTATTGTGCCCTCAGGACCAAATAGACTGATGCACTTTAACCTGAACAACATCTATTAAAGTCAATGGGACATCAGTTTGAGGAGAATAGGAGTAGGTGGAAGAAAATCCAGCAAGGGGGATGATTTTTGTTCTGGCTGAGAAAATGAGAGACTTGGATAAGCTGTGGCAGGGGAGGTGAAAGTAGAAAGGTTATGGTAACACTTCATCTAGATCACTGGGAAACAAAATAGACTTGAACAACTTTTTCTTTTCTCCACAGGAGAGTGTTTGAGGGTGGCAAGGTGCAGAAGCAGAGAAGCTAAAGTTTACAACCAGAACTATACTGACGAAGTTCTTGTCTTGGGGTGACTTTATGATGTGTATCACATATTGCTGCCCTATGCCCAGGAATTAATTTTGTGCCTTTCTATGCCTTTAAACAGAGCCTGAGAGGGGGAAGGAAAAACTGAGCAAAACTTCTTCAAAGCAGTTTGCAACTTGTTCAAGGTCACACAGAGATAGAGGCTTTTTTTTCAACTGCGGCAGGAGAGAGAGGAAGAACCCAGCTTGCTGCTTTCCAGTCAGCTTTTGGCCAGTTTTTTCAGCTTCTTTTTCTCTGGAGAGACACTGAGAGTTGAACTTTTTTCCTTCCCTGGAATTTCAGATTTTCTCCCTTTTCTGCTGGACTGCTTCAATGTCAGAACACATCAGGAGGACTTTCCACTGAGCACAGAGGGCCTGGCCCTCGGCTAAGCCCCAGCTCCAAGGAGACCAAAGGGAGGACTCCAACACTTTCCCAGGTTTTTTCTCCACAGCAAGAGATTTTTATTATTTAGCATTATTTTCCTTTTCCCGTGTTTTTGTTAAATAAATAGTTTTTATCTCTCTCACTTTCCTTCGAGGAAAATTTATTTTTTCCCAAACCTGGTGGGGGAGGGGTGGTTTGTAACCTGCCTTCTCTCAGAGGATATATTTCTAAATTTGGCCAAACCAGCACAGTTCTATACTAATCTGAACAGAAATAAAGAATAGGTGTATAACTTTTGTGGAATCAATACAGCAGGAAAACTCTTACCCTTTTAGAGTACAGAAGGAAAAGGACACTGAATCACAAGAGGAATACGCAGAAGAAAAGCAATACTTTTTGCCATTTATGCATTTAGAAGATGAAATTCTCTACCTCAAGATATCATAAATACCTTACACTTGACAATTTTCTGGGAAGGATTAGAGTCCCATGTACAAAGAATACCCTTCATTCAAGTATAATGTTCCACATATTTATATAGAGTCTTGATATTAGGATGTATAGATCCTAATATGTATAGATCCTTGATATATCTATATCTCTACATCAGATATTTATATATATATTTGTTAACATGAATTTTGGAAGAATATCAGGCTTAGTCCCTCAGAAAATCAGCTAACCACTCATTAAAGGAAAAGGATATTTTCTAACTGCCACAGCTATTTTTTATTTTAAATTACTTCCACAATAAAATGCATTAAGGAATATTTTCAATGCTTGTTGAGTTTTCACTTGATAACTGAAAGAGCTCAGAAACTAGAATTTATCTAGGTATGCAAGTACAGGGGAGCAGTAAAACCTGAAAAACTCTTTTAAAGAAGTTCACAAATTTTTCACTTAAGTATAAAGCTGCTCCCCGTTTTGTAAAAAGATGTATTTGATCAGAGCTATTTAAAGTCCTCAATATGTAAACTTCTTGATATAGAAATACATGATGACACCATTATGTAGAAAGAAATAAAATGTAACATTTAAAAGAAAATATTATAAAACAAGTCAGCTGCAACAGTGAAGAGCAACCTGCATCTTTATTGATCCCCCCATTTATCATACCATTGGTAGGGCAGAAGTGCATGGACAATGAACAGTGAAGGTACAAAAGACCCAGAAGTTCAATAAAGGGAGGCTACTTCAAATAAATGAGAATCAGTTCTGAACAATTCCTGTGGAAAGCCCCAATAGCATTAAAAAATAAATTTAAAAAAAATTTATAATTGTTCTGATTTCAGCCAGGACAGGGTTAATTTCTTAGTATTGCCAGAAGGCTGTGGCCAAGACCCTAATATTATTTGATACCACCTCATGTCATTGCCAGGGTAGGGAAATGGAACCCATCCATACTGGCTTATTATCGAGGGCTTTCTGTGCAAATCGTTTCTTTCTCCTATACCTTTTGTTATTAATAGTGTTGCTGTTACTGTTCATTTTCTTATCTCTTTGCTGTCTCCAGTAAATTGTTTTATCTCAACCAGTGGGTCTTTGCCTCCAGTCCTCAACTCCATACCACTGCAGCAGAAAGGGGCAGGGGAAAAACGGGGGAGTGAGAGACACAGAGGCAGTGTGGTATTGAAGAGTCTGAGTGGGGACACTGAGTTAGGGAATATCATTCCTAAACCATGACACTGATCCATTTTATAATATTTAGTAGCAACAAGTTTTTGTTTTAGACTTCCATTAGACAGAGGAAGAAAAATCAATAGAGAGAGTATAGAGTGGCAGACCCTGTAAGTTTTCTAATTGAAGTAAGAGATATTGCAACTAACCACAGGTATTTTTAACTGACTTCATTTCAGCCATCTTTGGTCTCATTTAACTTATGAAACCACATTGTATAGTTACTAAAAATGTACACAGAGTGATTTCCAAGACCTAGGAACAAATATTTAAACAAGCAGAGCTGTTTACTCAGAACCAAAAGCCAAATATCACACCCAAGAGTAACCGGTACATTTCCACAGAAGAAAAGTTAAAAACATACTGGTGAATACTGCACAAGAGAAAGGATTGCATTTGTTTGGCACACCATCTCCTACAAGGACACACTAGAGCAGTGTCATCTGGTTTTGCCTGTACCCTACCAGTTCTGTATCAAAATTATGGACTTTTGTCCTTTCACTGGCTTCTCCTACCACCAAAACCACACTACAGTGTTTGTCAGTAGTCAAAGTTTCAAGTTCCTTTCCCCCTTCTTCCTCCCCAGGATCATATGAGTAGAATACTTTCAAAACTCTTTTCAAATTAGTTACTCTGTTCATTAGAAAAGGAACTCTCTTGTAATGGAATAATCAGGGGCTGTATTTTGCATAATGGTGGCCTCTCTCAATATGCAGAACGTGCACAAATGATTAGTTGCTAGAAGCACCAGTACCTGCTGCACTGTTATGTGCACACAACTACTTTTGGCCTCCAGCTGCCAATGCAGCCCTCATGCCAATACATTTCATTAAACCCTAACCCAGTAAATTACATAATATTCATAATATCTAGCAGAGGCTGATGTGTCAGTGGCAACTCACAAAATGCACGAGACACCAGCAACGTGTAATTTGTCATTAATGGACACAGCTTGATAGCATTCATGGCCAGCTTAAGGAACTTAACTCAGAGCAAATTCATTCACACAAATGTGACAATCAAGGAAGGCAATCTCTTCTGTGCCAAGTGAGGAATAAAAAGACTATTTAAATATGAATTCCTATGAATGAATATAGGTTTGGCTTAGCTCTGCAGAATAAAAACCTGTTTATTCACTGAAAAGAATTAATCAAGAGAGGCAGTTTCTTCAAAATGGCATTTATTTGACATGCCCATACAATGAACTGGAGAAAATATTTTCAGAACAGAGAGAAGCTCATTCCTTTTATCCTGACAATGCTGTTCGAAAAATTCAGTAACCAACTCTTGTCATGATAGTTGGTATCTTAGTTCCCTCATCCTTAATAAAAATAGCATAATAATACATACAACAGAGTAATATCTCAAGTCTGAAAATGTGCTCAGTTATTGCCACTATGAGGTTCCTGAAACAGAAAGGCTCATTTCTGCATTTAACACTTTGGGACCCATTCATGACCTTGAAAAGACTGTAGATCATCGCTGCTGCTGGACCTGTTCCCACAGAGAAAGAGAGTATTTTTTCAAGATACATTTCAGATTAAGACCATCTGGTAACAGCAAACCACTCAGCACTGCTAAATTCCTTCCTTTAAAAGTATTAACATGTTTTTTTCTGTTTTACATATATTTTTTCTCCAAACACCACTACTTATTTTTGGGATGATTTAAGCTTGAAAACTAAATTAGTTCTAATGTATTTTGTCATTTTGATACATCATTAAATGTAACAGAGTTGTCTTTGATCAGTGAAGAGAGCCTCCAAGTAGCATAATCATCCCATTCCTGTGTCTTCTTCCAGGTAGCAAATCATATCTTAGAGGTTGCGTGTAAGAAACTCTGGTAAGAAACACTGGTAATATTGAAAATGCAAACATATTTGCAGAGTCCAAGATGCATACAGCCTTTCATTTTATACAGGGAATTGCAAAGAAGAGGTTCAATAGGGCTCAGGAAATTTACCCAAACATGCATAAATTGCTGAATTACTGCAAAAAATCCTGCATCTATTTTGGAGGCACCAGTCACTGGTCTGCTTTAGGTTAAAGGTGAGAGGCAGTAAAGTGACGACAGCCCATCTGCAAATAGTAGTTCCTAAGTTACATGGTTGCACGCTGATTCAAAGTGTGATTAAGACAAGCCTTCTAATTTACATTACCATGACTAGCAGATTGATATGTTGGCCACATGGATGCCCAAATCTGGAAAGCAGTGTTAAATTTATTCTTAAATAACCCACCAGTGCAATGGTGTTTGAAGAAGCATCAGTAAAAAGCAGAATGGAAGAGATGGAAAACAGTCTCCGGTGTAAACAGCAACCAGTACAATACTTCAAACATGACAGCTGATTTTTTACACATAAATATCTAGGCACAATAAAGTTGAGGATACAATGAATACGAAATTTTGTATTGCATGAGATCTTACAAAGAAGGTACCAATTTTTAAGGATTCCAGTACCTATGAAAAAGTTTACTCATACCGTTGCCTTATGAATTCTCTACTCATCTCTTCTTTCATCTGCAAAATCCTACCTGCAATTCACAGTTTACCTTTCAGTTCAATGTCTTTTTAATCACTCAGGAAAGAGAGTTACCAAATATCCAGCAAGTAAAAAAAGCTAACAGGCAAAAAGAGGTCAAAAATATTAATATAAAGACTTCTTTAATACCTACATGTAAGTTAACTGTCAATATACTGACATACAACCAGACACAATTTGACTGAACAGGAATTCACCTGCAGCAAGTATGTCTACAACTAATGCTTCAGTGAATTGTGCTCCACAAGGCAGTGGTAGACATACTAAACAACTAACCCCATGTCCTTCTTTCTCCTAAGCCTGTTTCCTCAATTTCCTATGGACATCCATTACAAGGATGGCAGTGAATATGCTTTCTCTTAATGAAAACTGAGAAGTTTATAAATATCTGCAGCCTACTTGAAAAAGTTTATACTTGCCACATATGAAATGCTATTCTTTAAGGATTAAGTTTTAATTATGTGTCTAGTTATATAAGTGGAAATCACACAAAACTTCTTTTGGCTGGTACTTACTCTCAGTATTACATTTCAAGGTCTTACTGTGAAGGCTGTGAAGGACTGGGAAGAAGGATTAACCAGTTTTGTCCCTGACTGTTGCCATTTTACTCCATAACCTTGTGCATTTTTCCTAACCCTTGCAAACCTCACATTTCCTCCTAAAATTAGTATAATAAGAAAATTAAAAAGAAGAAAAGGTAAATTTAATAATGCTTGGAAGCCACTTTGAAGTTCTCCAGTGGAAAAGGTTTTAATGCAAATTTCTACAATGAAAACATTCAATGCAACTAGACCAAAAGTTTCCAAATCACACAATTATCCAGTAGAAAAGAGGAAAAAAATATCTTAGCAAGAAGGCCTAAGGTACTGCCATGCATAGAGCACAGCATGAGGTGACGTCAGAGGTTCACCTCAGCTTCCTGTTCTGTAGTCCAGTTCAGGCCAGAGCTACCAGACCCAGCTCAGATCACAGTAACAAGGACATTGACTTGTCAGGTCAACGTCCAATGTCCACTTCTCCAAGTTATCTCAAAAGGTCTCTTTGCCTGAATCAACATGACAACTTTTTTAATTACACAGGCAACGTCATCTTCCACTGAGGACAAAACCATAGAAGTCTTTCCCTTGCAACAAAGAGATTGAGTACTCAACCTCTTGGAAGCAAGGGAAACAAAAGGAAATTAACCCAGTTAAATTGTTTACTTGGGAGGGGGAGCTGGGAGGGGATTCCATCCTCTGAGCCCAAAACATTTTGATAATGTAAACTTGTAGAAAGTGCCCAGAAGATTGGGGTGAAGGACAGGAGTCCAGGGTACATCCTGATGCAAAAGAATAGCTAGAGACAATGTTTCTGTAAAATAGAAAATGGATCTATACTGAGCAATAAACTGGAGAGTTTGGCATAAAGAGCAGGAAATGTTAAGGAGTGTGATAAATTCTTTTCTTTTACTTTGTCCTTGATTAA
Organism: Corvus kubaryi; assembly: GCF_017639235.1. Lineage (NCBI taxonomy): Eukaryota > Metazoa > Chordata > Aves > Passeriformes > Corvidae > Corvus > Corvus kubaryi. The sequence continues at coordinate 229,008 of NW_024581066.1, read as the reverse complement.
GTCTGACTTTTAATGCATAAAAAAAGGAGCAGAAATTTCTTTCCCTTTTAAGCTCTTTTACTCTTTGATCCATCCATGTTCCGTCTGCCTAAATACTCTATGAACATTAATTAATTAATATACTAGCTTCACCTAATAAGCTAATTTCAGTTTTCAGAGAGATTTAGGAAAAATATTACCACCAGAAGCTTTGTAAGCTGTTTTGGTAACAGCAGTCACTAAGAATGAGGTAAAATATGTGGGATGTAACTTTTTTCCCCTCTCCAAAGCTCACGTAATCTAAAAAGGAAAAAACCCCAACACTGTTCTGCAAAACCAGCTGACAGAAATACAACCCCCTTTAGCCAGGGAAGCAGTGTTACAGTACAAAGCCTTTGTGCAAACACTCTATATTGCCTCTACCACATTTTTCCTTCTACTGTCCTCTTATGTCTTCCTTAAATTATTGTGATATCCCACCTTTCAATCCTTAGGAATGATACTTGTATGAAAAGTGACAGTAACAACAATATGGACATCTCACAAGGAATCACAGCTTCTCAGCAGGGGACAGGTTTTTCAAAGAGCACAAGAAAATCGGGGAGAAGTCAACAGCAAACTCCTGTCTGTACTGCAGTTTGAGCTGTAAAGTAGGTTTTCTCTTGTTGCTAGTTCCCAGCAGAGTCACTGCACCGCCTCCCCTCATCCCTGAGTTGTAGGGCTTTATTGAAAATGTTAACAAACAAGACTAGTATTTTTCAGTATTTTTTGAACTTCCGTCTCTGACAGCTTGTATTTCACACCGGTCCAACCCTACCATTTCATTTACAATGTCCTAAACCCTGGAGGTTTAGCAGTACCAGCTGGAAGGTTCTTCAAGCTCCTTCTAGACAATTTTTTTCATTTAGAAAACAAAGCAGGTCCAGTTGCGAATGTTGGCTTCTCTTGACCATTTCACTTACATATGCATAGTGATCACGGTTCAAAAAAGAGGATATTTCTTCACGGGAGGCTGGGTACAGGTCGTCATGAAACCTCTAACCCTGCATCACCACTCAGAATCCAAGGGGACTGGCATGACACAGGAATTACAGGCAGTGCAAGGGCTGAACAAGCTCAATAAAAGCTTGTTGAAAAATGGATGGTTCTTTTAGTGCAGCAGTTGTCTTCCTTGCAAGAGCTAAGGAGACAGAGGTGGCTTTAGGTCACCTTTTCAATTCCTCCATCTTTGACTAGCATAAGAACAGGCAGTTTTCCAAACCAGATTAAAGAGGCTATACATAAAACTCTGCTAAATTTTAGCTTGGGTTCAGTAGTCATGGAATCAATTGCTGACTATACCCCAAGTACAAGCCAAAAAACCTCTCATCTGAATCCAAATTTCCCTGAAGCTTAAAGGTGCTTAGATCCAGCTTTCTGGGTCACTTCCAATGCTCAGCTCCTTTGTTTATCTTCTATAGGCTATTAAGGCTCTGTTAGACAAGGAATTTAGAACAGCAAGTAACAGCACAATCTTCCCCGGAGTACTGTGTGTAATGGCCATGTCATCCAAGTAAGACACCTCTTAACTAGAAGAAAGTCAGAATGGTGATCAAAATGGGCAACTGCTTAGGAAAAAAACTATCATCCAGAAAAAATAGAAAATACTTGGATTGGGAAACTAGTGAAAAAAATGAAAGTGTTTCTAGAACAGGATCCTCACTGAAGAAAAAGGCCTGGGAGCATCCAGTCTCCCTGTCTCACAGGCTTTGGACAAAGGAAGTTGAATGGTGGAAAAGGAGAAAGGAGCATCAGTCATGCATTGTGAAATCAGGCTGGGGATCTCACTGCCAACATGCCAAGATTCACAATGTATTCAAAGGGGAAATTTAGCATAGGAAAAATTACCCAACATTATAAGAGTTGATTTTTAAAGGAAATGTGGAAGGAAGAAGAGCAAAACAATTGCAAAATTTGAAATCTGTTGCTTTCAGGCTAAAGTTGGTTTCTAAACATTCAGGAAAGCACAAGATTATATCACATCTCCATAGTTTCTGGGAACTTTCTCAAAATTCTTGGTGCTTCCCAGCATCAGAGCAGATACATTGGAACACCTGGATGCTACACTCCACATACTGAAAATCTGCAACTGATCAGAGAGACCAGGCAAAAGAAGAAATGTCTTCCAACATAAGTTTAGAAACTTGCAGGGTGTTGCAATATAAGCATGTTTTTGTTAAACTTGCAGGCTTTGTGCTCATTTTCTTGCATCTTGCAGTGTTATTTCCTTTTACACTGACAGCTGCCTGTACGGAACAGTTTACACAGCCACAGAAAAACCTTGGCATCTTAACATGCCCAGAAAGTTCTGCACACAACTGCTCATGACTGAACTGTCATATGTCAGGTAGCAATTAGAAACTGAATGAAGTGGAAGCAGAGCCTTTACAGACAGTACTTCCCAACCAAAGGCAGAGATGCTGTCAAATCTCCCTGGAAAGAGAAGTCCTGCACAACTGGAGGTGTCTCCTGAGGAATACCTGGCCAAAATCCAGCCAAGAGTTACAACCTTGTACGAACACTTGAGACACTGTGGGAGCATTCTTTTGCATCTTCTTAGTACTTACCTGACATATTCAGACACAAATTTACAACTACTTGGAAGCCTTTGCCCCCACATAGCTACCTCTGAACTGTTCAGGCAAATTTGCATTTACTCTGCTGATCTCAAGTCTCTTCAACTCACCTCTGTGTTCTACCAGACCTCTGTCACATATAAGATTGCTCTACCATTACCTCAGTGTTAGTGAGATACAAACTGAACAAGACAGGCATTTAAGACCCACATTAGCAGGTCAAAACTACTTTATAATGGTTTTTTCCCACTGAAACATTTTATGGTTTACGTACTTGAATGGTGCTTTTACACATTTGCATTACAGTTTTTATAATATAATTAGCTATTCTTGTTATTTTTATTTCAAAATACTGGTACAAAAATTTACATAATTCTAAAAAAATTTCCTCACTAACCATGCTTTTTTTATTGTAAAATGTTTCTTAATTTTTTTTTCCAAGATACTGGTTTTGATTTCTTCCAGATAAGAGATGGTAACACACGACAGATACTAGCAAAAGGTTTTCATAGCAGCAACACCACAAATTTCTCCCACGCAATGACTCTGACTTTTTTTCCTAAAAATAATGAGCAGATGAGATCAGATTCATTTCTGGAATGGCCTCACCGGATTCATTGTGACCCTTACACTGAATCTGACTGAATTGCCTCTGGGTGCTGGATCCCTGGGCATTTCATCAAAACTGTGCTTGTGCAAAAACTTGCCAAGGAATGGACATAGGTGAAGTTTACAGATGCCCAAGACAACACTGGCATTTGAATAATTTCAGTTATATACCCCTCAACATAAGACCTTTTTGTCCACACTAATACAGTTTAGTTCTCCTTTGAAAATTTCCTGGATTATTTCGATTCCTCTGCTTAAACCATTCAATCTTCAATTTCAATGAATGGCCTCTTTCAGTCATGGGCCACCCTGGAAAAAGATTTTACTGTGTTTTTAATCAAAAGGCCAGTGGCTTTAGGTCCCTTTCATGAACAGTAGTCATTTAAAAAGATCCACCTGCAACTCAGCAGCACAGTAAAGAGAGATAGTGCAGACAAAGTGTCCTGGACATAGCTCATGGATTCCTCCTCATAGTTTATGTGCTTCTGAGCCTTCAGAGATTATAGCTACGAGATGTCCCAAAAATAGAGGTTAGAATAACCACTGTGCTGTTATACCTCAGGACCTGTAGAGGGCATTAGCCCAGACAACACCAAGAATATTTTATTACAAATAACAACCAAGGAGTTACCAGGATGTAGCACTTTTTCAACCACTTCTGACAATGTATTGGTTCCTAAACATCAGTGACATCAGATGAATACAGATACACAGAGAAGATCGTCATTCCCTCTTTTGTATTTTATTTCATATAGCAAGGGCACTGGCAAACCATGTCTGCTACCAGTACTTACTGCAGGCTCACTGGCAAACTGGGCAGGTGTAAGGGAGGGCAAGGTAACACAAAGAGGCAGTGTGTTCAGACTATCTCTTTCACCTAACATCTGTCACAGAGAGGGGAAGTGGTTTGTGTTTATTCAGCTAGAGATGAAGGTCAAAAGCACCACAAGGTGCTTCACATTTAGTGAAGAAGTATCTTCTCTCTTTCTTTTTTTTTAAAGACTATTCTCCTGCAGAAGGTAGAATGGCCCCTGGTCTCTGTGCATCTTTGATAAGCATGAAAGATTTCTTTTCTCTTCCCTTTTCCTTCTGCAATGACAACTTTTGCAAATATTTTCCCATCCTACATACAGTGTCTGCTCCAACACTGTGCCTTCCAGATAAATGAGCTCTTCCTTCACATTAATCATCCCTAATGAGGCAGATATTCTTTCCATAAATTCGCTCCCTCCTTAGCACTTTTTGGATGCCGATATGGAGGCCTTTCATTGCAACCCCTTGGATAGAAGGGAGGCCATTCAGTCAGATCATGAATTTTATTTGATACTGTGTTTAATGTGACTCAGAAAGAAGAGTAGAAAGATGTCATAGTGCCCAGGGGGAGTAAAAGATTACTTTATGCTTTCAGGAATTGCAAGACCAAATCACATCTATTCTTGCTTTAGGACAGGTGCAATGAACTGAGTTGTAGTGTCATTGCACATCTTCCTTTAGAGGGGAAAAAAGGTTACTTCCCATCCCTTCACTATTTGTAGTCGTAAATACACTTTCGCACAAAGTTTACAAATGTAGGCATCCACCTTCTTCATTTATTATTTGGTATCATACACTTAACCTCCTGACCATAAATAAAGAGGGCTGGCAGCTCCCGAGCAGGTACTCTGCATGGCAACTCCCAAAAACTTGTGCCTGCTTAGGTGGGGCAGGAGGGAAGCAGGGAATGCAAGTCCTGTACGCGTTTGTGAATGGCCACACATCTTGTTGTCATCTCAACCAAAATTATGAGGAGAGTTTTGTCCTTGACCATCCTGCACCCGCAAATGTCTGTGATCTCAAATAATCCTACCCAGCCAACATCCCACACAGATATGTTTAGCTTTCGTCTCTTTGTGATGCTGGACTTTTCAAAGTCCTTTATAAGAAAAAATAAAAAAAATTTTAAAACCACATTAATTTGGAATTTTGAGTGTTCTTAAGGAAAAAACCAGTCATAGAACCATTGAAAAACCTCCAAGATCATTAAGTCCAACCTTTGACCAAATAAGGCCCACTAAGCCATATCTCATTCATTTTTTGAACATTTCCAGGGACAGCAAATCCTTCACTTCCCTGGGGAGTGCGTTCCAATGTTTAACCACTCTTTCAATGAAGAATTTTTTCCTAATATCCAACCTGAATTCAACTGGCACAACTTGAGGACATTTCCCCTTGTCCTACCACTAGCTGCCTAGGAGAAGAAGCTGAACCCCATTTGTCACAATCTCCTTTCACACAGTTGCAGACAGCACTAAGGTCTCCCCTAAGTTTCCTTTTTCCAGGCTAAACGACCCCAGATCCCTCATCCACTCCTCATAATACTTGGATTCCAAACTTTCAGCAGCTCAGATGTCCTTCTCCAGACATGCTCCATCACCTTAATTTCTTTATTGTAGTAAGGGGCCCAGAATTGACACAGGACTCAAGGTGCAGACTCACCAGTGCTGAGGACAGAGGGACAATCACTGCCCTGGTCCTGCTGGCCACATTATTTTTGGTACAGGCCAGGATGCCATTGGCCTTCTTCGTCACCTGGCCACAAGCAGGCTCATGTTCAGGCACTGTTGGCCAGCACCCTCAGGTCCTTTTCCACTGGGCAGTTTATTTAGTCCAATCTTCATGTTACTAAGGACCACCTCTTCATGTAGGTAATGTGCTGCTTTGAAACTCCTGAATCTGGCTCTGTAGGGTTTTAAGTAACTGGAGCTTTATTAAAGTTCTCCGATGCAAGCTTTTTTCTACACTAGAATCATGAATCTTAGGTCCACCTGGGAACAACTCCACTGACTTCAATAGTAAATCTGTCCCAGGTCTTCAGAAAAGAGCTTTCTGGTTTTATATTATAGCTATTCTTGGGGGACAGAGGGGAGGGAAGAGGGACCTACAGCTATGTATAGAAATTATTTTTTTTTTCCCTAAGTCTCAAACCAATAGACACATCCACTTCAATAATTTAACAATTTTTTTCCACTTTCTTTTAAGTAGGATTTCTGAGCCCAAGTAACAAAATCCAGAAGAGATTCCTAACATTTTTGGAAGCTCTCAAAAGATGAGAAAATAGCCCTTGGAGACAATAACTTTGAAGGAGAAAAATCGAATGCTTTGTCTAACTTTCCACAGATCCTGATGTAACAACATATACAGATTGCCTCACTCTGTGAAAGAAGAAAGTTAAATCTCCATCTGGAGTACCATGAAGTCTTTGGGAATTCTAATACCCTGGGGTTTACTAACCCCACTGACTTCAGGGTTAAGAAGTCCATAGAGCAAAAGAGTTTTCTTGCAAGGAACTCAACACAACAAAATCCACATCACAAATGACAGGCAGCCAACTGCATGAATGCAATCACCTTTTTGAATGCTGTTCCTGTGGAATTGGGATGTGATACAAATGCACCTTTTGCAATCCACATTTAATGCAAAATTTTGACTATATCCTCATGTGTGAGTTGACATTATTATCTGATACTTAGGCAGCTTTTAATGGAGGTGGATATTCAGAATTTAGGTTGGATTCTGCATATGAAAATGGCCAGGGAACCTCCATTATAATTTCCAAATGACACTATATATTGTAAATGTGTGAAATTCACATATATAAGGTGCTTTCTAGGAATTCCTTACACTAAGCCATCACCTCACTTTTAATAGAACAGGGCTTCTGTTCAAGTCTAGGCTTAAAATACTTTTGTAGTTTTAGATGTACCAGCAGATAGGGTACAAGACTGGGGAGATCTGCCTCCTGCACTCTGAGTCTGTATACAGCAGAGGCCACACTCCGAAACCTTGAAGGGTGGAAGTATTTTCTATGCAGCTCAGATGTGGGGATTGCTATCCTTCCCTGCATGGTTTTTGCCATAGCATGAAATTCTGATTTAGGTGGGTGTATGTGAAATGATAACTGAGTCTCTATTGTCTCTAAACATAGAGTCACTGCTACAGTAATTTAACCAGCAGTGCTTCCTGACAAATGGCTCACACTTCTACAGGAACATTTAGGAATTATTTCACTCTCAAAAAAATTAGGTTAATTAGACATCTGCTCTTCCCCCTGTTTATGCTGCTTTGTTGTTCTGCTTTCTCATACTTGCCCAAAGTATTGGCACACACAAATAATTTAACTTTCCTCTCTTGTTTTCTGCAATAACTTCCCTCCAGGTTCAGCCCTGCTTTGCTCATAGTCCAGTGCTCCTCCCTAATCCTTCTGCTTCATTTCTCTCTTCCCTTTTCATTTGTAATAGTTCATCATCCATATATTTCTCTTGTCTCCACTCACCCAGGTAAGAAGAATGTCAGCAGTGTAGGGCAGTGTGTAAATGTTACAGGGCTATATAAATGTTTTGAAATAAGTCCTTTGGGGGAAAAGAGGAAAATTTTTCTCTGCCTGAATTTAATAATAAGATCTTGCAAACAAGATGAGATAAATTTGTTTGAATTTATATCCTAATATTATGTCCTAAATTTATTCCCAGCACTCTCATCCTTTTAAAAGAGTACAATAACAGCAGATGAGCATGATTCCACCTCTTTTTTAACAGAAAATCATCCATCTCTCTTCTGTATCTGTCTCAGCAGACATGAGCACAACCTTAGGCTCACTTAAGCTTTGTCATGGTAAGAGAAGATCAGAAAGCAGTGCTCCAAGGTAATTTTGTTTCAAAAACAAAGAGGAGGGACTACCCTACCCCAAGCTGAGCTTAGAAAAGAGCCTCCTTGAACTAAGAAAAATTTTGTGGAATCATTGAATGGTTTGGGTTGGAAGAGAACTTAAGGTCATCTATTTCCAACCCCCCTGCCATAGGCAGGGACACCTTCTGCTAGATGAGGCTGGTCACAGTCCCATCCAACCTGGCCTTGAACACTGCCAGGAATGGTACATCCAGAACTTCTCTGGGCAACCTGTTCCAGTAGTATGTAATCTAAACCCACACTCTTTCATAAAGCCATTACCCCTTATCCTAGCACTACATGCTGCTGTGAAAAGTCCCTCTCCAGCTCTCCTGTAGTCCTATTTACATACTGAAAGGTGTTATAAGGTCTCCCTGAAGCCTTCTGTTCTCCAGTAGGAAGAGTCCCAGCTCTCTCAGCCTGTTTTCCTATCAGATGTGCTCCAGCTGCCTGATCCTCTTTGTGGCCCTTCTCCGTACCCACTAAAACAGGTCTACATCCTTCTTATGTGGGATGCGAGACTTTACCTGGGGTCTCACAAGGCTAGAGTAGGTGGGCAAAATAAATCTCCTACCTCAACCTGCTCATCACACTGCTTTTGATGCAGCCCAGGATATGGTTGGTTTTCTGTGCTGCAAGCACACACTGATGGGCCATGCTGAGCTTCTCGTCAACCAACACCTCCAAGTATTCATCCTCAGGGCTACTCTCAATCCATTCTTCCCCAAGCCTGTATTCATGCTTGCGATTGCCCTGATCCATGTGCAAAACTTTGAAATATAACAAAACATTTTAATATTCTGGAATAATAATCACATAAAATAATAATAAGACAAATTTAATGTGATAAGTAGGGGTCAAAGGCTAGGAAGTCTCTTGAAGTGTCACTAATGAAAGAGAAAGCCTTTGTACTACAGCCTCATATTCCCCTCGATAAATTAATCTACCTTGCACACCCTCCTGCATACGTGCTGTTCTGTGGATCAGCTAGCATTGTTAGGAACCACAAAGCTAAAATATGGGAGAACAATTCCAATCACCTGTTCAGCATCCCCAGCATCTGACCATTTTCTCAAGCCTGAGGCAACAGTGTTTGATACAATGAAGATGCTACCAACAGAAGATCAAGGGTTCCCATATATTTTCTAGAAATGAAGCACGGGATGGAGGCAGACCACGTGCTTGAATTAGAAACCACAATGTGAGGAAAAATTGAAAATTGTATGATAAAATGGGATATAAATTTCTAGGGAGGAAAATGCAGAAGTTTTCCACCTGACAATTTACTCAGCAGCCTTTGTGAACTGAGGGGAAAACACTGGTTATTCTCTTTCACGTCTGGAGCTTGATTCAACTCTCTCGAAATGGTTCCTTGAATATATCCAGTTAACATGCATCTCAGCTGAACATGCTGACAGATGTGTTAAAAACAATCTCAAATCTCAGTGGACCAATAGTACTTGGGTACAAAGTACAAGTCTGCAAACAGTCAGCTGTTCTGGGCTCATTTAACCTTTTCCAGACTGAAAAGAATTGAAATACAGGGATGATGCATTCCCTGCTAGTACAGAAAATGCCAAAGTGTTTGAACAGGAATGCCAAAAGCTTCCAGGAGTTTTCTGAGAGTTCGCTGTCTGGGGTGCTATTCCTTATGGGAAAATGTGACAACAGACATTAGTCACTGCTGCAGATATTAACACAGCAAGCCAACACAGGATTGCACGCACTGATTCTTCCTTTCAGTGCAAACACCAAGCAAGCCTAAACAAAGACCAGAAGCACAGCATATCCCTTGGGGTAGGATTATGCTTTATTCTCAGGTTCTCTTGGAAGAATGACTCTCAGAGTTTTGCACAGTGCATTTGGTTTCTCAAAGGCATTCAGCAGAACATAAGTATACATGATTCTTTCACTTCTTAAAAACATTGACCACCTCTTAGCTATTATAACACTTCAATTTCTGGCTTTGTTAATGGCAGCATGGAGGGCTCAGCATGACTCTAGAAGTGAGAATACAGGGCTGTAGAGCTCCATTAAATAGGAGGATATCTATTGAGGTACAGAGCTTAGATTGTCAGATGGCTGTACAAGGGAAGACTTTGGACATGAAAATCCAGAAATTCTGCAAGTCTGTTTGAAATTCCCTCTTTGGGAAATGACAGACACATTAGTAGTCTTATAGGGTTAGAGAAACAAAGGTGGATCACCAGAGGGAACACTGTGTATCATCACTCAGGTCTGCCTCATTTTTTTCCACTTAAACTAATAAAAATTGAAGGGAATCTGCAAAATCCAGATTATTTAGATCCACTGTTAGAGTACTGGGCAAACTGAGGAAAGGCTGTGACAGAAGTACATATAAATATTGAAGCAACTACCTAAGTAGGAGTATCAGTGGATTTCCCTACAAAGGAAGATAATGTGGCTTAGCATAGACTGGAGTACTGAACTATTATGACATTACTGTTTCGATATGCATCCTGAAAATACACAGTATCTCTATACATCATCAGATAGAGATTTATCTTGGGTCTTCATAGGTAGTGGTATAATCTAGCAAGCTGATAATAAATATTCTGGTGTATTAAACTGTAACAATGACTTAGTCTTTCTTTTGTTTCTAAAATGTGCACCCAAACTCAATCCACTGAAATCTCAACTTCACTTAAAAGCTGTCCTCATAAACCTGATTTCACCTAGATTCCAAGAAGATTCTATACAAGTACAGCTCCTAATAGCCATCGTATTAAGACATGAGATTGTGCTGCAGAGCACCTTCATGCGAAAAACCAGCAGTGTTCAGCAAGGAACCAAATAACGTCGATGACATATTGCTGGTTTATGTGAAATTGGAGAGCTGCAGAGCTGCGTGTAACTGTTTGCTGTTCATCAAAATCTGAAGTTCTTTTTCAGAAAGCCACATTCTCATGTTTGAACTGTGAAATCAGAAATCTCCTCCCAAGCACACTACAGAAGAGAGAATCCTTGCTGCAACCATACGATCCAATGCATCGTATTGGACATGCATTCTTTATATCCCCACCTTTGTCCTGCCATGAGTCATATTTGGTTTTTTTCCCCAATGGAGATGCACATGAACAAACAGCCCAGCTACTGGAACCTAGATCAGATATGGATATGGATATTGATATTGATATTGGCCAGAAAGACACCTCTTTCTTGTCCTATTGCTGTGTTTTTCTATATTAGAGTGAGAATTTGAGTGTTTGCAAGAGGCAAAAGAGGTGCTTTGTACAGAAAACTGCAAGCAAAGCTAGAAAGTTATCTGTTGCAATATTAACTGATACCTTTCTGATCAGGTGCAATGGGCAGAAACCCCAGAATATTTGTTTCCGTGATAAGGGAACATGGAGTACTGTCAAACTTGTAGTCCAGAAAGTGAGGAAAGGAACAATACTGAAGCTTGGCAGAGGACAAGGGAATGAAACTGAAGACTCCCTCATAAAAAGCTTTCCCTATGCACAAATCCTAGAGTTAGACAGCATAAAAAGACTTGGAGAAGGGAAGTCATTAAATATAAAAGAATTAATTCATTGGCCTGAGATATTTTGTGGAGGGTCTAACCTCTTACCTATACTATTGAAAAAGGAGGGGAAGAGGAAGGATCTTAAACTGTTTTCTGAAAAATATCACTTTCACTTACTAAAAATGAGTTCCAGGAAGAGGCTGGGAATAAGGCTATGATTCTTTACCTGCTAAATAATCAGGAACCTTGTAAATCACAAGACAGGGTAATAGAAAAACCTTTTCTTATCACTCTCAATATTCTGTGATAGTCTATTTTCTGACTTTGAGAAAAATACTGAAGTTGTTTGCTATGCCTGGAGTCATGTTTACTAGGGTCAAAAAGGAAAAGGATGCACAAGACTGAATAGTCCTCTTGCAGGACTACCAGAGCATATTTTATTTGTTGTGCATGTATACAAGAGTGAGCAAGTCTGCTGGTCTATCGTCAGCCTGGCTGGGCTGCTCGCAGAGCTGCCAAAGAAAGATACATTAGAGGTTCCCTCCAGTCCCCAGTAGGCTGCCTTGTCTGGAGCTTGATTTAGCAAGATATGCATTGCTAGCTAGTTACAGTTAAGCAAACTGGCAGCATTGTAGGAATAGCTACAAGAGCTGAAGCATCCAAGAAGGTTACTTTGCATGAATTATGATTTTGGCCACCTTCAACTCCATGCTGCCTTAGATGCTGCCTTCAGGATGGGTGTTTTGCACTTGGCAGTCCATCTGCCTCTCCAACGATGGCCAAGCCCAATTTATCAAGTGCAGACAGAGAAATGGAAGATTTATGAGGACTGTGTAACCCCTTAATCAGTGTAATAGTGCTTTCTCAAAAGAGAATTACATGATAGATAAAATATATGGTGAGAGATTGACCTTGGCATTTCACCATGGCTAATGGTGCACAGTGAATTTGACAGAAAACAGATCTTGCCTGAAACAAACACCAAGCATAAGCCAGTGATGAGAGATGCCATTCTCAGCCACTCTGAATAAGGAGCAGGCAGAAATGAGGCTGGATATAACAACAGAAGCAAAAGCCAAACGGGACCCAGTCCTTGGGCAAAGCAATGAATGCTTCAAACCTCAAAATGCATATTTAAAATGAAAGCAATGTAAAAGATTCACTGTGAAAGCAGGCAAAAACCTTTTCAAAAAAAAAGCTTTAACATGCACTGGTTGCTGTGGACAAGCAGCGCTGGGTAAGTTCAGACTGTTTACTGAGCTTTCCACTTTGAGTATGAGAGAGAATATAAAGCTCACTAGGAGATGATGTCTCCAAAAACCCACACAATAACAGTGTATTTCTTAATGATGAGAATTTGAAGAGATTATAACCCTTATCCCTTAGTACTAGTGCAGTCAAGGGTACTGAAGTAAGATGGTGAAGCCTTCCGTCTGGACTGCCTGCCATATGGAGGAAGTGTCTTGTCTCAGACAAGGGATCTAAAGATAAATCCCACTGAGCATCTTTATATCTCAAATAATTTACTTTCTGGACATCTTTCTCAAATTTTACAAGTGAAGTCAGAGCAGAATAAATAAAAGAGCTGGATTCTTTTTCAGTCGTGCCCAGGGACAGGACAAAAAAGCAAAGGGCACAAACTGAAACACTGGAGGTTCCATATGAACATCAGGAAACAATTTCACTGTGAAAATGTCCAGGTAGTAGTACAGGTTGACCAGAAATGTCATAGGGACTCCATCCCTGGAAATGTTCTAAAGCCCTCTGGACATGGTCCTGGGAAGTACACTGTAGGTGGCCCTATTTGAGCAAATGACCTCCAGAACAAATCTCGGCTGCTTTGTGCAATTCCAACAAGTGGCAAAATGTTGGGTGAGAAGGTGTTATTTTCACAACCATATTCCAGAGTAATATTTTAACTCTTTAGCTTTCGGACTTCCCTTAGCCCTTGGTGTTGGCTCATACCTGGGACACTTCATACAGCTGCTCTCAGAGTGAGTAACTCCAGACACAACTCTCTTACTTCCCACAAGTTACACTGGTCTGCAATGCCAGGTACTGGCATTCCTCCTGATTGGTATCAGCCAGAGATTGTATCCTCACCCATTACTCTGTCTCACTTCTTCCATCTTTAGTTTCTTCTTCCTTTAATCTTGCTACTCTTATTCCACATAATAGGGGAGAAAAACTCTTGTTCAGAAACACTATCAGTGTTTCCACTGGGCAAATCGGGAAAATGAACAGGTTATTCCCTGGTAGCTGGAATAAGATGTGGGTGAAAATGCTTACAATTATATTCTGCAAGGTGCTTGAGCAGAGAAGAGGGAGAAGACTGAAGAATTCTAATATTGTAAGCCAACACTGTGAAAGACATTTAATTTTGAAATAACATAGGAAGTCATCAGAACTGCAAGCTATCCATTGAAGATTTGCTGCAAGCCTTCAGCAGCCTGGTGGGAAAGGTATAAAGAAAGTGCACTTGGATGTAGAAAAGTGGGGGACTGAGCGATTGAGCAACTGATTACTCAGATCACCTTTTAGAGGAAAGCATGTTTTTCTACTACTCTACTTCTTCCTCAAAGCGTTAACTCTCTCACCTTCCCTTATAACTAAGGTCAATCTCTAAAGGTATCGCTATTTTAAGAATAATTTTGCCTGTGGCTAGCCTACTTTGGCAAGAGGACTAGTAAAATTGCTCATTTGGCTAGCAAAAGAGAGTAGAGTCAACTAACCAGTATCCTCCTCCCTGCATGCATCTTTATTAGGCGAACCTAAAACTCCAAGAAGATGTCAAAATAGAAATTTACAGTACTAACTGACCTGAAAAAATGCCTCCCTACCTTGCTTCCTCATAAAATCCAAAGTTATTCCAGTTCAGTTTCCAACAATTGTTCACTGAACAGGGACATAAGTCATCCCAGGGGCAAGCAAAGGATGGGCTCTTTCAGACTGCTGCACGGCATGGGATTCTTTTGTACCAGCTCTGTTAGGAACATTCTACATATATGTGTGTGTGTGAAACACTATGGCAATTAGCATAATGAATGATGTCTCTTCCACCTGGATTTTGGAACTGAGAAAGCCCCCACAAGTTCTTATTTTATTTAAAAATTCACTTCAGTGCCTTGAGCCTACTCCCCACCACACTTACTCACCAGTCCCTAGAGAGTGTAAGTCACATAGGGGAACTGAGCTCACATTTAGTACACTAAGTCTTGTTTCCTTAAAAAGGCAAAAACTTGCAATTAACAAGTCAGTGTCACATGTTCAGCTGTAAAAGATAACCTCCTGTTAACAAGCTAATTAATCCATCTAACAATTTTTTTAGAAATTCCTAGAAAATGTAATAATGTTCCCCTGTTGCTGGGAGCTTGCAGCACTCTAGCTAAACACAGTAGCTAGGCCCAGGCAGACAATACCAGCTACTTCATGAGCCCCTGCCACATGTCCTCAGCCCACACCTACAACACAAGGCATAAACACAGAAACTTCACTGCACCCCTTGTGACCAGATGACTGCCCAGAAAAATTATTACTAAAAGTACTGCTTACTGAGAGTCTGCTTTCCTGCAGCACTATCTGATTACTGCACTCCCAGACGCAGAATTTAGAGCCACACCTGAGATAAAGGTTCATTATATTCCCTGGCTCTGTTGGCTGCTGCTGAGAGCTGATTTCAGTGAAGCTGCTCAACTGAGTCCTGCATGGAACTAAGCCTAATGAATTCCTGGAAAAATGTCAACGCCCCAGAACTTTATCCAAGCCTGAACATAAGCCTTATCCAATACTCCCAACAGCTGCAATTGATCTTTCCTTGTTTATTACCTGGTTGACCCACTATAAGCTATAATAAGACAGATTGTAAGTGCATAGGGTTGTTTTATAGCTTCTCTGTAGAATGTCTTAATTAGTATTCTTGATATGCTTCGAACACAAGTGATAAAAACATTGGCAGTATTTTGCCTTATGCAATATGATCATTCATGTTCTCATGTGGCTCCAAGAAGCATTATATGACTAAGTGTAGAAGAGGAGGAAGCACCTATGACAAAGAAGTTCCCTGATTCTATAAAATGAAACTGATAGAAGGTCAAAAAATCTTTCAACTCTTGTGAACTCCTGTGCACATCTTTGTAATATTGTCTTCTGTGTCCAACAAAGCAACACATATATCTCAACCAGACAAATTACAACTCTTCTGTTTTAAACAGATACTGTTGTCATATGAGCTGTCACATGAGCCCTGCTATGGCCAAACCACCTCTTTTTTCTTTTCAGGAGCAAAGATTCACAGCAAGTAATAATGGTGCTGCCTCCATCACTTTTATCTCTCTAATTCTTTCTATTGTGACTTGACAGTGCTATTAATATTGACAATTTTCTGGTTTTGCCAGATGGTAGAAACTCAGTGTAGACTTCTTTTGCTTTTCTAAAGTATATACACGTAGTTCCACACATACCCTGACTTACTTTAATTAATGGTCTGTGTAGCCTTACCACGGCAGAAAAAAATCAGCATTGTCTAGGACTGTCCATCCTAGATTACTTCAGACAGCAATAATTTCTAATGAACTGTGCATAATATCCTGTCCATTGTTCTTCAGTAATACTTGATGACTAAAAAAATAACTCACAAAAACTATTGAGCAGCTTCATAACGAATTTTGTCTCAGTATACTCCAAAATGGCAACAATTTCTCCTGTATGATCAGAATGCACATGTGGGAAAAAGGAGAGGAAGAGGGATAAATATGACTGGGCATGAGTAAGAGAGATGCCAATCAGTGCACTTACCTGGTCACAACAGTCTGTCCTTTTGTCTCCTTAAGATCTTTTTCCATTTTGTTGACCTTGTTCCATTTTCTGGATATGAATAGGGCAATATATATGTGATTTGCTACCAAACTTCAAGTTGGACTGCCAGTGATTTGGAGACCAAAAACTGAAAATCCCAGGACTGGATCTGGGATAAACAGGGATCGTGAGATTGTGGATGGACTTAATGTTTGGTTTGTGTGTCTTTGAATCAATAAAGCTGGGGTGTCTGCATGTCCATCTGGAAAGCACAATCTTGGTGCATTGGCAAAGAGGAACAGGATCAGGCTGTGGTTGATTCAAGTGCTGAGTGTGCTTGTGTGGGTGCTGATAAAGGCATCTACTCTCTGTCCGCATTGGCGTGTGCTTGGCAGGGACTGTATTGTGTGCTGGCTTTTCTCATTTTTGGAGTTCACAGTCAGCCTTGCTATTGGATGAGTGTGCCAACAGGAACAGCAGCAAACAAGACAGGGGACAACAAGCCCCCCAGATCTTAAGTCACCCATATTTGATTTCACCTTACAAGGTCTTGCCACTCCTGCTTTTTTCATGCCAAATCAGTAATTACTGTGGCACCCATTACTGCAGTGTAATGTAACAGTACCTGCATACAGTTTCCTGCTTTATGCAGGACTTTCAATTCTGTTGCCCGTTTTCCCTTCCAGATTTAAACAGCTCTCTAGGAGCTGACCCATTTCCTCATCTTAACTCCCAATGCTCCCCATTCTGGAAGGGTTTGTGTCAAGTGTAGTGACTGACCTAAATGCACAGTGACTCACGCAGCACTGCACCTAAATGTTGGCAGAGGAGCTCTGAAGAGTGGAAGGCATAGCCATCCATGAAATATCTGTACTAGGAAATAATAAAGATCATTAATTATCCAACCTCCGACTGATCAACACCTTGTCAACCAGATCATGGCACTAAGTACCATGTCCAGAGGTTTGTTGAATACCTCCAGAGATGCTGATGGCACCACCTCTCTGGGCAGTCTGTTCCAATGCTTAACAACCCTTTTCCTGAAGAAATTCCTCCTGATGTCCAATCTGAATCTCCCCTGGTACAGCTTGAGTTGAAAATAGGAACCTGAACCCTGAACCTGAATCCTATTGAAATTGAGCTAGCTCTGCATGTAGTCATCACATGTATCTTTGTATCTGTGGAATAATTAACCAAAATCTAAAAATTCGACCATCAGAGGAAAGTTACCTGGACTTTATTTGCCAGTGGCTATAAATAATTCCGTTTGAGCTCAATGACTGCCAGTCAGTGATTTGTCGGGAGAAGGACAGTGCAAGTCTTGCTGTTGCCCTTGCAATTAACTTCTGGAGACTGTTGTTGTGCAGTTACTTGCAACCACAAAACTTGCCTAGTTTACACTTTCCTCAGAGAATATATAAGCTCTGCAAAATCATTAGTTAATTACAGACATCAGTTTCAAAATTACAGGTATAAATCCTTGAGTTAACACCCTTGATCATTAAATCTGAAATAAGATTTTAAGAGTTTAATTTAGTTTTTGCTGTTTCTCCTGTCATGTCTTTTCCTCCAGCTGTCTTCTCAAGCAGTGAAAGGAGGCCAAGAGACTTGACTCTTTACTTTTCCTTCTCCAACATGGTTTTGCCTTATTGGGATTGTGACATTTAAATCCTAACAAGCCATCTTCAAAATAGAGCATAGAAACTTCTGCAATTATTATTTGCAAAACACTTCTTATACTGCAAGAACTTTGGGTACAAACAGTTTCATTGGGAGTTTGGGGTGACATTATAATAAAACCAATAAAGTATATCTTATATCCAAATCTAAAGTTTTCTTCAAACTTTTTGACTTCTCTCCACCTTTGACAAAGCTGAATGAAGAGGGCTGTAAAAATTGGCAATTTTTTCTATGTTTGTTTTTTTCTTGCTACTTCCCAACATAAGATTCCTGTGCTAAATAGTTGCTTTTGTTGCTTTGTTTAGGCCAGTGTGTATTAGTTAGATAACTAGCTTTGGTTTTCTTCACTGCGTCACTTTGCTGTGAAGGTGTATGAATATTTCATTGCCACATTTTAATTGGAAAGCTCACTCTTGTCGACAAACACCACAGATTTAAAGTATTGAATATATTTAAAAGACTGCTGACAAAAATCTATATATTTAAGTCCTTGAAATGATTTTATGTTTAGCTCACCATTTGTGGTATCACGGTGATATCAGTGAAAGTGCTCCATGAGCATCAAGCACATGTCAGTCCTACAAATAGTTCTTTTCATTACTAGTGTTTCAGCAATGATATCACTATTTTAAAAATGGGAAAATATGGCAACAGAGCTACAAAAAAAGCCAGCAGGAGACCTGGGTTTCAGTCCCAGAAATGCTGTCCAATTACATAATTTTTTTTCTTCCATCTCTTTCCTATTAGCTCTTCTAGTGCATTGCCTCAGTAAAGTACATGAACACTCATTTTTAGGAAGCAAGTGCTGGCATGCTGATAATAAGCCTCCTTTTACATTAAACTTTTAATTTGACAAAAGTGTTATTTAATAATTTCAACATCAAAATATGAGCAATTACCAGGACAAGCCTCTTATTTGAGGTACAGCAAACTATAAACAAAAATGCTTATACTATTGAACCTTAGCTACACTTAACTGAAAAAAAAGTAAGTTGCACAGCCGGTTAATCATAGAAATATATTCAATGCATCTATTATTTTAAACCTTTACTTATGTTAAAATATCTTTTTTTTTTAATTTTATTAAGAGTTAGGTTTTCTTTATCTCCTACAAAATTGAAGAATGAACTTGTCCACTCTTAGTCTCCTTTTCCTATTTCTTTCATGCTTGAAATAATTTCCTGCCATATTATGTTCATTTAAATGAGGAATGTAATGAGACAGTGATACTTCCCTTTGATATTTTTAATTATCTGCTTTGAAAGTAATTAAGCAGGGGGAAGCGAATGTGGAAATCTTTGTCCTGTGAGACAGCAGACCAGGTAGAGTAGTTTCTGTTCTGCTTGCTGGAGTAAACTGTCTACATGTTGAATTATCACCTCTGCGCCCTGGATGCAATGCCCAGAGATGCAAAGACATCCATTCACACCCAATAAAATCTCAGGTAGAGAAACAAATCTCCACTAGCAGTGAATAAATGTGATTTTGTGTGAGGACAAAACACTGCTGTTCCTTCATCATTAACTATCACACTTCATGCCAGGGAAGGCGCAAAGATGAAGCTCAGGGTCAAGGTCACAGGGAATCGTCTCCTTTTTGGGCAGCAAAAGCCCACATCAGCCACAGTACTCAGGTTGCTGGCCCCTGCCTCTGAGCCAAGGTGTCACCCTTCTCCTGCTGGACAGGTGAATGAGGATTCCCAGTGTCTCCGTCTTCACACTATAGGGAAGGAGAGCTGTGCTTGGTTTACAGCCAGGACAGTGCTCCTTGCGCAGTCTCCATTGGGTACTCAGTGCCCCAGGAAAAAGTGGGTGCTGAGTTGGTGAGTCTTTGCCCCTACTCTGGAACTTGTCAGGAGTAAGAGAGAAGACTATAAGACATAGGAGCAGTAGAAGGGGATTTGCCAGGATTGGTGGAAACACATGGCACTACACAAGTGTGTCAGTTTTCCTCTGTGATTGATGGGAAGAAAATGAGACCAGAAAACTATGAAAAGAAAACACTCACCTTGCTTTCATTCCCTGTATTGGATTCTTGGAAAGAGGACTGTAGTTTATTCTTCAGTGTTAGGAGCTCTTATTAAATATTTACACTCCAGAGGCACAGGGCCAAACTATCCACATTAACTCACAGGATTAGCAGAGCCAGAATCCAAAGGACTTTTTCACGTGGCAAATGTCTTCATGCGGGCTGTTGTCTTTTAGTCCTGTTTTGTTGGTAATTTCACCTACCATTATATTGTCAATCACTGCCTTACTGAGCAACCTTACACAGGTGAACATCTGAGCAGAAGAAACTTGTTGTGGATGGAAGTCATCACCCACATCCACAGAACAACACTCTCAAACTTCTCATGTAAAATGATGGGCACAATGCTGATAGTTGTATTTCAGGCCTTGACTGCCACAACAGACATGTCTATGAAAACTCCAGCTCAGGGTATTGTAGCAGTGAAAAAGCACACAAAATATTAAGAAAACAGAGAGGAGCAGAGAAAGTTTTTCTTTCCACAATATGAATCCAAGGTTTAGCCATGTGTTGAGATTGTTTTTCAAGTTCTTTTGTCCCATAGGAACACTGGAACAATATCATCAAAGGCATTAGACAGCAGCTCCCTCATGAGGAAATCTTTACTATCCTGGGACTTTTTACTCTGGAAAAGAGACATTGAAAGGGAAATACATAACTGTCTATGAGAAGTGACACAGAGAGTGAGAAAGGGAAAGGTGTTTGCTGTCTCCACCAAAGCAAAAGTGAGAGGCATCCAATCGCACTTACGGCAGTCAGACTCAAAATGAGCAAAAGGCTTCACGTAACACACAGTGGAGTCCTGGCACTCCTTGCCAAAGCATGGTCATGTGGCTCCAAGGGGAAATTATAAAGTGTTTGGAAAAGAAATCTACTGAGGATTAATAAATATGCAGATATATCATTTGTCTTAGGTCAAGAATCACTGACCTTAAAGTTTGAGTTGTAGAGTGGAGGAGGAGGAATTGCAGATATTTTTATTCCTGTACTTGTTCTTCCCCAGGCTTCTACTTTTGGTCAATGTTTGAGCACGGATACTGTGCTAGGTTGATTTTTGCCCTGACCCAGATAAGTTTGCTCTGATGTTCTTAACCTTTCTTACAGATGCCAAATTACTAAAATCCTCATAATACTTTTAGCAGCACATTCTGCAATTTTAGGTGAAGATCTGATGCCTCCCTGGCTGTGGGATTCTGCACACCAGGCATGGCTTGCTCCTGAGGCAATAGAAGTAAAGGGGAGGCAAAGACCAGGATAGAAGTTGAAAGAAGTCAACTAACTGGGATGTCAACCTAACATTTATGCCTGAATACAGCCTGGCTGGCTTTTGAGGTTTTTAATGGAGGAAAAAACAATTCATTTGAGGACTTGAGCTATCCATAGTCTTTCCTGCAACCAGTCCATCTCCTCATAGACATACATACAGTTTTAAGTAGTGACTCAAATATAAACAAACGGGTATCTTAGACGGTGAGGTAAAATTGGAAACAAATTTCTGTGCATGAGAACTCTGAATAGAACCTGTGCTTATGTAGGCTCTGAGAGAAGCTGCCACAACCAAGGAGCCTCTGATAGATTCATACAATTATAGAATGGTTTGGGTTGGAAAAGACCCTAAAGATTACTCAACCCCCCTGCCATGGGCAGGGACACCTTCTACTGCACCAGCTTATTCAAAGTCTCATCCTCATAACCGGGCTTTGAACATTGCCAGTTATGAGGCATCTACAGGTTCTCTGGGCAACCTGTTCCTGAGTGTCACCACACTCACAGTAAAGAATTTCTTCCTTATATCGAATGTAAACCTGCCCTCTACCGTCTAAAGCCACTAACCCTCGTCCTCTCTCTTTAGGTCTCTTGTAGCCCCCTTTAGGTGCTGGGAGCTGATACAAGGTCACCCCAGAGCCTTCTCTTTTCCAGGCTGAACAATCCCATCTTTCTCAGCCTATCTTCATAGCAGAGGGGCTCCAGGCTCTGATCATCTTCTGGGCCCTTCTCTGGACTCACTTCAGCTGGTCCACAGAATCACAGAATGGGTAAGGTTGGAAAGCACCACAGCACCTGATCCAAGCTCTCTGCTCAAGCAGGGTCATCCTAGAGTACATCGCACAGGATTGCTTTCAGACAGTTCTTGAATATCTCCAGTATGATAGAATCTACAACCTCTCTGGGTAATCTGTTCTTCACATCCTCATGTTTTGAGCCCCAGAGTTGGACACAATAGTCCATTTAGGGTGTCACAAGAGTGGAGTAGAGGGGCAGAATCACCTCACTCAATATGCTTGTCGCACTTCTTTTGATGTAACCCAGGATACAATTGGTTTTCTGGGCTGTGAGTGCACATTGCCAGGTCATGCTGAGCTTCTTATCCACCAACAGCCTCAAGCCCTTCTTCTCAGGGCTGCTCTGAATCCATCCTCCACTCAGCCTGTGTTTGTGCATGGGATTGCCCCAACCCTTGTGAAAGAGCTTGCACTTGGCCTTGTTGAATTTTATGAAGTTTGCACAGACCCACCTCTCAAGCCTGTCAAGGTTTCTTCTCACATCTGTGTGTGTGACCTCACTCAGGGTTATTTCCAGATGGTCCTTGGCGGATGTACATAAGCACTAGGTTAATTACCTGTGCTGCTCCTTTCGTTACGAGCAAGAAAGGAAGGAGGAATTAATCTCTCTCAAAATAGCTCAATCCATTCTCTGGAGCTTTTGACATTCCTCACAGCCAGCTAAAGTGGACTGTGGGAAACAGCTATGCTGCTGAGACTTTTTACCATCTTAAATGACTAAGAGATTCATCATTAGGCATGTCCTGTCATTTTCACATTGTGAATTTTGAGATAAAGCATTGGTATGCAAGACTAAGGACTCCCAGACTTCATCTTCCCCTGGGTATTAATTCTCCACACACTTTCAAAGCCTGTTCTATCAGGCAGTGGGATCTGACCCTGGTCATGGCTAAATGCCTCCTCATGATGAGCAGAGATAGAAGCAAAAAGAAGTGAGCGTTTTCACAGCTTGCTGTGTCTGCATCCAATTCCTGGTGCACCGCTGCTATTATTTCTAAGTGGTCAAATTTTAATCTTGTTTTCCATAGCTTTAAACAGCAAATATATTTGAATACTGCATTATGATTACCTTAATTCAGCCCTGTAGTTTGACTTTTACTATTTTATTTTAGTCTTCAAATAATGCTTTTAACTCATTTCTGTTTATTTGTGGATCTCTCACAACATTGCTTCCTGGAGGATTATTTACTTTTATTTATTCATTTATTCAGTTATTTAGGGCATAACTTGGAAAATGATCTAGCTATGGCTAAATGCAGCTTTTTTCTTTTAGGTCCCCCACATCTCAGCCTGTGATTTCTTGTCAGCACTCTCAGATTGAAATGGATGGATGCTCACTTGAGATAAATCTGGAAGCACCAGGGGGTGGTAGGTTTGGGGACTCAGTGAGTAGTAATGCTCCCATTGATTTAGCACCAAACCATTGTTTCCAGGCAATGTTGAATGTGCTATGTTGCCGAAGGTGCTTAAAAGAGTCAGCTTCTATTTTCATTTTTTTCTTAAGTGGAGCCGGTTTATTTGCACTGTGTAGACTAGGAAAGGATGTGTACAGAGGAATCAAACAGAATGAATTTATTGGGATGTTCTCTATTAGTAATAACACAGTAACAGTCATAAAATGCTTATATAATTTCATCATAAACAGTATTAAGACAGCATAATGAATCATTTCAACACTGTGAAAGGTCAGAAGTAATCTTGCACCCTTTATCTTCACCCAGTTTATATCTGAGTTCAACACAGTATCATCTTTCCCCAGCTTCAGATGAAATTCTCACAGGAAGATCTAAACAGGTGGTCTGGAAAAATATTCAGAGATGATCCCATTGCATGCAACTGGAAAGCTGGTAGGAAAAGAAATGAGGGATGTCAAAGTCCTCTGCTGTCTCCATTATTGTTAGTGTGATAAATGTTACAGTGTAAACACTGTATGGTCTGCCAGCAGCCCTGGGAGTGCTCCTTGGGTCCTGAGAAGTCTAACATTTTTTTTGGTTCAAAAGCAAGCTCTAGCAGCTAGGTGATACCTAGGGCTGCAGCCAGGACCAGAGCATACTGTGATGGGTGTGGAGATGGTCTTCAGCTGGGGAAGAGGTATTCCAGCTCACTGGTCTTGTGCTCTGATTGATTTGACCCTCGGTGTGACAAAAATCCAGCGTGTGAGAAGCCAGCTCTTGTTAAGAGTGACAGAAACCCTCTAGGCAGAGAGTAGGCATCCTGCTGGTACCTGATTTTGTCTCTGTGTAGGAGCTAAGTTGATCTAGGACTCTCAGCACTTTGGAGGTCATCTCTGTTCTGTTGCATCTCTGAACTTGCTCATAATGATTTCACCTGAAGAGATGCTTCTTTTGCACAGTAGGTAGCCCTGCTGCTCCGAGATGAAGAGGTTCCTGAGCTGTGTCCTTGCTCCTTGGCAAGACCCATTTAATGCTTTCCCACTTGTCTACTTTCCTGTGTTCTCTACTGCTCATATTTGTCTTGTTTTGATGTACCCTTGTTGACAACATGCTGCTTTGGGGAAACTGTCCAGTTTAGTGGTGAGAACAGAAACCTGGAATAGAATGGCACAGGTACAAATCTAGCTCTGGCAAGACCTTGTTCTTGGGTGAATCATTAAATGTCATTGTGCTCTTTTTTTCCTTTCAAGTGTTAAGAGAAAATGACAAATTCCTGACATAACTATTAGAAGTATTGTGAGGCTTATTACACCACAGATTTTTAAAGTGCTCTGAGATTGGAAGTGGAAAAAACATCCTAAAGAGTCAATTAGTGGTACCAATTTTGCTGTTTATTATTAGTATTAGTTAATAGTTAAAACTAGTATAGTATAAATTCACTGAGATATGTCAACTTCATTTACCAGCATTAAAGAACATTAGACGTATCTAGCAGGAAGGTATCACAGTAAAAAATGTCCTTTCCAATGAAGCATTATATTATTCATGAAAGCAAGCTGCTGTTTGCCCCAAAAGGGCTGGGGTACTGCACTGTGTGTATGAGACCCTCACAAGGAATTACCAGATTCTGTATAAAGGTTAACAGCAGGCTCAACTAAGAATCTTTAATGTATTATTCACACAAATTTATTATCAATAAAGCACATAGCATGATTTGTGTGAACTACTATTAACTATGGGGTTTTTTTGGTTTTGATTTTTTTCATAAAATTTATACGATAACAATACTGGCCATACCTCTTCACATAAATGCTCTTGGGTAAAGAGCTGAGGTTAGTGATATCAATCTTTGATTCAATCTGTTACATCCAATTCTTTATTTATGGAATGAAGAGAGGAACAAAATCAGGCAGAGGGAAAAATATTATAAATCTGATATTTTCTGAGGATTTAAATTTAGCCTTCCTCCTTAGAAGTAACTTTCAGGTTTATATTTTTCTTGTTTTTACTTGAATCTGTTTATAAATGCTTGAGATTTCAACAAGTATTTCATTTGATTCCAATAAACTTCTTAAAATTATATTATATAATTGATAGTAGGTCAGGTTACAGGTTGCACAGCTTTATAATAAAAAGGATTTTATTTTAGGTTATAGAGATTGCAAAGCCTTTCCTATTATAACTACAGAAAGACACATTTGGAATTTTCTGAAGAATCGTACCGATGAACTGCTTTGCTTCCAACAAGATCCATCCTGCTATTTCAGAAGCCTCTGCAGAAGTCTCCATGAAACAGAGAGGAGATCACTTAAAACCATACTCTATCCTTTTTTCTTCACACAGGGTTGACATTAGATGCCTGTAAAAATGTGCTATTCAACAGCATTTAGTAAGGAGTAGTACTTTCTTATTTGTTGCAAAGAGAGGTGATTAGACAGCCTTCTGCTACTGTGAGGGCCAGAACTGAATGTCCATAGACAGCAAGCTAGTCCTTGAAAGGGAACTCGCTGTGCACAACACAAGCATGAGATTTACATATCATTCAAATACCCAGTTAAGCCTTATTTCTGCTGCAATAAATAATCCAAAAGCTTTGAACTGATGGACTAAAGAGTGATGAATTTCACCCAGAGTGAATGAAGAAATCAGGATCAGCAGAAGTCATATATATCTAGCAATACAGAATTGATCTTATCCTTTTCCACTGCATTCCTGAGCCTAACTATCCTCACTTCCATCTTTACATGGTATTAACTCTTTCAAAATAAAGAGATGGAACAAACTTGGTTTCTCTTACTGCCTACATAAGTGTCCTCAGGGGTTTGGATCATTATGACTAATATATTGATTATAATTTTTAATCTTTCACGATAATCAATTACAAATCCTTTTGCTTCCCTTGTTAAAGGAGATATGCACATGCATCCCTTTGATGCAGAATTTCCTTTAATTGATTTTTTTATAAAATGTTGGATAGTCTGGAGAATAACCTCACGAACATAAATATCCTTTAAAGATTTGGTCTCCCTTAATCCATAAAAATTACGTGAAGTGAGAATCTTTCTCCCAGTCCTGCACAACAGAGACAGGTTGATTTTAGTAACTTTAGCTTGTCATAGCTTTGAAGACTACTGCCTGCTGAAGAAAGGTGCTTTCCACAGGGCTGCCTACAACATCCGTGCCAGCATCAAAAAGTGTTCACTACAATTATCGTCACTACAATGATTATCAAGAAAGAACAATTAATATGACAGCTTTTCAAAATGCTGCCCAATTTCCATAGGTTATATAAATACAGATAGTAGGAGCATATGCTGATAAATTGTCTCTGTTCAACACTAAGCATTAACTGAGTAGGTGCATATTTACTCTTTGCAGAAGCTACAAAGCAGAGTGGTGATTTTGTTTTAGACCACAATGAAGCAACAAGTTTGTAATTTGTGTCTGGATACAAAAACAGAAGGTCAGAGCCCTGTCTGGTGCAAACGGGGCTCTTCTTCTTTCCAGAGAAGCCACACAAGGGATCTAATCCCTGGTATCCTGTCCAGCATAGAGAAGCTGCATTTCATTAGTAAATTAAAGGAGGTTGGGTCTTAACTCCTGAGTTTAGTAGGTTTGTTTGTTTGCTTGCTTGTTTGTTTTTCTACAGATATCCATTAGTGATATTCTGTACTTGTAAGACTGAATTCACTTTCTGGAAATTCTGCATCCCAGGCACAATGTGCTCCAGGGTCTCACTCTAACCTGTGGCTATTTCAGACTGTAGACCAAAGTCATGTCTCAGCGGAGATTTTTGATGATTACGGATTCCAATAGCAAACAACTGGCTTGAACTTTTTGACTTTATTTAAATACATTTTGGTAAAGTATCTAAACTTAAGGTATCTCAGTGGACAGGGTGAGTACAAGAATAATGTTAGTTGAGAAATAAAAAAGGAGTTGTTTTTCTTCTTTCAAATTCGTTTTACAAAACCAGCAGCAGATTAAAAGGAGTTGTTTTTTCTTCTTTCATATTTGTTCTTCAAAGGTGTTTTTTTCTCCTTTCAAATTATAACTTGTAAACCTTTGACTTGCTGTCACAGAGATGTCTGCCATTCATTTAATGGAGAAGCCCAGATCAATGAATTTGACCTTGTCAGCAGCCTCTGGTAGGTTGGTCCTCCATCAAAGAGCAGATTTAAGCGAAAGAGATAGCTGGCGACCAGAGACAAATATCTGATCAGACTCAGCCATGAACTAAATGAATAGACTGGGAGAATCTGGGGTGACCTACCCAGCTTTTTAGCGGTGCAAAAATACAGGAAAAAATACAGCCTACAACCCATATTGTGAAACAGAACAGGAAGTCATCAGAGAGGGCTGGTTTCAGTATTGCCCTTAAACCTTTCCCCACTATCACCAGCTCTGCTAAAGCTGGTTTTCTACCTCAGGGAAGAAATTTTTTCCCATTCTAATAATGGCAATGGAAATGGAAAAATGACAAGAATAAATAGTGAATGCAAAAAAAAAGTGCAGGCCAAACCCAGTTATGGGAAAAGCAGTGCTATTTGAATCACATAACTGGATAGGCTTTCATGAAATATCAGTAGAAACTCCAGAAGGAAATGTTTGGCATTTGACTCCCTGATGTGTGCATGTGTGCATGTGTGTGTGTGTAATGGAGAAAGAAAGGAGGAAAAATAATCCAACAAAACATTTATTTTTCAGGAATGCACATTTTCCTCTTCTTTGAAAAAGAGTTCCAATCTCTGTGAGCTCTGATAGAAAACACGTATCAGCAGAGCTGGGATGAGGTTCCCCATCCAGCAGTCATCACTGGCACCCCCACAACCCCCTGCAGCACCCTTCACCCCATATCAGTAACATCTTTCTCATCTTCCTTCAAATGGCTCAGAGAGACAGGCACACACGAGACTCCAGGCTCCATTATGCAATAAAGAAGCACAGAGTCATAGATAGAAATCCAGCCTTTTTCTGAAATAAATTAGCTCATTTCTGCTGTTGGTTCTTAGGAGGTTCAAAACTATTTCAAGGTGACATAAGTCACTTCCTCAACTCTATTTGTCCTCTTGGCCTGACTGCCTATCTTTCCTGTTATCTACATCTTGATTTTTTCCCCAAAAAGTCTCTGATGCACTATCAGAAGTGAATGTCAGCTAGTTCTTAGCCTCACCTAGGGAGCCTGGCTTATTTTATTATTTTTGTTTTATGAGACCAGACACAGCTTATAACAAACCTCACTTTTTTTTTTTTTTCTTTTGCTTTTCATTTTGTAGCTTCTTTTTCTCTAAGTGAATTCATTGGCAGTTCAATGAGCCACTAGGCCACCCCAGAAAGAAAAGTGTCCTCTGCAACTGGATCACCACCAGTAGGACTTTCCTCCTGGAGTCTTCCCCTGTTCTGCACTGACAGGTGAAATCTAGAGAGTCAGGAGCTTCCAAAGCACCATGAACTGAATAACAGGTATCACTGACAGACCCTCTTACCCCCCAAAACCTTTTCCACTGCAAAACATAGCTGCTGTGACTGCACAGGGGCCTGGGAGGGAAGTAACTAAGAAGAAAAATTCTTAGTTACAAATAAGAAGACAAAACTTCTGTCTTTTTTGTCAACTCACTTCCCTTGGTATTCTATTATTCTTTGTTTTGTTTGCAATAAATATTAGTCATTTTGATATAAAATTTTGTCTGTATCTAGCCTCTTATGGACTTCATAGTGATACTTGTAGCTCTATTACCTAAACAGCTTTGAAAACCTCATCCTATGGATCAGTAGGATGTCAAGGTTTTACATGGTTGTGAGAAACACACAAATAATTTTAGATTTCCCTCCAAATTGCAGTGAGTGGGAGTGAGGAGTGCATGAAAACAACAGGCTGGTTTTTAAATTAAAGACATTTTATCATTGCAAATGAAAGCTCTTCCACCCATAGTACTTAGTGGCCTATGACTTTTTTGCCTAAATAAAGTCTCCTATAAAGCCCTTTTTCTCCTAAATAAAAAAAGCCCAAACACAAATATTAACTAAGGGGAGAATGGATTGTGAGCAGCCCTGGGGAAAAGGACCTGGACTTCTCTGGGTAACCTGTTCTAGTGATGCTTAAGACCCTAGAAAGGAAACAAAACACTTTCGAGATGATATTAGTACAGGAGGTAATATAAAGACTGGTCTTTTTTGAAGGCCTCCAGGGGCAGATACGGAAAAATGCCCAAATGCCCACCACTGCATGGAGTGAATACAGTTTTGTAAGTTTAGAAAATTAGCATAACTGACAAGAATTACCGATTAGAAGTAAAGATGATGAAGTATTTCCTCCTTTTTGGTTCCACATCAGGTTACCCAGAGAAGTGCATCATCCCTGGAAGAGTTTAAGATCAGTCTGGATGGGGCTTCAAGAAATCTGGTCTAGTGGAAGTTGTCCCTGACTTTGGCACGGGGTTGTAACTGCATAATCTTTAGTGTCCCCTCCAACCCAAACCTTTCAATGATTCTAAGACAGATGTTCTTCAACTGAAAAAAAGAACAGTAAAGACAGATTCATTATTTAGAGGCTGGTACAGGATTCAGATTCCTTCACTGGATATCACTTCAGCTAGTAACGGTGCAATACTTATAGCTTCAGGTAAGAAAAGGGAATTATGTACAATTCAGACTCCAGATCTTACTACCCTGTGTGATGAGGGTCATAATCTGCATGATGGTCTTCATCACATAGACTGGAATAAGTAAGAGATGTTAGTTAAGACTGGAATAAATGTGGTTCTTGTTAGAAGAAATCCTTTACCACTATCCATCTTGCCCTTTCTGAGGCTACCAAAAATTGTGACCATTAATTTTTACCATCTTAAGCACTGACACAGTACCATGATGCCCGTGCTTTGCAATTTCCTCATCCATCTTCTCCTTTGGAATGTCCCTTGCCCGAAAACAACCTCATGCCCTTCTGAGGACCAGCACAACCAGCGACAGGATGCATTGACAGAGATGAAAAGGGAGAATTACTCTGTGCTTGGCTGTCTGGGTCTAGTGTTTTGGGTCAAACACTTCCCAGCTATTGGAGACATGATCAAAATGACAAAACGCCCAGGAAATGTTGGTGTTACAGCTGACACTCCACAGCCTGCCTGCTGCCACACAAATGCACACTGTCATTAGAGATGTGAACTTGGGAGCAAAAGCAGGGGTAAGGCATTTAGAATCTCCTGGCTTTTGTCAGTTTGCATCAAATCTTTTGTTTCACTGGCAATATTTAAATGAAATGTAGATTTATCTATTCTTGTGCTGAATTTCTTGCTGGTTCCTAAAGCAAAGTCAAACCATTCATGGAGGGTTGTGAAACATGCAATGCTTTCTCAGGAGATAGCCCGTTCTCTCTAGGAATATCTTGTTTTGGCTCCTGCAAATGCATATTTTGAATCCTCTTATACATGTATTTGTGTATTTTTTAAAAGCTTCCTTTTTGGTCTATTAAATACATTTTCTGGGTCAGGCTGTATCTTCATAGCCCCACTCTGCACCAATCAGGTAGGATCTCAAGTAGCATTTCATTCCTATATCTGTGTTTCCTAGCAATCTGTGATATCAAACATTCAGCTCTGAGATGTCACAGCAGGATTGAGTCAACATTTGTTTAAAGCCACTGGAAGTAGTTCTGACGATTAGTAGAAACAGCAAAAGAAATTCTGTCAGGCACACACAGAGCCAGCAAGAAGGAAGCATACAGTAAATTTGTCATGCAAGCGTGGTGAACTTTAAAGCATTTCCCACTGCGATAGCTCTGTCTTCTTTAGTTAAATTAGAGAGAATCAGCTTGACACTTTGATTAATATGAACACGAAGGGGCCTTAAAATAATTAGAAATTCTACACCTCTCTCCACCTCTTGCATTTGAGGTCCTCAGAGAACTTCAGGAACAGTCACTCATGTCTGGTAGTGATGCTGCTACCAGTTCATCCTCATTTTGGAGGTAGGATTGTTGAGACACAATGGATGTGGTGTGACCAAGGTTGCAGGAGCCTAGGAGAGATTCTCAGGGACCGAGGGATATATTACTAATTGGTTATTGCTCTTCAGACTCATTGTAAATGAATCCTTTTTTGGTTTTTTCCCAATATAGTTTTTAAATAGGACTCTTCACTTTAGGGACCAGAACATTCCTCCTTCTATCATTATTTGTCCAGATAATGTCAGAGAACTGTACCTCTTATCCATTTCCCTTCATCTGTTGAATGATAATTAAGTCACTTGGCTTTCCTCAAAAATTGCCTGTTGTTATCTCTGAAAAATTAGAGTTCATCACACCATCAGGATTCCATTTTTGCTTTTCTCCTTCATAAAGGCAAGGGTCGCATATAGTGTTGCCCTCACAAACAGAGCTGAGGACGGGGAAGGATGATCTTGCACTGCCAAAATTCCCCTTCTCTGCAGCACTTCACAAGGCCACTGTGCCTTTTGTACTTTCTTCTGTGATACTTTCATAGCATGGGGTGCAGGTGTTGTATTTATATAATGCCTGAGCAAGAGCTATAGTTGCCCTTCAGAAAGGAAGAGGCAGAGGAAAAGACAGAGGAGGGGCAGGGCTGAAGGATCACAGTTCTTTCTATGAGGAAAGCAAACCTGGTTTGTCGTTCCATGCTGCACTGAAGATATAACTCTCACTATCCTCATGTAGTTTCTAGCCCAGCACACAGCAGGCACTCTTTTCCTTTCTTTTCCAGCGGTACCACTTCCAGCCAGGTGTGGGAAAGACAGAGGGATCTGCAGCAGAGGCACTAGCACCTCTGCACGGCCAGCTGCTGACCCTTATGAACAAGAGGGATAGAGCAGTGTCTGTTGGAAAGCCAGACCTCAAAAGGATTTGGGGAGGCTGTGAAGGCACAGCTGATGGCCTTAATTGCTCTGATTTCTGGCTCATAGGGTTGGGTTTTTTGCTCTGTGTTGTACCCTGGGACCACTGAAGTACCTGCTGGCAGCCATTTCCTACTCTGTGCCTGACAGAGAAGACACGCTGCTCTTTTGTGGTGGCTTGGCTTTCATTCGTTCTTGGGTTTTTTGCTCTCCAAATCAAAAGTAAAACCTGTCTTATTCTTAAATAATTGCCTTATACTTCTCTTTTTGAATATCTTACTACAGACAGAAGAAATTTTTCAGGAATTGCTTAAAAGCATCCTGGCAGTGAAATACAGCTTTGCTTTGCTTTGCCCTCTTCAGACAAAGTGATTGCAGTTTTGTGTGTTTTATACAGATATAAATATATATACAGACCATGCTATAAAATTAAGATAGGGATTTGAGGCCTCATACTACTCACAGGTATCAGAATCCCTCATGATAATACCTGAGGAAGAAAAAAAAGTTTGACAGAAAGGGGAAAAAAATGCATGGTTACAATATAGGTTAGCATCCTACATCTGCAAGTAATCCTACTGAACTGCAGAAGCATACTATTCAATAAGAGTGAGGAAATATGCCTTGAAAGAGTGGCAGAAGAGTGCAGACACACAAGACACAGAGCGGTCTGGAGTTGATCAATGGGTAGAAGCCATGAAATGGATCCCCAGAAAGAAAATATTTTGTTGGATGTTCTGTCACAATAAGTGATTTTAGTCTAAAGACTCTTGCTGTCCTTGTAAATAAGAGGTCAGTATTGGTGGTCAGAACTTTCGTTTTCAGATATATCTCCTGTCTGTTGCACCAAGAAAAAGACAACCTGGTCACACAGCGACTAACTTGTTATCATTTTCCCAAGATGTTAACTTTAACCTGTGGAAGTGTTTTGGTAGCCTTGGGATCATGTCTCCTCTGCCTCAGGAAGAGATGTGATGACAGATAAAAGAGGAATGTACTGCATTGCTCACCAATATCTGTGTGAATTCCAGATCAGAAGGGAATAAGAATCTCAGGAGAATACCCACCAAACCTGAAGGTTGTATGTCCTGAGACAGACCCCCTACCTGCTGCCTCTTTACAATATCAGAAGGAAGCTGCATCCTGATGTACACGAGCAGGGACAGTGCTGTTTGCACTCCTTGCTCCAGCTTGCCACTTCATCAGACAGTCCACAGTAATCCTGCCCAAAGAACCACCTTCTCCCATCTCCTCCTCCCTTAGTGGTGGACTCAGAAAAAAATATTTTATGAGGCTTCATCCTCCGCACCGTCTGTAGGTTAATGCAGATAACCAGATATGCACATGCAGCTCAGCAATGCTGCTCATATGGATGCTCACAGGCAGGTGGTGTGGGAGACACCAATGCAGTGCTGTCCTGCAGTATCCAATGTGCACTCATTTTATTATTTATCTCTAAGATGAAGAAAAGTTCTCTCCCTGATTTCCTGTCCTCTCTCTCCCCGTCCATTCAACTCATCAATGTGTGCATTAGAAATAAATCCAAAAATGCTGTGCTCTTGTGCAGGCTTGAGTCATGCTGCTCATGCTCATCCAGCCATCCCTCAGGAGGAGGGTTTGTCATGCAGGAGTGACAGCTGCCAAGTTTGC
This sequence comes from Corvus kubaryi, assembly GCF_017639235.1. Taxonomy (NCBI): domain Eukaryota; kingdom Metazoa; phylum Chordata; class Aves; order Passeriformes; family Corvidae; genus Corvus; species Corvus kubaryi. The sequence goes on along the minus strand of NW_024581066.1, from coordinate 195,158 downwards.
CAGTGTCACCAGGGTTACATGTTCAATGACAACCTACCTTCTGAAGATAAGCAAGGTGGCTCACACCTTAGCCCAAGAGGGCCCAGAATCAGGGACGGACTCCAAAGCCCTGTGGCTTCTCACAGGACAGCACTGCTGGAGCTGGGATGTCCACTTCAGCATCTGTATTTTTCAGTACCCAGGATCACTATAAGCAAGCAGTCAGAGTGGCCAAGACTTCTGGCTTAATTTACTTCTTTCAATAAAGTACTTCAAATGCTACTGTAACGGAGCTTCCCTGCAGTTATTTAATTCCTTCTAAGGCAAATACTCTCAGTGCTCATTTCTCCTCATTGCTGAATAGTATCCAGAGCTGTTAAAAGTGCCTGAAAGGCATTTCCCCCTCTAAATAATTCAACACAGATCTTGCGCATGTGGTGTCTAGAAGGCTCACAGAAAGGGAATCCTATGCTTGTCATCTGTAGGACTTTTCAGGCTTTTTCAAAACCTGTGTCTATAGATTTCTTCTGAAATTACTGCTATGGGCCAAAATGAGAAGACGCTATTAGTTTGCTCAGGGAGCCAGAGAAAAAATGCTGATCTGTTGTTTATCTCACTTGCTGTCTGGATTTCAAACCTTTATAAAAAGAAGTGGGGGTTTGCAGGACTGTTTCTAGTGGGGCTGAGAGCCATGCTGGCACAAGCTGGCATCAGAGCTGACCCTTCCAGGTGGCAGCTTCCAGCACTGCCTATGAACCATGGAGACCATATGGTTTTTTCTCACTCTGGTTTTTTTTTCCTAGAGTCATGCTCAAGTTCACCAGAGAAAGTCATTGCAGGGTTAGCTGATCTGCATCAGTGGATACTTTTTCAGGTCTGGAAAGTAGGTGTCCATCTGCAAGGCCATGCAATTATCAGTTTATGTATCAAGCTCAACTGCCAGTCCATGCATAAAGCTTGATGACTTATTTTCAGAGCAGTACATTGTCCAGATTCACTGCCTGGAAATCCCTGCTAGACTTTTCATTTCTTTATGTCTTTCAATCCTGTGCTTTTTTTGTCCATTTTTCTTCTTCTGTCTGGATCCTGTGATTCTGCAATTCATTAAGGCTACTTCTCCCATGGTATTGGTTCCTTTAGCAGCTTTTCTCAGAGAAGTCTATGATTAACTTTTTTAGATTATCCTTTCTGAATTTTCTTCTTTCACCAAAACATAGGCAGCCTTCTAGTGGAAGGTCAAATATGATGGCAATGTTCAATGGCACAAAAAGTATAAAATTATTGAAAGGAAAAAAGAAAACAAAATGGAACCTTTCCATAAGAAATGCTTGTCTCTTAAAACACACTATACCACTGCTGTACACTAACTAGACAGGAAAGAAGAGGGAACCTTAGACCTTCATTCAAATGAAAATAACTCCTTTTTGGTGACAAAATTACATTTTCTCCTAAGTGTATGGTTTTGTTTTAAGCAGAAATAGAAGCAACAGTAAACATCTATCAAAAACAGTTTAATTAAAATGTTAAATACCCTTCCATAGAGAAATCTTCTTTTCCAGCAATAAAACCTCACTACAGAGTTAATTATTGAAAGTAATGTATTTGCTTCTCTATGTCTGTATATAAGAGATTAACATATTAATGGGAATGTAATTATGTTATAAAACTCCTTTTTTTATTTGCCCTGGGTTTCAAGATGCAATGTTTCAATGTCATCTGATATTTGTCTTCCTTTATAACCTCAAACATGCAGGGCAAATCTTTTAATGATGATGATTATGATGGTAAAATAGGAGTTTTGAATATCACAAAAAGAAAATTTTCCTCTTCCTTCATTTTCTCTAAAGGTATAGAGTTCATCTTTTTGAATACTTAGAGTGTGTTTTCTTGTGATTCTTGCTCCATAAATATGTTTGCTGGCAAACCAGCTGAATAAGAGAATCTGAAGCTTTTTCCTTTCTCATTATAGGAGTAAAGCTTACTCCTCCCTTTACCAGAGGGTGTGCTATGAGTTTTGTGGTCCCAATTCACACCACCCAAAATATTTGTCCACAGCACTGAAACCAACCCACGCAGCACATGCCTTATCACTCATGTTACAGCCCCAAAAACCCCTGGTTCCTGTTGACAGAATGACTTGGTGCTTAACCATGGTAATATCCCTGCAACACAGTGAGGGCTGGTGTGCAGCTTTCCCTGCTGCTGCATGTCTTCCATGATCAGACAGGAGAGTCAATGGGCTGCCACCTCTGATCAGCATGGCCGTGCAGGCGAGATGTCCACATCACCAAAACATTCAGCTTGTGCTGGCAGTATGATTCTGGTCTGTGGTCTCGTGCAGAAACCAGAGATCACTGCAAAACAGTGGTATCTCATCTCTATGGAGGATCTACTGCTGGTTGATGCTTGCCTGATGTAATGAACTGCTGGCTTGCCTCAAGGCAAGAAATTGATACATTGAGGTATTTATTCTGTGTCCAGAAGTACTTGGCCTCAGTTGCTGCTGAGTTCTAGGCTCAGCTGGATCAAGGAGGTGAGCTGTCTCTGACAAAGGTAAATTAGTTTGTTTCCAAGAGAGACAGTGGTTCCCATTTCTACATGTTGTGCAGGATTTGCAGGAATCTAGTGGAAGGTCTTGACCAGTCTCTATGCCAGGCCTTTGGAAATGACAGAAAGAGATCTCCAGCTATCCCAAGGTGCAATTCCACAGTACTGACCACATCCACAAGTTGTCGATGTCTCTGGATGGTCTTTGGTGGGAAGACTCTTAATATTCATACTTCCCAAACCATCTTACTCATATTTTATTGGATCCCTGGTGTCCAAGGGAAGAGAATATAACACTATTACTGAAAATTATTTGATAGTTATAATGACAGTAAATTTATCCATTAAAAATACCATCTTTTCAGCTATCAACTGTTGAGCTGTATAACAGCATTTCCACTCAGAAAAAGCAGATGTAAAATTTCAAAAAGAATTATTAAGCTTCAGTGGTAATGTAAGAGCACAGGGAACTCTGTAATGTATGTCTGAATATTTTGGAGGAGAGATTCCTCTTCATTTTTAAAGAAATTCTAAGTTCAGTCTGTTCTAACAAAGTCCTGGTGTCTTTCTCTTTCCCTTCCTGTCCTAAACCTTTCTTTCTTTCTAAGTCTTCCAATTTTTTTCTCTAGATCTGCAGAAATATATTCTCCCATAAAATTCTTGTCTCTGGTTGTAGATCCTGCTTTTCATGCCTGGCAAACCTATTAGGGTGTGCTATTCCTGCTAAGACAGAAGGATTGAACGAGAACAGTGTATTTGTCTTCAGTCCAAGTATGAAAGGGACTTGTTACTCTGTTCTGTGAAGGTGGATTTTCTTTTTTCTTACACCAAGAAAATTTTTGGAGCCTAAGTGCTTCAGGTGGAGAGGGTCAAATCCATTGGAACAAAATGCAGGAAGCCATAACATCTATGTGCAACATTTTTCTCTTCCACCCATCTCACTTGTCCTTCCAGTCTGGGTTTGATCCACTCATCCCATTCATTCCGAAATTATTTCTCTGTAATCATTCAAGACTTTCCATAAATATCAGCAGTGATTCTCATCCATGACCTCGCATTACTTCTGCATGCCTTCTGCTTCCCATTTCAGAAGGAGCTCTCTCATCTGTTTAAAATCCTTTCCTATGAAAAATCTTTTTTTTTTCTCTCTCTCCTGGGTGTCCCAGAGTAGCCCATTCATCTCCCACCAGATGAATTGATCTCCAAGTGAATAAAGAGCATGTTGGATGGACTCAGGAGCCACTTGTTTGCCACGTGAGTGGGTCTGCATGCCTGGCAGGGGACAATATTGGATCAGAAGGACTGAGTGGTGCACATAAGGCTACAGCCCTTGGCAAGTAAACCTGAGCTTTCTGGGCAAACACATATTTTAAACACAGATCTTCATAAGTTATGGGAAATCCTGTCAAAGTGTCTAAAATTGGCTTTACACAGAATGAGAGCAGCAGATTAAATACCTAGAAGAAGGGGATCAGAGGGATGAGCAAGTGCATAACACATTGCTACATCACAGGGAACAAGCCATGGATTTGGGCAAAAGGCAAGCAGGAGGAAATCACAAGAAGCATATGCACCCTCTCAGTCAAAACTTCATCTCAGTCAATCGGAAAAACAGCTCCACTTACTCAAGACAACTTTGGAGCCAGTCCAAACCCTCCCAATTGTGAGTTTAGCAGGGCAAAGAAAAGATAGAAAATAGAAAATAGAATAGCGTGAAGGGACTGAAATGAAACAGGATGTGCAGTGCAAATGATTCCTTCTGGCCTTCTCCCTATCCCACAGTGGGAGAGAAGACTTGGAGGCAATTACTGTTTCCACTTTCCCATAATACAGATCTTTTCTTGTAATTTTATCTTCAAGGAAACTGGCTGCTCTAATCACCCTGCTGGGTACCATCATACTTCATTTCCCCTCACAGAAGTAGGAACACAGAAGCATTGCACCAGAACACTGATGGACAAAGGCTGCAGCAGCACTCAGCCTTCCCCAGACAATGATTGCTTCTCTTTTTTGCTCTCTTTTTTTTTGTTGTTGTTGAGCATGCAAATGACTGGACACATCTCCCATCCTGCAGGGATCCTGGATCTGGCTCTCTCTTTCAGTTCTTTTAGGCCTTGTTTGCCCTACATAAGAAATTCCCTGGTATTGTTACCTTGCTTTGGTGGAGGAGAAGTTCATGGTGGCACAGAGATGCTGGGTAAGAAGAAGCCCCTGTATTTTGCTTCATTTTCAGCACTGCATTTCCCAGGCTCTTTAACATTCGAGGCGCCCAAAATAACCTAAGTCACTGGAGCCCAGTCTTTTCTTTTGGTTGACTTTGCCTGAGACAGGAATTCATTAAGTGTGGAGAGAGTACAGCTAGGAGGTCCTAAGGAGGATGGAGACAGTCATGCAACTCTGAACTAAATTCGAATATCAGGTGGCTTTGGCATCATGCAAAAGTAGTCCATTAAACCTGCCAAACAGAAATATACATGAATTTTCAGGGGGTAGAGGGAGCCATTGGCAGTTTGGAAGAAGCCTTGCATTTCAAAATGAACTCTCTTCAGGAAAAATGATTGCTCCAAGATCTCCCTTGGGTGCAATAGCTTCTCATTTCTGTCTCCTAAAAACAGTCATATTAATAGAACTTGTCATGGAATCGAGCATTCAACCTTCCCCACTGAATTATCACATCTTTAATCTGCTTTATTAGTTTAATGGGGTTTTTTAATTAAAAAATATTTTTTAACTGTGTGTACACACAGCCTTTACATAGTTACATACATTTTTACTGTGTATTTTTTAGAAGCTTCTAGCTTTTGGGGAAGGTGTTCTATTTATTTGTACTTTTGACTGTGTGGTACAATCATGTTTTTTCTCTCATGGTGCCTTCTTTGAGCTACTTGAGACTCTTTGCAGCTTCTGGCCAGCCACCAAAGACCTGCTGGTCCTTGAAGCCATGCCAAATGATAGCTGCCTCTTAGATCTTAAGGATATGTTCTCTGCAGAGAAACAATTGGGCTCCTCCAAGATCCAGGTCTCAGTGGGCATGTCTGCTTCCTCTGCCTTTCATGGGATGTTTAGAGAGCATGTGTCAGGTGGTGTCTGTGGGGCCAGTCACAACTCCTCTCAAGGTTCACTTTCCTTCTCCCTCCATCTTCAAAGGACAAATCACCCACCCTTCAAATACCTTTCCACAAACTGTCCTGGGGAGCAGAGGGGGTGGCACCTGGGAAGTTCCCCTTCTGCTCCAAAAGACTTGTTTCTCTTCCCTCTGGTGCTGCAGCCAAAAACATATCGTTCTGCATGGGCAAAAGTTCCTCTGGCAGCAAACGAAGCGATGACAATAAATACTTGCAAGGCCCTACAGTGAACAATTAGTATTCCAAACATGAAATTAATTTGTCCTGTGAATATAGGAACATCGTAATTTAGTTCACTTTTATTTTATTGTCAGATACAATTCATTTTCTACATGATTTTATGGTTGGATAGGATTCATTAGAAATTTTCCCCAAACTGCATCTATTAAGCGAAAGAGCGGGGGCAAGATCCTTTCTGTTCTTTTCACTGCAAATGTTGTGCTGCCTTTTCTCCTGCAAATGAGCCTTAACTCTAATCTATCCACACACAATGCTTTGCTCTGTAGCCTTAGATTTTTTTCTAAAGTTTCATTTTAATTTTCACTGCTGAAGAAGATATTTCTCTAAAGATATTCAAATAAATACTTTAAAAAAAAAGAAAAAAAAAAAGAAAAAGACTAGCCAAGACTGCTTAGCTATAGGGTGAATAGACAGTCTTTCTTCTTTTATGTCAGATTTTCAAAACTAGCCTTGAAGTTAGTTTTATTCTATTCTGTGCATTGTCCCTGTCTAAATACAGGGCAGTCCTTGAACAGAAAATGTGTGGAGACTTCGTCTATTTTGGAGGAGCTATATAAGCGAGAAAGTACCAACAGTCAGACACCCCTCAAATGCTCAGCTATGATTTTGCTCAGCCAAATTCACTCCATATTGAGACAAACAGTAAGAGTGCATCACTCTTTTCTATGGGAAGAACAAGAAGTGTTGTGGAAGTGCATATTCCAGCCCCCTGCTCAGGTGAGGTGCCTCAGCAATGTGTCTTCATCATCAATCCCTCTTCAGCTACCATTCTCTGCCAGGAAAAAAAATCATCTCTTCGAATTGCATATTTCCTAATTCTCTTTCATGCACCATTGTAATTTTTTGGGGTTTTTTTTCCTTTGTTTGCTTGCTTGCTTTAACTGTCAAAAAAGTCTTCTGTTAATAATATATTAGTAATTTGCTCTCCAATCTCTTGCCAGAAAAGGAAGAAAACATTCCACACACACAAGACACTGTGCCCAACAAATAAATAAATAAATGAAAAATGACTGCGTCAACCATTTCTGAAAGTCAATGTGCGTTAAAGGCATTTGAAATTCTTTATTGCTCCTCTGCCTGAGCCAGGCAGCCAGAAGTGCAGCCCTGGCTGGGGTCTGTGCTTAGACTATGAGGGTTTGAGGGGCAGGAGCAGGCAGGTACCAGCCCAGCAGTGGCGACAGGGACCCTCGCAGCAGGGACAGGGCTGGCTGTGGAGGGGCTGCCGCAGAAGTGTACACCCCCAGGGGTCTGCACTGGGCAGAGGTGGGGACTGAGCATCCCTGTTTAACAAGGAAGCATGATCCTGTGGTTAAAACAAAATGAGCTTTGTGCTCTGTGATGCAAGTCCTCTGTGACTTTGAGAAAGTCATGTCAGCCTGCAACCATAAATATTTATAGATGTCCCAGATGTATTCAGGAGACTTAATGAATTGCAGCCAGGGGTGGGAGCAGTGGTGAAGGATGCTGCAAGCTGCATACCTCTGGGTTGTATAGTGGGATTTCCTGATGATAAAGTAGTGCAGGAATGTGGTATGGCCATATTGGCTCTGGCTGCAGCTGCCCAGCTCACTTCAAAGTCAGTGTCAGGTAGATGTCAAAATACCTTGAGGGATCTGAGCTTAGTATGACTCCTTTTTGAGTCCCACTTGGTGGTGATTTGATCTGTAAAAGTGTCACAGCAGATCTGACCTCTCTGGTACAGTCAGTCTATGACAAGGCTGATGACATGGAAACAGCCAGCACCAGCATCACCTGAGACTTGTTGGGAAGGTCTGTGAGCAGTCTACAATCCCTGGATCTAACACTTATGTTCGAGTGTATTTTTAGCATGTAAGGAGGAAAAAGAATGGAGATGTCAATGGGTTTAGGTGTACATGTCTGACCATAAGCTGCTTAGCTCACTTTTTGTGTATGTGTGTTCCCGGCAAGAAACTAGAGTAGTGCAAAATGCATGCTAAACTTCTTTTCTTCACTAACTCATTCAATTTCAGTGTCTTTCTCCAAAGTAAATGTTTTCTTATTTACAATCAAACATATAGAAATGAACTGTAGTTGGCAAGCAAAATGTTATTCTGCCTTACTTAGAGTCTCCCTATTCCAGAGAAAGTGAAGGACTTCAGTTACAGGGCACATGATAAGTAGAAAAACAAAAGAGGATGATTTCCCATTCTTCAGGAGAAGGCAAAAAGGACAACATTAATGCTGAGGATCCAAATGAGTCTTCATCTTTTCCACAGCCAAATGCTGGCACACCCCGTTCCTTTGCCTACTCTTGAAATTTTTTACAGATTTGACACAGTCTATAATTAGTGACTATCAACCCCACGGCCAAGGAAGTGCTTTCTTGGTCAACATCGTAGAGGCTGAAATAGAAATCTTGATAATTAAATGACATAAACCTCTTCTAGGAAGAGGTGATTTTTTCTGCTGGGTGTTCTGGGCCACTAAACTCCAAACAGAGAAATTCACTGGAAAAAAAAGAAAAATAAAAATAAACCAATAAATAAATAAAACCAGATATGATCAGAGTTTCTCTTGTTCTGTTATTTTGGATGCTTTTTCAAAACCTGGACAATTTTCAGAGCATTTTCTGACAGACAAAGAACTATTTAGTCCTCATAGGTATATTTGACTGGACTGCTGCATTCAGATATTGTCATGTCATGACTTCAATTATATTTGAAGAGGATGAGGAGATTAAAAACTCCCAGGTGTTCTCCTAGGTTTTTGGTTTTTTCGAGAGCATGTTCATTCAGTTGGCCTTGCTTTTGGAACACTCAGGCAGCTATCACTGATCAGTGGACCAAATGTGTGCTACATGGAAACATAGTGTGACTATGAAACTACTCTATGGCATGACTAGAAATGACAGAGTAAAGAGCAAAAAGGAAAATGACAGAGTAAAAGCAGAGTATTGAGATGTCCTCTGGTTCTTCCCCAGATGTAAGGGAAGGCCTCATCTGGAGCTGTGCTGGCAGAAGCTTTTCATAATAATTCTTTTCACCCTGTAATGACACATCTATAGCTACTGCAGTCTGAAAGCTCATCTGCTTGCTGCTATCAATAGCTAACCAGCTCTGTGGTGTTAATTCTATCACTGACAGCAGTTGCAAAAAAAAACCCCAAACCTGTGCTGCCTGCAGAAATGTGCAGTCTTACTGAGCCAGAAGACCAGAAAATGTATAAGGTTTTATTTATGGGTGGGTACAATTACAGATCCCAAGTATATTGGGTGGGGACATAAGTGTGACTTGAGCATTGGTAATCTGTCCTTTGGACAAAACCCTGAAGTTTACCAAGTGAGCAGGTATTTCAGCCTGCTACAGTCATGCCAGCCTTGCCTTCTGTTTTACCTATGGCAATCTAATTTTATGTACATAATGAATGAAAATGCCACTGTATTTATTTAGTCCATCTGCAACGCTTAGCTTACCTTTTTCTTTCTGTCTTTTAGAAAATTATTTTGACAACAATCTGTAGGAAAAGAGCATGATATTAGGATACTGAAGTTGATGCATAGTGAGAATGACCTGGAAAATTACAGGGAGGAGAAATAGAGGAAGCTGCTGAAGTTGGACACTCATAGGAAATACTTGCCCTGGTGCTGGTCACTAATGGTTTTACAGAGCTTCAGTGTATGGGTGATGGGCAATGAGAAAGGCTTTTCCTGAACACCTGGAGAAAATATTTAAAGAAAAATACATCAAATTCACCAAAGCATGAGCTCAGTGATGAACCAAGGTGTTATTTAAGGGATTTGGGGCACTTTTTTGAGGTGTATTGGTGATTTTCAGCAACATGACTGGTTTTCTGTGTTTATGTTCAGGCATACATATAAGACAACTTTATGTTGGTTTATGCTTGGGTTTTAGTATACCTGTATGTATTTTGACATTTGTATGCTTTGACTTTGCTACCATACAGAAGAAAATGGACTAGACAAGGCCATTTCCATGAGCCATTTAATAAATCAGTGCAACAAAGGTGGGCATTTTAATGACCAATTTGAGATACTGAGCCATGAGCTTAAGCACATTAGCTGTGTCTCATTATACATAAAACAAACACATCAACTTAAACACCTTGAGTGGTAAATATACACATTCATATATTATTAACCAACAGTGTGAAAATACAAAGCTCTTTGCAAAGCCCTGGAAAAGGAGGGAGGTGGAGCACTAAGGCAAGTTTTGTGTTGGAGAGGTTGTCAGTTTGCTGAGGTGTGATTACTTGGAACGAGGCAGGACTGTGAGTGCTCGGTGCTCAAGAAGTCCCACCAAGGAGGTGCAGACAATGGTAGGGAGCTGTAGAGGGTCAGCAGAAGCTGCAGAGCAGCAGGTGTAAGGGGACAAAACTGAGTCCACAATGCACTTTTCAAGCCAGGAATCATCGGCTGTTTTTCTTTGCATTTTAATATTCTGTTACAGTGGTCAGGCAGTGGTGTTTGTGCCTCCTACCCTCCCACGGAGCAGAGAGCATTTGCAGTATGTGACAGAAATGTATAATTATCCCCAGCTGCACCACCTAAAGATGGACATCAAATTAGATTTTCCATTAGAGACAGAAGCCTGTGTTGTTCCCCAGAATGCTCCGTCCATGTTGCAATGAAGACAACTTTGTGTCAGATCAGAAGTTACTTCCAAAGCTCAGAAAACACTCCTCTCAATGAGGCATTTTTTAACAGATGTTACAGAGTCCAGCAGCTTTTAGGGTTTTCTTCAGCATTTCAGTGAAATAAATACCACAGGTGTAACTTAACAAGAAAGCCTCTGTATTTTCTCCTGCTGCGTGTTTGTTCTGGTTTTGTTTTGGTGTATGCTGCAATTCCTTTCTCTTTTACTCCTTATTCACATGGAAATTGTGTAACTTGAATTTTATCCTAACGTATATAAAGGCTGAATCATTTGTGTTTCCACCTATGTTTTTCTTTGCAGATCAGTGCATAGAGCAGAATCGTTTAGGATTTAGATGTTCAACTCTATATAAAATATAGCAATTTCTTTTCTCTTATGAAAAATATCTTAAGTTTTGTAAAGATTCTACAAGGTTCTCAGGAATGCTCTTTTCTGATTTTCTGAAACTGACAAAACAGAGACAGATTTCAGTTTATGAATTTTAAATACTAATTTTGAAGGAAAAAAATCAAATTATTCTATTATTGTCATTACTAACACTGCCATTACCCACCGTTGCAATGCTTCATGTCAAATTTTTCAAAATGTTCCAAGAAAGACATGTACTGTTTTGGCACAAAAAAAAAAAAAAACCCACAGAGTGACTGACTTCAGTAAGCCTTAAAATAATTCTGCAAATCAAGAATCTAATTGATCTAATTGTTGGTGGGGGGCACATAGGCATTTATCTGGAAGGTCTGGAGTTTTCTCTCTTTTTTTCATGACAAGTATAAAAGAAATTTTGCAAGATCATCCTCTCAACCCGGAATAAATAAACACGAGTCTGTAGAAAAGGGGTTGATGTCAAAATCTGGAAAGTTAATTTTTATTCTGAGTGACAGACTGCTATGTTGCACGTAGGTCTAGTGTGAAGGGGTTCAGGGTGCCCCAGGTTTATCAGTTAGTCTTTTCCTAGCATTTGTGCCTCAGGTGAAATCACATCTCAGGTTAGCAAGGAAAGTACAGTACCTACAAGCACTGGTTTGTTTTATAGGAGAGATTGAATTTGCATGGTTTAAAAATACTAATAACTCAGCTGAAGAATTTTCAAAACGTTAATCTTAAAAACATTCCTGTTTACAGAAGATTTAAGTAAAAAAGCAACCTTCATACATTTGTTTGGTTGAGAATCTGTGTTGTGTATACAGTGCAAACCATGTCATTCTCATTTGAGAGCTGCATATAAAGGCAGGTAGTAATAATTGTGTTTTTAATAACTGGAATCAGGCTCTGAAATACATGAAATAGCGAGACAGGGCAAAATTAAGGATTAAGGTGTCTTGTTGAGGACTGCATAACAAGGGTTCTTGAGTGCTTTGGAGGGGTGAAGTACTTTGGTAGAAGAGAGAGCGAGGTAGGTCACTGCAGCTCATACCTGTTGCCTAGAACAAGGCATTTGCAAGACAGACAAAGGTGAAGAGTGACACTTTTTCACATTCTCAGACAAGCAAACAAACAAGCCATCTGTCATCCTCTCCCTCAGCTCTGGAACCCTCACCTGTCTTTCAGCACCTGACCCAACAGAGATATCTCCTCACCCCAGCAGCCCAGCCAGCACCCTCACCCCTGCCTCCTCCCTCCTCAGCTCCAAGGCAGTGCCTACAGAATGTGCACACACACATCATCACTCCTCTGATCCCTTATTGTTTTTCTGTGGGTCAGCAGTAATGTCCCTACAAAATATGAAAGCAGAGCAACAATTTCATAATGGCTGTTGATAAAAACTAATGAACCATCCCAGGTACTCAGCCACAATAGGCACAGGATATCAATGAGCTACTTAATGCAATTGAATTGCTAGACGCTTAAAATGCATCCATTGGCATTCTGGCCCACACCCAGCCTGCCTAAACTAATTCCACTACCTACAGTTGTTACGCAGCCAGACATCATGTGAATGTTTTTGTATATTAGCCCTGTGTTTGTTTTTGATCAGCTTACATGGCAAAGAAAACCAAGACAGGATGTTTTGAGTCTGTTTACCCAGTTTTCATCTACTGCTAGTGGTACACTGAACTGATTGAAACTTGAACAAAGAGATTAGGCAAAGAAAGCAGGATGACATATGATTGTGCTATGATTTTGCCTTTCATAGCACATCTGAGATAATTTATCACCTTCCTCTCACAAATATCATGGAGAGTTAAGATGAGCCCTGGACTTAAGACATACAATCTAGAACTTAGGGAGGAAAGAAGTGGTTTTGTGGAAGTCCAGGGCAAATCATGGACATGAAGAAAAAAACAAGAGCATTTCAAAGAATCATCATGAGCACTGGGATGTTTATTATCCATTTTCTGTCCAAGGGTGTTGATTTTTGCATCTATCATTATGTTATTGGAGTGCCCTCTGTGGAAAATGAACAGGAACAGCAAAGCCACAAACAGACTGGAGACTATAGGTTTCCCTTTTTACTACCCAAGTAGAGTTTAGGATTGGGTTTGCAAACCTGCTATTCAATGGAAAGGGCCAATTAGATTGGAGACTGGAAATATTTTTTTACTGGGGCAAAAATAAATTTCATACAGAACTTCCAGTTTATTTTTTTAATTGCTTTAGCCAAGAGACATTTCTGAAGTAAACATACATTTTGTTTTAAAATGTTTCTGATAAATATCAACATAAAAGAATTTTGAAAATATAACTTGGTTTTCATCCTTCTTGTTCTCTTCAAAGAGAAGACAGTAAAATAAATAGTAGAAGTTATATTCTCTCCTTGTTTAATTCAATTGAAACCTTTCATTATGCTTTCTTTTTCCCGTGGACAAAATGAAAAATGAGCTAATATGAGGAGAAAGTTTGCAAATTAGATTTACTTCCAGAGGCCAACATGATCTTCAGGGCATAGTTTGAACAAAGTCACTGCACCCTGATTTGATCTGTGTCTTCTTCTGGACTTGTAAATTGGAGCTACCACTGTTTTCCTCACCAAGGTGGCTGGGACATGAAGAAGGGTTTGTGTCATCCCTCCAAATGCAGTGCAAAGCAGTCATTTTTAATACACATCATTCAAATTACCTCTCTTCCCCCCCCCAACCCCCTCTGCCCCTGTTGGTGATCAGTCTGGGGAGAATGGTGTAATGGTGTGTGTGGGTAAGACAGAGAGGGATTGCTGTGCTATGCTGGCAGAAATTGACTTTTTTTCAGGATGTGTGTCTGCGGCTCACAAGCTCCATCTGCTAGGAAGGGTTTTCCTCCCACTGAGAGTCCTGGGCCAGGGTACAGGCAGCTGAGGAGGCCTGTACCTTCTTCACTGCCAGCCTCATGGTAATTCCCAAAGCATCACCTGTCAAGAGATCTGTTACATGCTGCAGAGCTCTGGGACACATCCTGTTCTGCACTCCTATTCCATCTTTGTCACTACTTTGCAAACTGCTCCTGTTCCTTTTAAGCCTCTGTCATCATGGCATTAGGTCTTTGGATGCCCATTCCATCATAAGCAATTTATCTCCATCAGCTCCATGCTTGCCCATTCTTGCAATTCCTGCAAACTTTGTTCAGCTCTCCTTGAAGTCAAGAAAAATCAGTCCCTGAATAGCAGAGAGCTTTCAAGGGGATATTTTTTGATGTATTTGGAAAAATATTGAGGCTTGCATGATCTTAGTGGCCTTTGAACAGCCATCAATCTCCCACTGGCCACACAACATAATCATTTCCCTGTGTGAAATGCTTAGCCTACCATTTGTGAGGTTTTGATCAATTGAAAGTGAAGAATTCACACTGAATTTTTAAGAAAATGAATGAAGAGTGAAGGGAGGCATGCAGCTGAGCAGCAGCTGATGGTAAGAGGGGCCACTGCCTTCCCTAGTGGCTGCAAAGTTCAAACACCTTTGAATTTATGCTTCTTGGACACTTAAAATTAAGACATAGCTACAAACTGATTAGGCAGCAGTCAAATTTCTCTTTAGAGGTCTAGGTCCTGAAGGACTTTTTGGTATTTTATTGAGGGAAAAAACACCCCATGTATTCAACACCAAGTATTTTTTCTGGCACCCACTTTGCTCAGGAAAGGACAAAACTTCAAACAGAAAAAGGGATTTTTTCTTTTTCCACAAAGAATAAAATAGTAAATTAAGTATGAATCCAATTAAGATTAAAAAAAGAAAATCATAAAAAAGTTAAGTTTGGATGCCAGCAATTTTAAAAAATGCCAAATATTTATTTTTAGTATATGTGAAGAGAAAATTCTCAACTTTTCATTTCATAAGGCTATTTTAAAAAATAGAAGAATGGTCTAAGAATGAAAGATTAAATAAAAAGGCTAAATAGCCCCAAAAGGGGGAAAAAGAAAGCATAATTTTTTTTTCATAACATCATATTGAGTTCAAGAAAAACATCCATACTATGTTTTTATTTTACCTAGACAATATCTTCCCCTTTTATTTTTTTCCCCACTTCAAACATCAAAGGAATAAAAACCACACAAACACAATACTTGCTGCTTTTTTCCAGTAGGACCTCTCTTCCTGTTATTTGTCCTTGGAACTGTTCATCCCACCATCATCAGGATTCTCTGCATCTCGTTTACCCAACTCTCTCAAAACACTTTCCTTATTGAATCTATTTAAACCATGTTGAAGAATCCTTCATGGTAACATCTCAGCACTGAAATCTAATCTAATCCATCAGCCAAGAGTAGTTGCTTTATAAACACTAATGGCCAGATGCTGTTACCCTTTCCTCAGACTGAAATCGATTGCACTACTCAGTTCTGAATAAAGGTGTCAGAATCTGCCCCTCAACTCATCATGTCTAATTCTTATAATCATTTCACTGCTGGGGAAATGGAGGTACTGTAACCTAAAGCTGATGAGGGCTGCATAGCAGTTCATCTGAAAATAAGAAACTAGAAGTCCAAGCTCACAGCCCCCAGTTCCCACCAGCCACAGTCAAATCACTGCTCGAGGAATTGGCTTGTGTTCTAATGCATGCAATACATTCAGACTTGTGCCTTCAGTAATAAAGTCTTAACTGTGAAATAAAAGTCCACAACCATCATGTTTACTTGTGCTTGACTGTAGGTTGCTAGCTGAATAGAAATTGCTTTCTTGAGATAGCAAAAAATAATAATAAAAAAAATTACAGTTGATCAGGTTTGCCCTCGCCCTGAGTTACAAGGAGAGCGAGGTTATAAACCAGATTTCAGGCTGTGCTGGGCTGTATCTCCTGCTCTAGATGGCCACAGGAAAAGGCATCATTCTAGGAAAATAATTTCAGTTTGTTTAAAAAGAAAAATAAATAGTAATGATAATGATGAAAGTAATTGATATTCAAAGGAGTCCTTGAGAAAATTTGATTTGAAGGAATATTGCTGGCATAGTTTCTGGGGCTTTCTCTTCAATTCAAATATAACAGCCATATAAGAAAATTAGTATTTCTAGGTACATTTGCATTTGATCCAAATTCTTCTTATTAAGTTGCTTGTTTCTCCCCTTATTCCCAACCTGTTGTTGCAAAATTACATCCGTGTGTTATAGAGGGAAGCAGAGGAAGTACACAGTGGTTCCAAACTTCATATGTTGCAGTTACATGATATCACACATTTAGGAAGTAAAAAAAAAGAAAAACATGGAAAAGCAGATCAATTTTATTATCTCACTCTTTAGAGATAAATGAGATTCAGATAGCAGGAAGAGCTTGAATTTTTCCACTAGTTACAAAATACTCCTCTGATCCTGTACAGTTACATGCCTTTCCTCCTCACAAGAAGATGAGCTCTCAGCTGATGGTTGGAGATGCTTGTTAAAGAGAAGTCACAGCCTGGAGAATGGGATGGGTGGATGGGATGCTTGAACCACAATTCCCATGAGATAATTGTGAAAGCATTTCAGAAAAGAAATGCCAGAGTGTGAAAAGCAAAACAAAACACTGTCAGAAAAATACTCGTGAAATCTAAGACCAAATAAAATAAAGAAGGCAACCTTAAACACAGGAGCAAAAAACCCTGATGAGACAAAGATGAAAAATATTGCCAAAATCACATTAATGAGCATAATGTCTGCAGTGTTACTAAGAACATGGCTAGATAGCTGATTAAAGTAGAGAAAATGTCCTTTTCCCAGGTTTGAATATGCTGTGTATCAGCCAGTTTCAGCCAAAGGTCATAAAAGCTATAGTAGGATATTACCTGAATTTCAGCAACCATGCCCTCTTGAACAGTTGATTCTAAAAGTTCAAGGATAAGTGTCTTGGCAGCATGAATGCTGGTTTTTTTCATGTTGTCTCAGTTTGAGACAAATTAGGAGGAAACATCCTGAGATGAATGTGTGTTCTAACGGAATGCAGGTTCCAGCAGCCCCTCCCACACAGGTTTGAAAGGAATTTCTTGGAGGAAAGTGAAAAAAACCTGTTTATTTAACAAGCAGGCTGCACGCAGGCACAAGAAAAAAAAATTAATAATGTTAGATAATAAACCTTCTCGTTGTGAAGAAAGATCGTGGATTTTGTAGAGTACTGCTTGGCTTCTCCCAAGGTCCTCCGGAACCAGGGTGCAGCACCCCAGGGCCTCCCCTCCAGGCCACAGCTTGGGGCTCCTGGCAATGTTCTGGTGTTTCGGACTGGAGCAAAGCTGAACAGTTGCAGAAGAAGAAGAAGAAGCCACAGTCCTGGGAAATCTTCTTGCCTCAGCTAACAAACAAGAAGCTATCTAAAAAGCAAAGAATTTTTAACTCTCCATCTCTCTCCTGAGAAAAAGAGCAGAAAACTGGGGGAAAAAAATGACGGAGTTATCTGTGTTTTGAACACAGGCCACCAAAAGAATTCCACCAGTTTTCCCCCCTTCCCCCCCCCCCATCCCAGACCTAGCTTAAGGGTACAGGACTCATGTCTGGGCATAAAGCAGATGATAGGGAATACAGTATCATACAGTTACCCCAGGACACATGGTAGTTGGCTTCTGCCTGACGTGTTCAGAGATCATTCACCCCTCCTTTGCACATCCCTCTAAGGAGTACTAGAAGCCAGGAACTGACAGAGGCTCTCAGTCTCCTACTTTGGGGTACGAGTCTGGAGAACATTGGACAATTGCCTCATTGTGATGAAATGGCAGGGCTATTTTCTTTCATTTGTGTCAATGGAATATTTTAAAGTATTAGAACCTGCTGGTGTTGAAATCTGCTTCTTTTTTTCTTTTTTCTGATTTGAGTCTGCTCACCTGAAAAAAAGAGACAGCTCTGTCAGGCCTGAACATAGGATTCCTAAATGGTATTTGGAAAAGGAAGAAAGAACAAGTGGGGGAAGTAGAGCATTTCAGAATATCTAGTACAGAGCCCACTGTGGCACACGGATACCTTTTTAAAAGCTTTTTTTTTCAGTTACAAATTGTTGCCTTTAAAGACAAGAAGATACCATTTGACATTCTTGTCTAACTTCTCACAGCCAGATAATTTCAACTAGCAATACTTGCATCAAATCTCGTTCAGAGAGAGAGGTTTTCTGGCCAGCTTTTTGGAGGAAGCTTTTACTCAGTCTGTTCTTACCTCTATTTGTTACTACCCAAATGAGTCTAGGGAACATAATCTGTTGTGAGCAGTTATCACCATCAATAGGCTCAGTGTGTTACAGGAGACAGAACTATATAAAGGGTTATACTTAAACTATATTTAATAGAAGAAATGCCACCCTCTAGTAGAAAGTGTTCCATTGTTCATACATTCATAGACTCAATAATGCTGTAATTGCTATTCACTGCAAATCAGCTTCTTGAATTCCGTTAATAGCACAGTCGAACTCAGGCTGGAGACAATTTTTCTGCAAGCATAGACACCACCACCCCATTAGGAATCACAGTTGAAATCTGGGCTTATACAGACAAACTAGAAGGGAAAAGGGGAGAGAGAGACAGAGAGAGAAGATATGGATCTGTAATTACAAGTGGCAGAAGGACGTGGTTAAATTCACTGGGCAGCAATACCAGCAATACCAGCAGATATCTGCAGAACGTCTTGTCTGTAAACATTGTCTGAATTAATCACAAGGAGAGACAGTGCAATAATTGCATTTTATTAAAGCTGAACAAAAGACTATGTATGACACTGTTCTGAATAAATGAGCTAACTGTAACATGACCCACTTCCCTGAGGTCTCAACCATAGCCAAAATGTCTCATAAATTGTGCTGGAGAGAGGCAGATGATAGGGGAAGACCTGCAGAACCACTACATAGAACTACTTAGGGAAATGGGTCTTGAGTGAGAACAATCCTTAAGCCAGCAGACCAGGTCCACTTCTTTCTTTTTTTTTTTTCTTTTGACTAGTCATTGAACAAATAATGTTCATTTGCTTACAGACGCAGCATCTTTTCTCTACAAATTGCCTTCAAGAAATAAAGCCTCCTGTCATGTCAGTATTTTGTTATGAAAAGAAGTAAAATACTGCAAGAATTTGAGGAACCATTTTAATAGAAGATCAGAAAAGAATAAGTGCTCTTATATTTTGCATAAATGAGTTTAAGGCATGGGGAATTCTGTATGTGTGAATAAACAAAGACTAACAGATTTCCAAGACGTTTCTTTTTCTAGAGATATGTCAAGAAAGTAGGGTATTAACTGAGAGGTTGGTTGTACAGAGGATATATGACAGAAGTAGCTATAGATATATGCAGGTATTGGCAGAGATATCAATATTCTGAGTGTGTACACCTGTCTATGTGTGAGTGTAGTATACAGGAATGTACTGAGTTTTTGTCTGAAACCAGTTTAAAATCCGGTGCATCTTGCTGAAGTGTTTCTCTGTCTTGTTTCTCATATATCACCCAGGCTATTCAAGATCTGTGTCTCCACAAATCTCTACCAAAACCAGTCCTCAGAAAGAGCAGCCTCTGACATTACTGCCAGTTTTCAGGCCTATTTCTTGTCAAGCCCGTTCCTTATACAACACCTGCATTTTGAACCCTTCTAAGGGCTGTAGAGCATTAGATTTAACATCTTATTTCTTCAGCAACACTTTACCTTATGAAACTCATAGCAGGCCAAAACTGTCAAAGTACAGCACTCTCTGCCTCGTATTGAAGGATGTGCCAAGCAAAGACTGAAGCCCATTAGGAAGAAAACACACTTTCTGTCATGTACACAGATAGTTTGGGTTGTAATCTATGCTGTGAAGCTCTGATCCAAGAGCTCTTGCTTTTTTTCAGTTAGTTGTTAAAAAGAAGCAGAAACCCTGTCTCATGCTGCACAGGTACACCGATACCTTTCAACCACAGGTATTTAGGGGTGCTCTTCTCTTTGGCATGTTATTTACAGCTGCTGTGTAAGTTTGCTGGGTTGTCTATATTTTACATATGTGAATAAATATTTAACTGCTCTGATTTCATCCAACTGACTGGCTTTTTCCTCTTCTAAACAACTGCATACAAAGTGGCTTGTATCAACAGACTACACAGATCATATACCTTAATTAACACTGTGTATCAATCTACCCCACAGTGTTTTACAGAGACAGAAAAGGTTTAGAGGTGCCACGAGATCCTTGCCAGGAAGCAGGCTATATGGATGCCAGGTATTTGTAATGTCCTCCTGACTCAGCCTTACTCATGTTAGAGCTCCAGCAGTAACAAAGATCCTGGCTTTCTGTGAAAGTGAGACTGATAACTGTAGCAGTCAGCATAAATAAATATATGAAACAATATTAAGGGTCTGATTCACTTTCAGTGACATTGAACTAAATGAGAAATAAATAGGCTGATATTTATAGAACTGCCCAAGGGAATAAAGGCTTATGCAGTGGTAATAGGTTGCATGTATTCACTGACTCTTTTTTGAAGTTTTGTCTGAAATATTGTGCCATTATATTTCATTTGCATGTGTTGCTGTCTAGGCTGGTAAAGAGAGAGATAGAAAATACTGCAAGGTGCTCATGATGACTTTAAGGATACAGACTGTAAATGGATTAGGATATAAACAGTATGAAGAAAACCAAATCTGAGTTTATACGCTCATAGCAATTCCAGCAGATTTGACTTGTGTAAGCAGCCAAAGCTCCATGCCACACCACTCCTTTTTTTCAAATGTCTCCTTGACAAGGATTCAGTGATCTTTTGCAGGGTGGTGCCCTCATTGCTCTGTATGGAACAAAATCTGACTGATGGTGACTTCTGTCACACCTAGCCATCACTGTAGCAAATTAAAGACTCAAGCCACAGCATTGAAATAAATTTGATCTGCCTCTTGCTGCAGAGAGATTGCACAAGAACATGTTGGGAGAATAAAGATATTCTGTACATGTAAGAGCTCAGAAAATTTCCAGGAGTGCTTGCCAGTATCACTCTATATGCTAAATTTGTACAAACACAGCAGTTAAGAAGTTGTACTCCAGTTAAAGTGTCGTTTGACAAGATGAACGCATTCTGCTGTCTCCTCTTATCTTGTGAATGCTTTATCTCTGGAGGAGAAGAGCAGATATTCTCTGTCTTTCAGAGCCAGCCCAGCTGTTTTGTTACAGTTCGCACTCAGAATATGTCAGAACTCAGGAGAAAATATGAGTCCCTTTCCTCTGAGGACAGAAGAGTGAGAAGGACCCCTCAGACTTCAGAGCTGAATTTAATGCAGGACAAATATTTTTTCAGTCATATATATTTCTAGTATTACCTAAGAGCAATGGAAACATGGCCTAGGCCTTACCGACACTTCCATGTTCACACATGGCTTTTCTCACAATTTTTCTTTTATTCAGTGCCCCAATATGCAGATGGACAACACAGCAGCTCTGGGAATTACCAGAGCCTTTTCCCAAAAACAGTGATGAGGATTTTCAAACTTCAGGAACTGAATGAGGGAAACACCAAGTGTTTAACATCATTTGAATCCTAGAAAATCAATGTCACTGGAAGTGTGGGTTCTCAACAGGACCATCTAATGCTTACATAGCTGCAGATACTTAGTCTTCTGAAAAATAAGGCAATTTTTCTTCTCTAATATTTTGATTACATCCACCTTTCTATTTCTCACTCTCTTTTCATATCCCTAAAAAATTATCCATTGTGGATCTATGTGTTTTGACTTTCTTGGGATTGATATGAAATCAAATGAGACATTAAAGAAATCAAGAGAGAGCTCTGTCACTGTGTCAGTTACAGAGATGTCTTCATAAATAATTTTCTGTAACAGCCCCAACAATAACTATAGTTATAATACTCTTCCTTCAGCAACTTTGTTTGAATTTAGTGTGTCTGAAAACATTGATCCTTGCTGTGAAGTTCTTACTTTCTAAAGTCTGAATTTTTAAAAAAGTAGTTAATCCAAATTGATTTTAATGGAAGTTAGTACTAAATCCTTTTGGGAGTCTGGACCCAAATGCCTGGGAAGAGTCAGTCCGTGTTCACTGAGCCTGAACAAATATTCCACTTGTTCCTTTGTTTTTCTTTCTCCTTGATTCAGTATATTGGAAACTAATTCAAGGCTTTGCTAGTCCTATTACTAAGCAGCTCCTGGATAACAGCTGTTAACATTTTGAGGTACAAGAAGCAGCTTGGCACCTGAGGGGAAGTAGTGCAGGAGCAGCAGTGGCTTCATTCAGCATGCTCACACAGGAAGGAAAATGAAATTCTGCTAATGGGCTGCCAGACATGCAGGCTCAGTACCCGGAAAAGCACTCACTAGAAGGCAACCTTTGCAGTTCCCAAGGCCTGTAACGTACACATTGCAAAGAGAGTACATGCCAAGGGTGGATATGAGACACGGAGTCCAAGAAAATCCAAACTTTCACATGACTACAAGAAAACTATTGTAATTTGCAGTTCCTTCCAGCTGCTAGCACTCCTTGGCACTCTCCAGACATCCACATGCACTGCTACTCTTTCAGAGTTTAGAGGAAGGGTAAATTCGTGCTGGTGGAAAATGTGCCAGACTGGCAGATTCGACCTGTGAATCTTTGTCTGTGTCATCTCATTGTTCCTACCCTTGCGTGGTTGTATAAATTCCTCTACAAAGGCCTTATCCAAGATGATGATCTATATGTCTCTTTTCATGGACTCATAGCTTTTGGCAGATGACTGCAAATGTTTAGAAAAAATATCTCAGCCCAGAGACAAAGGATAAAATGCATTCGGTTGAGTAGTCCTTCTAGACTGATCAAGGCTGCTCTCTGGACTCTGCAGATAGAGTGGTCTTTTTTAAATTACCCATCCTTATACAACTGAAGCCATCAAGGAGCACCATGGTGCCAAAAGGTAGCCATTAAGCACATACTTTTTGTAAGATGGATACAGGGAGCAGTCTCTCCATAGCTTTATGTTCATTACTCTGGGACATCTGACTGAAAGTCTTTTTGCTGTCATATTCTGATTTGTCAGCTTCATATTTTTCTAGTTGGTTTCTTGAAGTGGATAATTTGCTCTGCTACTACCAATTTTATGTAGAGACTCTAATAATTTAACTTTCTTTGTGCATGTGCTGGATAAGGATGAAGACACACCATGAATGACTTGTGACTTTTTCCCAAGAGATCAGATATCCTCTCATGTGAATGAAATGGTGTTTCCAAGGATGTTTAACACAGAGTCACTGAAAAATAACTTTGCTACTGAGTTTCTGAATGCTCTCTCTTCTGCTTTGATGTCACAGGAGATTTAGTTTGGGGTTGTGACATACTCATCTCATACATAGCTACATGGTCATGTCATCTTGAGTCAGGGACATAACAGAGAGTAGGATCAACTCCTTTCTGTGGTAGAAGACTGAGGGATAGATTTTTCTGGAAATAATCATGAAGCACAGTGCAGAATCAGCTCTTTGATTTTTGAGGCACAGATTACTGTCTTATTTCAAGTCTGTATGGTCAGAAAAAGTATACATGAATGTGTCATCTTTGCATTAGACTTCTCTGCTCATTTGTTCCCTGTAATGTGCACCCAGTATCTGGGATTATCAAGGACAGGAGTGAGGAGGAGTGCTACAGGTCATTGCTTACTTAGGTGCTGTAGATAAAGAAAAAGCTCAGTGAAGCTACACTTACATGGAACCCATAGACCAAGAAAAGTAGGCCTGCTGTGTACAGTCAAGTCTACATTTTTATGATAACATCTTAATTCAGAAATGACCTATTGATCTCAAGAAAATTAATGACAAAGTAAGTTATTGATTTTGGTTTCAAACAATGGAAAACTTCCTTCTCCCTTTGAAGAAAAAGAAGTCCCATTCAATTTAAAAAAACTTCTAGAAAACACCAGACAAAATTGTCAAGTGTAATGGTAGAGGTACACTCTCATGCCAGGAGACAGGATTAAATCACTTCTTACTTTGAAAATTAATTCATTTTTCAGCTGCAAAGCAAAACGAAAGGCAATGTAACACAACTCCACTGATTTCAGCAGCCCTTGAACTTGCCCTGAATTATAATTTTTTATATATAACTTTTTCATAAGGAGGACTACAATTAAAGCAGTAGCCTGTAATAAATCATTCCTGAGTGCCCATGTGTCTCCACCAGTTATTCCAAAGTGATGGTTTATTTTCTCACGTGCAATCTCTATACATGTTATCACATGACATCAATTACTTCTTTCACTTATGCACAGGATGAGAAGAAACAGGATTACATTGCAGGAAGGATGTCAGTCTCAATATTAAGAAAGATTCTGAAATATATCATTTAAGAAAGATCCTAAACAAACTGCATAAGAAGAAAGAAGTGTCTGTATACTCAAACACTTAAAAAACAGTCTAGACAAACATCTGTCATGAACAATTTAAGTAGATATTAATTAATCCTCAGGAAAGTAAGATAAACTAACGGACTTTCTGTTATCTTTTCCAGCTTTACTTTTTGTGTCTCTATAAATTTCCTTCCAAGATGACAAAATTAGCAATTTTAGTTGGCAGCTTTTTGACTTAATCCCAGTTTTTGGGGAAACTTACATTCACTAGTAGAGCTGATGGATTGTGCTCATTTACATAGTTTACTATTTTCATCTCCTACAGAAACAACAGAAGAAGGGAGCACTTATGTGGCATGACGAGTTAAGTCAGTGTTGTAGCCTAACTAGAGCTTGGGTTACTCTGCTCTGACGGGACAGTTCCTGCTGTTGCAAGCATTCTGTCATGAGTTCTTACTCTACTCCTTCTCTTTCACTGGTACAAAACAAACATTTTAATTCAGATGGAAGCAGATCACTCAAGTGGACCAAATAAATTGTAGGAGCTTTGGAATTAAAAAAAAATCTGAATTAAAACCTTGAGCTACGTCTCGCCTGTCCACATCTTGCAATAAATCCACAGCCAAAAATTTCTCACTTGCTGCTAGGCACTTAAAGAAAAGGTAGATATGTGACAAAGGATCACTGAAAAAAAAAAAAAAAAGAGCATTCCTCATTCTTGCTGATCAAAATCTATTATCTTTTACTTAGCAATAGTGTAGTGGATTTTTTTCATTAGCTTGCACCATAACTCAATGGCACATTAAAAAACATGAAAAGAAACTATTATGTGCATACAGTAGTAAGTTAATTCCAACACCAGAAACACCTCTGGCAGAGAGTGCATGCAAAATGTACTCTCAAAAAACAACCTATAGCACTTTCAGTAGGATGGATTTAGCTTATTTCATACCAGGCAGTTCAGGTAATAACCGAGGAGGAAAAAGAATAGTTTTTGAGGGCGAATGTATGAATTCTGCCTATAAATATCAGAAACCTCTTCAACCATCTGAGGAATGGTTGGAGTCACACACCTGAGGAAGCTGTATGAGTCAAAGACAGCTCTGAATTTACCAGTCAGCAATCTTTCCCACAGAGCTGCAAGTCAATTGAACAATATTCCGGGTTATCACTGGTACCATTCACATGTTTTCTGTCTGAGCCCAAGCTGAGATATCCCTGCAGCCTGAACATCTTCACTCTGGGTACATTCATTTAACCATTCAGTTCTCATTTTTACTCATGCAAGAAGAAAAAATATCTTATGCTATCACAGGTCTTATTCCAACACGCCCACACACACACACACATATTTTATACCAAGAGAAACTCCAGTGTCTTTAATTAATATAAACATCCTTCAGTCATTCCTGTAGTGAAGGGAACTAGCTGTCCTCGCTGTAGAAATGAATGATGTTTAACTTATTTATTTGCATTGCAATGGCATTTAGAGACTTCAGAAAAAAAAGTCAAGGTTTTATTTTGCTAGGCAATGTAGAGTTATTTAATAAAAGACAGCCCTTACAGCAAACAGCTCACAATCAATGAAGACAAGAGAGGTAAAAGATGGGAGAAAATACTCTTTTATCAAATTCCAGCTTTCAAATGCAATATCCATTTGGAGTCATCACCTGAATGAAATCTAAGATCTGAAAGGCTACTTTTATTACTTGTATCCATAAATATTTATGGCAATTTAACCTCAAAATTCCCATGTGCTCAGGACTTTATATGTGCATTTGGCACAAAGGGAATTCAGCATGCATATCTGAAGGCATAATGGTTTGAGTAATCAATTCTGTATTCCCTTCAAAGACCTAGAGCACCATTTAATTGAATCCTCTGCTTTGTATTAAAATGCTAGTAATGTATACAGGGACATATAGCAAGCACATCTTGCTAGAGGCTTGTCATGTCTGTTTTAAACAAGTCTATTGTATCCTCTGCTTTCTTCCAGGCTCTAAAATACCACCTGCCACTCCAGACTTGTGACAGCTGTGAGAGTCCTGATGAAATTTAAAAAAAAAATTGCATATTATTTTGAAATTTATGAAATGCTATATATTAGATGTAAATAAATTATGCTTAAGTCTTTCATTTTGCCTTCTGCTCCTCGACATATCACAGTTTATAGGCTCCAACTCTTGTAGTCCTTAAACTCAAGGACTAGAAATTTTCTCTTTATCCATAATGGCTGTGAAGTTTGTGTAATCCTGTGACTCCAGGAACTGAGACTCTCAAGGGAAAATCTAGATTATCAAGAAACTTAAAAGAAAATTGTCCTAACTGCATCATTCAGCAAGTTGCATCTGAATGGCTTCTTTACATTTTGTACATAGCTGTACAGTTATCATTTCATAGTTTTGTTTTAATTTTTCAAGACAGTTATTAATAACTGATCTTTCTTCTGCATTTGTTGTATAATTCAGATATTTTCAAAGAAAACCAGCTTGGACTAGTGAACCCTTTTAGACCTTTAATGGAACTGTAAGCTCCCACTCACGAATCTATGTCATTATCTGTGCCAAAGCTGCTACATGTAATTGGCTGGGGCAGGATAGCTCATAAAACTGTTAGTCCTTGTTAATGTCTTGTTACCAGAACATTGTTTAAGTGAAGCCCTAGTTAATACACTCACTACGAGGGTTCTGTATCTTGCAGAAGCACAGCATGTTACCAAATACACTGTATTCCCATTTCAGACAAAAAGGGAAAACAACTCTTTTCTTTATGAGCAATAGGCTAATGCCAGTAGAATAAAGAAAAGAAATCTTTCTCTAATCCTCATGGATCACTCTTTTGTTCTAGACACTCTTCTGTATACTTAGACACAAGGGTGAACAAAAATACAGTGAAATTTTCATGACTGATGGAATCCAGGAGTATTTCTATCAGTGAAGTTAGACAGATTTAGTGACAAAAGTAACCAAAGCAAAATTTTTCAATACATTGATATTCTCAATATGCGAAATCAGTGGAAGTGTTGCTTAAACGCTGATTGTGTTACATGATTTAGAAATATAGAGTTAAAATCATTTATACAAGAAATATAGAAATTATAATTGTTTTAAAAATAGAATTCATAAACCAGAAATTTCCTACATTTTCAATTTTTTTTTTCTCAGAAGACACTGAAATGATAGAATTTCACACAGACCAGAATAATCCATAAAACCTCTATTTGAAATGCTTTCATCTAAAATTTTCAGCCGAAATAGGATTACGCAAAATTTTCAGATGGCAAAATCAATTTCTCTAATCCAAATATACTGTTTAAAAATCCACAATTTTCCTTAAAAAGGAGAGAATTCATTAATAAAAACTCCTGATATCTTGAAAAAAATTACTCTAGACCACTAAAATGTATGATCTTAAATTCCATTTAACTGCAGTGTAAACAATTCATTATTCAGCAACGCTGAGATTCAGGAGCACTTGGGGACACTCTAATTGGCTGCTGTGCTTGTAGTGAGCTGGGGGAATATTTTTTAAAGAACCTAAATAAAATGGTCTAATCTGCTTAGAATATGAACCTTACTATTGAAAATCACTTCACCGTCTCTGGCAAAGTGACCAGTGGCTTTTCTGTGAGTTATCAAGTCTCCCAGGCCTCCTCATCTTTCAGGACCTGGGACTTCACTTGAGCTGTACCAGAGATAATGTCTGAAAGTCTATGACAGAGATGAAATATCTCATGAGTGCTAGAAGAAAAACATACACAGAACCACCAATTCATCATTCAATAAGTCTGCTGCTGTTCTTTACTAGTTTGGTTTTGCTGAATTGTATGGATTTTATTTCCATAGAAATACATCAGCAGCAGTAACGGGAAAACATAGCTGTTTCTTCCACTGGGAAAAAACAGAAGTAAAGGAGACAGGAAAGGTAGGAAGTATGGACAGGTGGCAGTTTGAAACAGCACAGGAGAAAAGAACAGATTCTTATGCCTGCATTTCTCATATAAATTATTGACCTTCATAATTGGCTACCAATCAAAGACTTTATTCCACTATGGGAGGTAGAGACGCAGACTCATTTAGAGTGGGGCCTGGGCTGTTTTGCAAAACCTTACTAAGATGTGTCTTACTGTGAATGTCATTTTACTTCTGGTATCACCTCTTTTCTCTTCATCTACTTTGTGTTTGTTTTGACTTTTCAGACTGAGCTGTTTGCAGCAGGGACAGCCTATTTTTGTTTGTATTTGTAGTTCACAACACAGGGAGTCCCCAGTTTTGATTGGGACAGCTCAGGCTCTGCAGAGGCATAAATAAAACAATATAAAAGACAAATTTTTGCCTTTCTAAGTGTATGAAACAGTGTTAGTTTACACACACATACACATGAATGGTTCCACATCTGTTTGGTGCATATTACTACAGCTCAAAATGCTCTCAACTCTTTAAAGCAGAGACAACTTCTTAGCTGTTTGCTTGCACAGCACTGAAGCTATTACAAGCCTGGTTTTTGATTTCTGTGACTGCATGCAGCTGGGCAGATAAAAACCAAAACCACAGAGTACAGCAAAGTACTGCCCGTTTATTCCAGTGGAAGTGAAAGAGGAGAAATATGATGTTACACTCCCAGATCCCTTAACCTCTCAGCTCCAAGGAAGACCATCTTCTCCAGAAACTCTGCAACAAGAGTAACAAGGGGGGCAAGTGTGTAAGTATAGAGACAATATAGTTTTCTCACAAAAAATTTAACAGTCCTTCTGAGCCACCATACTCAGAACTTCAGGAAGGAACATGATTGATAATAAATGATGTCCATAAACCAAATGAATTTGCTACTTCAGAGGTTCCCACTGATTTACATTTGGAATCTCAGTGGAAGCTGGCAAGCCCGGCAGGTTGACAAAGTGCCACACTTTGTGAGGAGCAGCAGCCATGCTCACAGTGCCTACGGAAAGAACAGCTGTCATGGTGATAAAATTATTAGTATACAGGGCAACAGAAGGGCACTCACTAGCCTGTTTGTAATCTTTGATGTAATTCCAGCTTGTGAAGGTTAAAGGCAACATGAGACACTAAAGCTTTGAAGACATCTGGTTCCCTTTCTTTCTCTGATCCTTATTCTTTGCTCTAATGAGGAGATCTTGGCAAAAGGCAGTGAGAAACAGGTCTACTGTAACCTCAGTAGGTCTGGTCATTTAAAGAGGCTGCCACTCATCATAAAGGGAAATGACGAGGCACGACAGAAATTCAAAGGCAGCCTCCCAATTCCTTACCAAGGAGAGGTAGTGGCAAATGAATACACCCATTAGTACACTGTGCCTAACTTCATGCAGACCCAAGGCCTGTGAGTATCATGATGAACAATTTGCTGTATTTGTTAGTACAAAGTCTTTTTCCTTAGCAAAAAGTAAAAGCTCTTCACAAAGTGCATTAACTTAGATCTTAAAGTTGGGTGGGGTAAAGTGGGTGTCATGCATATTTTACTAGGCTTTGTCCTTTTAAAATGGGTTTACTTTCCAAGAAAATAGATTTCATTGCAGATATAAACATTTCCAGAACGATTCAAACATAATGAGAATTAAGATATTTCATAAAGTCCAAGTGAGTCTTCAGACAAGAATATTATTGAAATCCCTTTGGTGGGGAGGAACTCAGGTTCACAGCTCTGGCCAGCTTACATGCCTTTCAGCAGTGTATTTTCATTATTTGGATTCATCTAGACATTTACATCTTCGCTTCTAACCCCAAGGTACCATTTTGTCCAAAGGAAAGAAGCAGGCAATTATAGGACACAGTTATCTTGCTCAGAATAGAAATCTAAAATACATCAGACAAACCACACCTGTTGCTTTTTCCCATGGTCTCTAAAGGGATCTTGAGAGGAGTACCAAAAAATGGAGAAAGTCATAATAAAATCATTAGCTGACCGGCTGGAAAGAAGCTCTGCGGAGAAGGACCTGAAGGTCCTGATAATTCCTAGCTTATCAAGCAGAAGCCTCAGCTAGCATTTCAAGCTGCTATATTCAAATAATTAAATATATCACATTCATAAATAATTATCAGAGGATCAAGATCATAAGGTTTGATTAACAAGGATTTATCCAACACAAACTGGACAGAAATAATATTTATACACACCTTTACTCTTTCTCATCTCCAGCTTTCTTTTTCTCTTCCAAGCTGTGAATTGGTCTTCCAAGGAAAGACCTACAAACCCAGGAGATGATTAATTTTGTTTGAATCAGGTTTTACTTGCACAAAACAGTGCTAAGATTTGAACTCCCTGGTCATATACTGCTTCAATAAACATATTTTAATGGCAAAATAAACAGTTAAGAGAGTGTGACTGTCCTTCATTCTCTCTTAGGCATAGAAAAGGTCTCTGACAATTTTTGTTCCCTCATTTGAGAAAATGTACAGGCTGAAGAGAATTCACAGGGGTGCAGTAAGTATGGTCAGAGGCTTAGAGATCATGTTCTGTGGGAAACACTGAGTGAGCTCAAGCCAGAGACAAAAAGATTGAGGAGAGACCTGCTAAAAGTCTGGCACAGAGAGGAAACCAATAATATTTTTTCAATCATAGATAGATGACAAGTAAAGATCTAAAGTAAAGATCTCAGGCTGTAAAAATGGAGAGACAAATTAAACATTTTAAAAGTGATGGTAATCAACTGCTGAAATAAACAGATTGTCTGAAAAAGTCGTGGAACATCCACTGGCCCTTGAAGAATAGGCTGGACAAACATCTGTCAGGAGTCATTTAGACAGACTTTCTCCTGCCCATGGAGACATATCACACTTCTGAATGGCAACTTTATACTTTCAGTCATAAAAGAAGAATAATTTCTAGTTTCTTATGGCTGTTTTAAAAATTTTCCTACTCCAGATAACTGAGAAGGGTGAGGCTTGCTGTTACAATCACCAGTTTGGATTAAAAAAGTAAGACAACTCAAGGAAAGAGTTATTCTTGAGACTTCTTCAGTCAGCCCTATTTTAATTACCCTTGTTCTCATCCTATCATGGTCATGGCAGTGAGAAGCCCCCAGGAGCCAGACTGTGGAGCTCCTGAAACATCAGGCGCTGCTCACACACGTACCCACAAGCGCACGGTCAATCTACTAGAACAGATTTAATTGAAAAGGGGCTTCATTGCCATCTTCCTCTGATTAAATCAGAAATGTGAAAACAAACATGTGGATGTTGGGCCAAGTTTTAATTTGCACTGATAGTTTTGGTACTGCTTTCTTCCTAAAAGGTAGCCTTAGGAAGTTGGTAAAGAAGTTGTCTTTTAATATTGACAAAGCAGGGAAATTGGCCATAATGCAAATAGGAATTGAGTATATTTAGTACTTTGGCTGTATTTGTACTTTCACTATAATGTTTTTCTACTGTTCTGATGCAATAAGGAACTTAAGGTGAGTAACAATGAAGTGTAATTGCACTTTGCAACACTGCCCATACAAAGAGATCTTAAAGGAATCCCAGTGTAAATGAGAATCTTGGCAACAATAGCTAAACTGTGTTGGCTTAATTTTAATGTGGTTACTCATAAGCATTTTTATCTTTTAAAAAATGCAGGGGAATTTATAGCAAAAATAGAATTTTAAACTGTTCTTGGCAGTAGGGTAGAAACGGTGTTGAATGAAGAGTCCCTACACTGGAAGCCTCTGCTTCCTGGGATTTGCAGCCCACTGGTCATGATCTGTTTCTGAGTCCTTTCCTGTCATCAAGGTCAGGCTGACAGGCCTGTAGTTCCTCAGATTCTCCTTCTGATCCTTCTTGTCAATGGGTATCACGCTGGCTAACCTCCAGTCATCTCGGATGTCCCTGGTTAGCCAGGCAAATGACAGAAAATGACTTGGTGAGTGCTTCCAGCAGCTTCCTCCATAGCCTTGGGTGGATCCCATCCAGCCCCACAGACTCATGAGTGTCTAATTGGCATAGCAAGTCACTGACCATTTCCCCTTGGAATATGGGGGCTTCATTCTGTTTCCCATCCTTTTTCCAGCTCAAGGGGCAAAGAAGACATTAGGTACCTCTGCCTTTTCCTCACCCAGATTCACTGTTTCCTCCAACATCCAGATGGAAATTCTCCCTAGCCCTCCTTTCTTTGCTAATGTTTCTATCCTGATGGAAAAAAAGATAATTTACACACTAGCCTCCACACAAATGAAAAGGTCTTTACTTGAAATCTGAAAATTCTAATTTAGTTTGATTTTTTTCTTATGCAGGTACATACCCACTAACTCAGTTGATTTCTGAATTTGGCCTCAGAGAATAAAGCTAACAAAAGCAGAGCAGAGCATTTATTGGCTAGCCCTAGAGAAAGTTCATCCTGGGAAGTCAAAAGAAACTCTAGTGCATCTGATACACAGTGATCCTTGAAAGTGTTTTACAATCTAAAAAGCATGGGGGACATGTTCAAAGGCATAAACACGAATCAGGAACCAAGCTTCCATTAAGAGTCATCAAGAGTCTGACACCCAGCTACCATTTGTTCCTTTGAAAATCTCTTCCTGCATCAATTACACTTACTTCCACTTCAGGGCTGCAGCACACAGCCAGAGTGGCATAAAATATCCTAAAGAAAATGAGCATCAGCCTGAGTGGGGAAAAGGAGAGCAAGCGGTGATCTACAGAGCTCACACAGCCAGAAAGCACCTAGCTGACTAGGGTGCAGCCTGGGAAGCAGCAGGAGAAAGAAAGGGGCAGAAATGGAGGGAAGGTAACAAAGAGAAAACTGAACCATAAAGACTTTTTAGCTGAAGATGAGTAGTGAGTACCTAATGAGTGACAAGGAGGAAGAGAAAAGAGATGCTGGTAGTGGAAAGAATGGATGGGTCATTACAAATGGCAGTATATTTTCTCCTCTGTCCAGATGCAGAGGGGAGTGAGAGAGAGGCTTTGGTTGGTGCTTGGCATCTAGCCAAGGTCAATCCAGCGCCCCATGTAAAGCATTCTTCCCAACTTCAGCCCACCAACACTCTACTTTGTATCTCGACACCAAAACCATCCCTTTCTTTTTCTTTTCTTTTCATTTATTCTAATGTATTTTTTTGTGTTGCAGCTGCAGCACTGAAGACACAGTAATTGAGTGTCTTTTGTTTCACAAAGAGTCTGGCATGACTTCCCATGGTGCCAGAGTCACTCTGTTAAGTGTGAAGGCCCCAGAAGGTGATGCCTTAAAAAATAAAACTGTATGTAGAAAGACAGAGAAAAAAAAAATGAAGGTTCAGAGGAAGAGAGAAAAGAGGATGAAAAAGAGGAAGACTGGGATGATAAGAACAGAGGGAGGTGGAGGCTCATCACTGAATTTCCAGAGTCTGATGTTTTCTCTGTACTTCCATGCATAGGACATTTAAATCACTTGCTCTTATTTGGCAATTCCAAAGCCATTTTAGGGTTACTGAATTCTAAGAAGAAAAAAAGATATTTTGTATAGATGCCACTTCAGGGAATTCTGTAGAAAGTCAAAAGGGCATCAAAATGCTGAGGCTGCAAGAAACAAACCAAACAACAAAGGTTTATTGCAAAGAAGGAGGAGCACATAAGGTGGATCTTTAAGAAGTAGAGGATTTCTGTTACTTAAAAATGGTTTTTCCAAAGGAAAACACCAATATATCACAGGAATTTTTACCTAGGAATCCATATGCAGACTACAGACCCCCAAGCAATGTATTTTCTTTAACACTGATGTAAAACTACAATAATTCAGATAATCAATCAAATTAAAGCAACAAATCTCTCTGAACAAAAGGCTGGAAAAATAATTGTGTCTTTTTTTTTTTGGTGATATTGTCTCTTTCAATATAATGATTCCTTAATTGTATTTTACCACAATAGCCCATGCCAGTGATAGCATTCCAGCTGTGATCAGAATCCAGTACAAAGAATGAGGCAGACTACATATTTAGGCTAAGTTGAATATATGAAAGCAGAGGAAAGATAATCTCCCATTCTGGGTGTATAATATCTTTCCCTATATGTATAATGGCTATGCTTGGAGAACTTTTATGATTTCATTTTCTTTGTATTTCTCCCACAAGAGCTGCATCTTCAACCATCCCATGGGATTATCCTACCTTACAAAGGAAGGGGATCTAAATCAAGGCAGAATGGCAATATATTTCAACTGAGATTTGGGGGAGACAAAAGAAATCTGAGGGATGATATTGAATATGTTTTTTACAGGATTCAGAAATGTGTTGTTGAGATATCAGGTAAAGAAGAGCTACTGAGAAACAGGAAGTCTGAGTCAAAAAGCAGCACTCATGCCATTGATGCTCAGACTGTGAGAAGAGAGGAATGAGATGAGGAGTGACCAATTCCAAACTTGTTATAGACATAGTAGAATGACTGTTCCTGTGAGCAAGACCTCAGAATGAAACCACCACTCCAACATGCATATAAAGTTGTTTTGCAGTCAAGGCAAAAAAAAAAAAAAAAAAGTAGAAATTAATGTCTAATGAGGGGAGCAATTCCTATACTGCAGCAAAACAAAGTCTTCACTGAACGTTTTTTAATGTGTCCTTGTGGAGAAACAGTTGAATTCCACTCAGTATAATTCTTTCACAAGTGAAGGGATTTATGAGAGACCAGAAAGTTCAATAATGTAGGCAGGATAAAGAAAGGGTGAGGGCCATATCCTATTCAATAATATATCTGGAATGAATTGCTGAACTACCAGTCACAAGAGGGCATCTGAAAGGACTTTCCAAATTGTATGCGGGTTTTGAGGTAATAATACAGCTGGTTACTAGAGTAGGACCCTGTATCTCTTTCCTAACAATTAGAAGCAATAGACTGTGTGATTAACTGCAGTGTTCAAAACTAGAATTCTTCATGTTCTGTGTAACAAGGGATGACCACCTAACTGAAAGGTAGCAGTATGCTTCTGCAATATTTTAGGAAAAGCATTCATTCACTGTTCAGCCACTTATTCACTCAGATAGACTAAATGCCTTTGTACGATCTTCTAGTGACAAGTAAAACTTAGATCATGTCTCAATACTTACAACAAATCTATAGGACACTACAGACTTTCTGGGGGTCTTATATCTGAAGTAGTTGAAACCACAAATTTTTATACAAAGCCATATATAATCTCCTTTCTTATTTAAAATCTTAGCTCAGTTCTCATCGAAGCTTCAAAAACAGATGGCAAAACTGAGTGGACTACTCAAACCATAGGCACTATGCTACAGAGAATAAAATCTCTTTTCATCTTTGTACTGTTGAAATATTTAAATAAATAATTAGTACAGATTCTCCTCTCTCTTCTTCACTCTACGTTTAAGATTTCAGTGAAGTGCATGCATTTTTTTTTTGTTATTTCTAAACATGTACTTGCACATAACCATTACAGATTTGAAGTAACTATTTATGCAAGGCAGAGGTCCAGCAGTATTTTAGACATAGTAGCAAATTAAACCCACAGCAATACAGCAGTCCAGCCTACTGAGGTTATATGGTTCCAGGCATAAAAGCATTTTGGAAACTAGTATTACATTATAAATCATTTATGTGGGTACTTCCAACAATATGAAGAGTGGAAGGCAAGAAAGAGGGACATATTTCAGAAAGACTCTAATCTGGTTTTACATTAGAGGTACAAGAATAGAAAGCAAATAACCATCTATCTCAAACCCAGGAATGGTAGCACATTGTTTACCATGCTAGGAGAAATAAGTGTGACATGAAATTTGTTGTTCAAGCCTTGCTTTATTTATTTATTTGTTTAGGTTTTTTATTTTAGTTATAGTAATAAAGTTAAAAGATGCTTAATACTGTTAATACCTTTAAGTATTACTTAAGTATTACTGCTGAAAAGGTCTGGGAATCTGAGACATTTCATGCAATAGAAGTTATTGATATACTTAGCTAAGAACTCTTTTTCAGTTCTCTATGTATCCCAACATATTTTAGTACCAATTAAACTATGTAATTTGCTGAAAATTTGCTGCATCCTTCAGGTTCATCAGAAGCTGCTCATAGACAGCCTTTAACTACTCCAGAAATAAGAGTGACACAATGACTGGTGGGGTTTTCAAATGTATACAAACAGCTATTTCCCCAGACCAGCTCTGCTGGTTGATACAGCTCCTCCATCACAAAAAGTGAACTGGTCAGGGCTGGAAGGGATCCCACGTCCTTAATTGAAGCTGGCAGCCATCACTGAAATCAGCCTTGATATAAGCCCCTCAGACCTCTTGGAACGAGTGGAACCAGCTGAGGGTACACACAGAAAGGTCCTCCATGCATGTGAATCCTGGACCCAGAATTCACCTGAACTTGTCTGATACCTTCTTAAGGAGGACTCCTACTCTTTTAGCCCATTGTTCAATTTCTCCTTTCCCCTCCAGCCTGGCTCCAACAGACTGAGATGCTATGGTGAGCCTAATCTTCCAACAAAACCTGATGTTTCTAAATGTCAAACTCAGCTGGAATGCATCTTCTGTGTAAACTCCATCTTAGTACAAAAAAATGAGTTGTCTCCACCACTAAATGTCTGATCAGCAAAGGCTTCTCTTAGCTGAGTGACTGTAGTTCTTTCTGTTTTGAGGACTCATCATATGAGAGATATTTCATATGTCAATGTGACAGCAACCCCATAGCTAAGCCGATGAGATCTTGCTGCGGTGCTGTTGCTGGCTAGCGCGCTGCCCCGAGCACTGGGCAATCTTCTGCCTGCCCCAAAAGGGAGGACGGGGGCCGATCACAGCGCAGGAGGGCAGGCGAAGCTCCTGGTTGGGTTCTTCTTGCCCACTGATGGCAAAGGTGTGCGAAGGAGGCAGGAAAGAAGCAGAGGAACTTCTTTGTGGGGGAGAGAGTTTATTGAAGAACACAGGAAAACTATGGAGAAGCTGAGAAAATGGGACTGGATTGGGGTTTTATACCCTATAGAGTGGGCATGGAAAACACGTGGTAATCTAAAATACCTCAGGTTAGGGGGTGCCACAAAGATGGGGAAAAGGAATTGTAGCAAATGGGAGAAGACGTAGGCGGGGGGGAGTAACAAGGGCCAATCAACTACCAAAGAACATAGAACTCTCTGGAAAGACAACCAAATATGAAAAATAAGGGGAGAGGAAAAGTGGCCAACGGTAAGGCACAGATCTACATATTTTTCACAGCCTTTTGGGTGCTGCCTGTGACTTCAAGGCTTTTGGGCTGTGGTGGCATCAAACCAATGGACCTTTTGGTCCACTTGATCCAGCTGACCCTGGGGTTGGCCATGGTTCAGCGCAACAAGATCTGTCAGCACCCCAGCGCTCAATGGAAGGTGGAATTTCTTGCACTTTTGCAGGACAGAAACGAATTTGAGTGGCTGGCTGGACATTGCCAACATAGGGAGAAAACAGCTGACTCAGAATAGCTGTCTCATCTAAAACTTTAAATAAGTAAATCTCAAATATCCATTCTGTTGACTCAGACATAGACCTTCTCTGTATGTCACTTCTCATGTAGGGATGAGAAATCAGTCTCAAGCCAGATTTAAGACTCAGTTACATCTACAGCATCTTAAAATCTACTGCCCTTTTCCATTACTCACATGAAACATTTCAGACCCCACCTAGAGCTCCTGGGATCCAGTTAAGAGAGGGAGACCATTAATCAACTAATTATGCTTAACAAGAAAGGGAGTGAGAGAGATTGAAGGTGCCCAGTGGCTTCATGGGTATTGCTGTGTGCCAAGTTCCTGACATTTTCATTGCTGCTCTTGACTTCACCTTTGCCTGGATATGCAAGTGTCCTATTCAGCATATGACCCAGCTAACATATGGGACACTTCATCAATATGTCTAATTTCATCAAGGTTATTTCAGACATTCCAAAGTGTTTGATTTGGGCTTACAGTTAAGACCCATTTCCAGCATCTGTTGATGGACATCTGAATACTTTATCCCCCTCCCTCCCACATGCACTCACTGAAGACAGAGAACAGTACTTGAAGCAAGCAAACAAGGAGGGTAGTCGATGGTGGTTGATTACTCTCAGCTGGAAGTGCACTCTGAAATAGCAGCACTGCCCAGTGCTGTATTTT
Organism: Corvus kubaryi; assembly: GCF_017639235.1. NCBI lineage: Eukaryota > Metazoa > Chordata > Aves > Passeriformes > Corvidae > Corvus > Corvus kubaryi. Next base: position 156,967 of record NW_024581066.1, on the reverse strand, counting down.
TCTACACTCTGGTGTGAGACACTGACCTGGTTTCAATCATGCTGTCAATCTTCTCTCACAGGACAACTTTTCATTTTCTCATCTCCATTGTGTGCCTCTTCCAGTCTGACTATAGCCTCCCTGAGCATGAATAAGCAGAAATATGTGAGGCACTGTACACAGGATCCTAGCAGAGATGTGGCAGACTAATGCTTGCTGTTATTTACTGAACATATTTTCCCTGGTAGACATTTGGTGTTTCACAGTTGTACCACACCTATGTGATCATGAGTGACATGACGTGATAGGACTGTGTCTAATTGTCGTGTATTTAACCTGTGATTCACTAGAACACTAAACAATTTTTTTTGTTTCCTGACCTTTTCATGGAATGAAATATGACCTCTTTGTAGAAATCTAATTTTTTTTTTCTGTACTGTGAATGAGTCTGCAACTTGAAGTCAAGTTCCATTTCCACTACACCAGCCTTTCAGCTCACCCACTCTCTTTTTCATGATCCAGTTAATTTGAATACTGCTTAACTAATTAGCCAAATACAGTTAGCCAAAAGCAACTTTTGGGGTGACAGTCTCTGAGATTGGTACCAAGACAGATAGATCTCTGATGAGCTTTCTTCTAACCTTCCTCCAGCTTGATAGTTTTCTTGTGTGCATCTCGTTCTGTTGTCTCCATTTTAACTAGTTCTTCCAAGCTCAAGCCTTGGGTTAGGGTTAGGGTAAGGGTTAGGGTTAGCTATAGGGTTAGCTTCAGGGTTAGGGTTAGGGTTTGGGTTAGGTTTAGGAGTAGGATTCCGTTTAGGGGTTTTTTTAGGTTAGGGTTTGGGTTAGTGCTTGCGTTACGTTTATGTTTAGTGTTGATGTTAGGTTTAATGTTAGATTTAAGTTTCGCATTTGGGTTTGCTTGTGTTTAGGTTTAGGGTTTTTCTCTTCCAGTTTTCCTTTGTCTCCTTCTGAATGCTTTCTTTTCCTACAGATTTTCTTCAAATTTTTTTTTCTTTCTTTAGAGATTCACTTTTTCTCAGAAAAATGAAATTAGTTTTATATATTGCAATCTAATTTTTTCCTACCTGATATTTTCTTCTTTTTCCGTGTTTTAATTATTTTTAATTATCTTTTCTTTTAATAATTATTCTTAAATCTTTACATACCATTAAGCCCAAATTAACAGTTACAATTCCTGGGTCACTTTTATCCTCTTTCCTAAATTCATGCACCACGTTTGCTATTCTTCAAGCATGTAGTGCTCTCTGAAGATGGTTAACTACTGTCTTACTTTTAAATCTTTCAGTACTTGGAAGGAAACATCATGTTTTGGGCATGCAGTGTTTCTATATTTCTATTAGAAATCCTTAAGTACCATTTGCAGGAAACCCAAGGCATTGTTTAGCCTGAATCTTAATATCCATCCAGGTCCATTTGATATTGGTCCTGAAGTGATACCTGCTGATGGCTCTATTCTTTAATTTCACAGAAATGTTAGCTGCACATAGATAACTTTAAGCCATTCATGGAGTAGCAGCTTTGGAGTCTGACAAAAATGATGCCCTAAAGAAGCAATGGTTTTTCTTGGAACGTCATATGTAATATGGCAAAGCCACTTCTGAGGCATTTTATTTGGTTTTGATGGACTCCAACCACTACTTTGTCCCTTTGTGACTTTGTAGGAGTTGATGATTATAAAGACTAGCTGTTCAAATATTTTGTGATGTACTTTGCAGGGGGGTTGTCAGATGTCCATACATTTCAACGTTCTCACCCATTAGAGAAGTAAACATAGAGATTGCACTTCTAGAAGATTTGATAAAAATCAAGTGAATCTGAATGCCTTTTAGAAGTGATTTGTAATTGGCTTTTTCCCCCTGACTTTTGTCATTTTATGATTTTTCCCTTCCATGCAGGTCCATCAAGGTTTTTTTGGATATTATGGATTATATTTACCCTGCTGTCCTTGATAAGCTATGCCAGCTCTGAAGTGTGGGCACCTCTGGCCTCCACTACATCCTCCAGTAAGTCTGAATGACCTCTTTTCAGGTCACTGGAACCTAATTCCAGCTGGGTGGAAAAGACTTTTAGCCCAGATTTCCTCTAGAAGATTGAGAAATTCTTCCCTTCTTCTCCCAAGTTTTTTCCTTTAACTGCTACACTATTGCTATAATGTTCCCACTGGTGTCTTCATTGCAATAAACAGGCTAAGCAAAGAAAGAAGTAAGATCCATATGGTCTGAAAAGCATCAACAGACCTTTGCTGAACTTTGTGTCTGTGTTATTTATTATTATCATCTGGGAAGCCCTTTACTGCAAGAACTCTGGCTGTCTCAATAATTCTCTTGTATTTGTTCAACTTCAGAGTTCCATAAAAGACAGGAAAAGTAGTATATAAGCATGAAAGGAAAATATTTATTTTCTTTAACTTTCTAGCTAATTATTTTTCCTAAAAACGTGGAAGTTTGAAGTTTCTGTACCTTCAAGGTTTTGTCAGCGTAGGAAAGCTGTAACAACACAGCTCTATTCTGACAGCTGTATAACTGTCTTTATAATCACTTGGCCAATATCATAGCCTGTCTCCCTTCCTGTCCTAGTTTACAATGTAAGATGTAACCAAAAGTATGTATTCTATTATCATCTTCACAAGCTGTTAAAGCAGGTGGGGCAGTGTTCCTTATCTCCTACCATGACTCATCCCTGATAACTCCCTCTGGAAACTACCTCTGTTTAATGGGCAATCAAGGACCCACCATATGGCTCACAGAATTACATCAGTCCATCGTTTGATGCTCCGCCCAGGGGGAGGAGCCAAGCATTCCCACCTGGATATAATCCAGGGTTTGGAACAGCACAAGCAGTTCTTGCCTACTGGACTCTCAGAGGACAAGAGCTACCACTGGACCATCAGGTGAAGACCGGACGCTTCAGCAGGACCACTTTGTCTGGACTGCTACCACCACCCTCACTAACAGGGTGTGAGGTTGTATCGTGACTCTGTCAGTGTTCTTTTACTGTTGCATTTATTTTAATTTTCTCATTAAATTGTAATTCTGATTTGTAATCTCCCACTGGTTTATTTTCAAACTAGTACACTTCCCTGCCTGCCTGCCTCCCTCCCTCTCTGGAAGTGTTGTAAACAAAAGCAAGAAAAGGAGATGGGAAAATAAGCTTTAATTCAAAAGTAAAAGAAAAAAAAGTATTACCATTTTATAGACTAAATTTCCCTGGTATCACTCACAGTAGAATGACAATCTAAGCCAAACTGTAAATTCCTTTATTTACTTTCAAGGATTTTTATTGACTGTTGTGGGTATCCTTTTAACTTCATCCCACACCTGCTTGTTCTTTCTGAGCTTGGGATATAGCCCTGCTCAAACAGTAGGAAAAACTAGAGGCACCTGACACAGACCCCCGCCCTTCAGCAGGGCTATTTTGAGGGAAAACAGATTTTATTTATGAGATTTTCTTTATTTACAAAGTAGCTATGTGTAAAACAAAACCAGTTGAAAGAGATAGCTGGAGGAAAATGTGAGTGCCCTCTCTTAACCACTTGCTCAGCATTGCTGTGAGGCCTTTCCCTTGAACCAACAGCTCCTGTATTTCAGCCAAGGTGGTTTGAGAGCTGCCTTGGAAATCGCATTAAACCCGTGCAGGAGCTTCCTCTTGTCCTTGAGCAATCAAGGTCTCACTTACTGCTCTGCCCAGGAGGTTCTGGCAGCATTTGCATTTTCTTCAACCAAGAAGAAAATGTGACTGTAAGGATGCTATGTTTGCCTCACAGGACTTTCCTCCACCAACAAGAAACCAGATGAGCTGCTCACTTGGCTGAATGAGTAAGTTCCATTTAGATAAAAGTATAGGCAAGGAAATCCTGCAATAATATCAACACCCATGATCAGTAATTAATAAATGCTGCAAACCATAACCAAAGATGTGCTAAGTGCCTGACTTTGGCTGTTTCTTGGAATATATTGGATCTCACATGCATCCATATGACTTTATTGATTCCCATGGTTTCAAAAGGATGCTACCAGAGAAGAGTCCGGTTTTGCGCCCATTATGTAAAAACATACTTATATGTGCCATTTATGCTTAAAGCTCTTCACAAAATGATACTGCAAATCCCTCTTTCAGTTACAGAAATAGAGGCACAAGAGTGATTTGCCCACAGTTGTGTAGGCAGTTAGTAGAAGAGCAGAGGGTTTGATACCCACAGCTCCAAACTTGGAGCACAGCACCTCACTGTATGAATCCTTCAGCCTCTTTTCATGTATGCACCTGCCTGTGGTTAATGAAATTACCTGCTTTTCATTTGCCAGTGTGCTGAGCTCTAGGAAGGGAAGCAGGAGGAATCAGCTCGTGTGTCAACTCTGAAATTTAAACGGTACAATCTATACACTGGGATTTGTGCATATTTTAAATCTGTTATACAAACGGCATTAACTTTCGTAATTTTTATTCTAAAAATTATACAACATACTGTCTTTCTGGATATATTTTAATCTGTTTGATCTAAAAATATCCTAAGTCTGCATGGAAGATACAGCCTGTCATAGATATAATGGTAAATAAACCTATAGAAGTTATTTTCCTGATATATTTATCTTTGTTTTCAAAGACATTTGGAGTTTAAGATTTTGAGTTTGGCCCCAGAATGATGTTACATCAGCTTGTGATGTCAGTTTCTGATTGACTGTGACACAATGTTTTGCCACTCGTGGCCCAGAACATCACATGTAATGTTTCACTCTTTTCCCTTCTTTCTGCTCATTGGTTCCAAAATAATTAGAAAAAAATAATTGATCCTGTAAGAATGATGTTTTCATAATGGATGGGTAATCCTGCTAGATTACACTGTATTAGACTAGGTTATGCTGTATTGAAAATCAAATGCATATGATCAGAGTTTTGCCTAAAAATTCTTCTTCAATGAAAATTTTCCTTTTGACCAGATCTTTTAATGAGCTTCATCTGTTCTTGAATTTCTCTTCTGACATATACAAGCGACTCACATTTCATAAAACATTTTAGCTAAAAATTAGATCACCAGTTCTTCTAAATGAAATACAAGGGATTGTATTTTCAGAAAACTTGTTTTTCACAGGATAACTAACCAGCATATATACTAAAAATGTATACAACTTTCAGATATCTTAGAGGGAGGCAACACCAAAAGAAAAGTCTCCATTTCTTCCATTTGCTTTGAAGGTTGAAATATATGTTTATGAGTCTTATTGTAACAGACAGTAAAGGAGAGGTTTTTATTCTCAGCATAGAAATCTCTGACTACTGATAGTAACTAAAACATAACCAGCACCCCTCCCTTCACCACGAAAAACTACCACTACCAAAAATCCTAATACCCAAATACAAAAAGAAAACCAAACCAAAACAAAAAAATCACATGGGTTTTTTTTGTTTGAAATGTACAGGCTATAAAATGCTATTAAACATTCAATAACTTCTCTTGGATACCAATCTTCAACCAGCTTTTATTTACCAGGTCTTCTGCCTCTTTCTACGTGGCTGCAATGACACAGTTACGTCTAATGTCTCTTGTTTTCCATTCCTTGCAAGTTTTGCAAAGCTAATGCCTCCCATTTCTCCTCTCAGGTCTTTGTAGGTACCCACCCCTGTACAGTTTCCATCACTGGAGATTTTAAAAACAGATCTTCTATAGCTGCAATTTCTAACCAATCATCTACAAGTATGTGCAGTGAGGTACAAATTAGCTTTCTGATAGTCTAATAACTGAATGAACATAAACGCTAATATTAAGCATGGGAGAAGGGCTTCTTCAGAAATGTGAACATATCTCAAGCTCAAACAACTTATTCTGTGATTTAAAAAAGCTTTATTGTCAGGGCTTTATTGCTCGTATTTGACTTGCTTTTCCTTCATCTCTGAGTTGCGATGTGCTGTATGTGAAGCAGCTTAAAGCCACCAAATGAGACTTTCTGGAAGGCACGTTAAATTTTCCTGGGACCAGGATCAGAAATATCCTCCGTAAGATCAGCTCTGCAGTTCCAGAAAGGCTGGGTGAGTGTGTGAGCATTAAAATATGTAACAGAGTAGGGAGGAAAGAATAAGAAACTGAGGAGTTTTCTTGGAAAGAAAGTTCCATGCCCCAGTTACCCCATCGTGCCCAGTACGGGTTGCCAAAGCACGTCAGTGTGCTATATAGAGCCTGTACTGCTTGCACTTCACACATTAGGAGAGAGGCAATGAAACTCATTTCTGTTTAAGTACCTGTGGTGTTTGCAGGGCAGACTATAATCTACTTCTCACTCTGACAGTCTCTGAGACTTCTCTGACAGCTCTGAAAACAGATCTCACTCCTGGCATATTAGCAGAGCTGAAAGCAACAGTTAGATCTTGCCATTACCTACAGTTGATTTCATTGGGAAGCATCTTGTGTCATTCAGTCTTTGAACATGATTCAACTTGGACTTTCAGCCTCCCAGGAAAATGACTTGTTCTTATGTCTAGCACCAGCAAGTGTGTGGTTCATAGGCTCACAAGAAAAATATAAGCGCTAAAATCATTTTATCGTGTGCTAACAAGTCCTGCACCTGTCTAGTGTTCAATTACTGATGTGTTCTGTGAGAGCAACCATGTTGTCTCTCAGCATACATTTTGCCCAGCTAGAAAACGCCCTTCTTTCTAGTGTCCCCTCACAAGTCATGATTGTGATTATTCCAATCCTCCTTTCCCTGCAGCTGCTCTTGCTTCCACGTCTCCTGCCTTTACCCAACTGACTTTGCAGGTACACAGGCATATATATATATATATATATATATATATATATATTCCCCTCTCCCTGTTGAAAACATTTTCTGACATTTGGTGTTTCCATGCTCATATCTTATTGATTCTTGGCTGTAATTCAAAAAATTATTATCTACATACACATACATTACTCATTTTTACTGAGTTTATTGAAGAATTTTGTTTGCTCCTTACATTTTACATTATTTGCTCATTTCAATTATTTCAGACCTGTTGATAGCACTTTTTTTCTTTCTGTTAAATTCTAGCCCTTTCCTCTGCTGATGATGCTGTTTAACCATGTATTATCTGCTCACATCATTAGTATACAAGTTTATTACAAAACTACTAATTAATCAGTGGTCATGAGATCTATTGCAAGGGAGTCTCACCACTCTGCCTCCAGCAGAATGCTTCCTCATCCAGCACAGCCTATTTTCACAGCAGAACATTGACTTAAATATGTGTTCCTAATGGCATGGTATCTTCCTTCAGTCAAATCTTCTGTGTGGTCACAGTAATTAAGACCTTTTAGATACCAAGTACCTCTTTGTAGCCTACAGCACACCAGGCACCACTTTCATAACAGGGTGAAAGATGTGGGCTGTGCAGCATCTCTCAGAAATACACCATTATTCAGTCTGTACCTGTAAGCATGGTGATATTCTCACTGGTTTGTATTTGCACACAGAAGGGTTGTGTCTGATGCAGCCTCCCCTCACCAGGCCTGACCCTGACCCCCACCCACAGGCTGACACCTTGGCTGGTTCTCATCTCCAAGCAGGTGCCCAGTACCCAGGACTGTGGCTTCCCATGGCTGCCCAGAATTTCTAACTGGGGAGATGGAATAGGGTCTGGACAGTGAGGTCCTGCCCTACCTCTCCAGGGGACCACCACACCTCTTGTCCTCAGGGAATTGCTGGTCCTCACAGTGTCCTAGCAAACGCTGGATTTAAGTTGCAGCTCTTTGGTGTCAACTGCTTTGCCCATTTTTGTATCAACATGTGTTGCGTTCATCCATACATGTTTTCCATGGGTCTGATATTGCATAATCATTTTTATTGCCCACATTTATGCATACCACTTAACCCAGGGTTAGGAACAGAATCATCTGCATTCCCACATACTACATTTCATGCCAGCTGGGATTTGGAGGTGAAAAATTGTGTTTTGTTGGAATGAAGTGTTTTAGTCATTTTATCTGTTCTATATTCATACACATATGAATCTGAATACCCTAACAGATTTTCCACTTAGTTTTTAGAGATACTACAAGCTATTTTGTTTGAAGATTTGCAGTAAAAGAACTGTGAAATCTAAGTAGGGAAGAAATAAGTGATTTAAAAACCAACAAACTGAAGTGTGCATTTAGGTCTGGATGCAAGTCTGGTAAAATATCACCATGGTTCATGTGCTGCTGGTGAAGGAGTTTGAATACTTTCAGTATGAGGCAGACAAGACATCTTGTTTATGGGGACTGGTATGGTGTCAAAGCTCCCATGTTGCTACAGCACCCAGATCGGTCCAGCACATAGCCACTGCACACAAACCTGAACATCATATGCTGACAACTAGACATATTTCCTATTTCTGAGGAAATAAAAATGGGGAAATTGTTTGACCTGGATTAAGTGGTCAACACTGAGGCCAAATTCAAAGGTAAGGGTTTGAGACAGTCTGGATATAGGATATAAATTCATTCACATTGTATGTAGCAGGAATTGAAACCTCTTAAAATTGCATGACTGAACTGCAACATTATGTCCTGTCAGCTTTGCATTGTTCAAGTGGAAAAAAAGAAAGTTATATTATAGCTGGCCTTCACTATCTCAGAGATGGCTGAAAAATAGTCCTGTTCATCTCTGGGGAAGCAGCAAAGAGAAAGTTACTTTTGAAACTATGAACCAGTGAGAGAAAGCTTTTGGATGTTTAGTATCCAGAATCTCAACCCAAGCTGAAGACAGGGATGGGATTATAGCCAGGTCACAGATTAGAGAAACACCATTTCATTAGGCTGCTCCAGCCACAAAGGGAGGGATCTGGAGTCCAGTCCCACAGTAGCAAATATCACAAGGTGGGGGGAGAAGCTGCAATGGCAGGAATTGGGGATGCCCAGTCCATCTGTATTTTCATCTACCATGTATGTTGGCAAGGCAAGCAAGGAAAAAGAACTCTGCCTGTGTGTATGTTCTTGCTCTGTTTCAGTTCTGCAGATCTGGCCAGTCAACATCCTTTGCAAGCGAGGATCTGTCTCAGGTTTGGTACTGGATTATTTCCTTTGAAGTGGGAGTTAAAAAAATACATGCATTTGGAAACATAAGCCAATAACCAATTACTAGCATGTTCAACAGCATTTTAGACTGCCACTTGAAATGCCATCCATTCGTTACCCAGCAGAAGGAACACTGAAAAAAAAACGAGAATGTTTTGTGGTTTTCTGACAGACTGAATGTATGACGCAAAGCCCTTTTTGCATGTCATACAGCAAAACTGAGGAAAGTTGGTGGATTTCAAGTCAGAACACACCTGTTGCTCCAAAATTACCTTTTTTTTTTATATACCATATATTACACATGGTAACCTTGGCAAAAGCTAGTTAGCTGATGTGCAAGTAAATTTTTGTGGGCATGGAGTAGGACTAAGTTAAACCTCATCTCTACCTTGTTAAATAAAATAAAATGGGCAATTTGTCCCAGCAGATTGCTTTGTAGGGAAACAGGGAATCTATCCTGTTCTGTATGGCTGTTGACTTCAGGGACATGCTCCAATCAGAACCCCAGTCTGCATCCCACCCTTTCTCTGCCTGTCAGAGAGCAATGCCCTCCCAAAGAGGGGAAAATAAGCTTTAAGTGCCACTGATGGAGTCCCAAGTGGCACAGAGACACAGCTGCATCACAGCTCACATTACTAATTTCTCAGACATCTAAAGATGTGAGAGTCGAATCAAAGCCACTGCAGCGCTGAATGCAGCAGCAGACACTTTTACAAAAATGAAAGTGCTCATGCATTTGCTCACTTTTTTGCTTCTCAGTCACATTAATAACACCCTAGGCTTCTGCAATCCTATTTCTTTCCCCCTTGTTTTTATTTGCTTCTCCCTGCCCCTCCATATAGCCTATACATGTGTTTTGGGTACGGACTGTGGGCTGGTTACCCAATTAGGAACAGCAAAGCTAGCATTATGAAAATACAGTTAAAGTCTATGTCAGTGTCACCATTAAACTACTACAGTAAATAAGATATTATGGCACTTTTTTTATGGACCTCTTTATCTTAAGTGTTTTTTTCCCTCCTCATGTTATCTACATCCCCCTAGGGAGAACAGTTACCTACTATGAAAGAATTTGCAAGGCTGTAGCTTTTATTATCATTTAAATTGTCAGGAACATTAAGACGTCATTAGTGACAATGGCAACAACTAACCAAAGCAGGAGGGAAGTAGTATGTTTCCATTATCTGTTTCTTTTCATTTAAATTTTCTGTGTGCCTTGAAATGAGGAAAAAACCTGTTCTCTTCTGCCTTGAAAACGTTTCACAACATTCATTCTTCAGCCTTACTCAAAGACTTATTTAAGGATGAAATTATGAAAATACTCCTTAATCCTATATTTGCTCATGTAAGTAAACCTCCTGAAATATGTGGAATAATAGAATTGTATAAAATTAATCTACTATCTATCTCTATTCAGAATGGAATATTAAGTGAATAATGTTATTACAGTTGAGTAAGTCAGTAGTAGGAAAAAATGTTTCTGATTTATTTTGCTATTTTTTCCTGCCTGAGCACTGGGCAGCCCATTCCTCAATTTTATTGTTTCTTGATGCAGAATACGACTGGTGAAAAACTCTTGAAAGCCAATTCTGCAGCTGTTTAACTTTACACTTTTTGAGTGGGTTGCTGACAACCTGTTAAGTTCAGCATCAGAATAAAACTTTAGAGCCCTAGTCTGGAGCTGCTGTTAAGTGATTCATTAAGAACATTTAACAGTCAGAATTTAGACTGTTCTTTAACATTGATTGTTATAAAGCATGATTTTTTTTGTTTGTTTCAGCAAACACAAGTGTATTCCAAAGTCTACAACTCATAATAGCAAATACAAAATTGCTATCTGAATACATTTTATCTTGAGCAAACCCAACACTATTCACCTGTAGACCTTCCTCTGTAAATTTCCCCCAGATACAACTTTCTAGATATTGTAGTTCTTGTCCAGGAGAATGTTGTTAGAGAGGAAGAAAAGAGCAAAGAATGACCTTATGCTCAAACTGCAAAGAAACATTTCGGTGATTCAAAGAAGAGACAGGTACACATCATCTCATCCAAAAGTTAATACCTAATTTTGGACTGAAATATTTTGCATCAGAGAAGTCTCACTCTTTATTTTTTACTTTTAAAGACTATGGTTTTTCTAAGTATGATTTTTCATTAAATTATTTGCCTAGCCAACAGAGTGGCAGAAAATATTGAGATTTTGAAGAAATGCAGAGTAATACACAAAGGAAAATTCCCATGTAAGCAGGCATAAATTATGATGGTTTCTAAATTATCTATCATCATTCAGAAAATATTTGACTGCTTCTCTGAAAACATTAGCACAATGCTCTGCCATTTTCATAAAGGCAAATCTAATGTTTGAAGTTGTAAGGAATTAAATGGGGAACAAAACAAAATGTATTTTTGCACTGCTTTTTAAATCCATGGTATGCTCACATCTTGAACACAATCCAATTCAATCAATTTGGAAAACAGTTTGGTTTAGCTTTGAAGCCATGGTAAGGGTGATTAGAAATCTGAACAGATTTCATGTGCCTATAGCCTGCAGCTCCTCATCTTGGAAAAGGCAAGACTGAAGAAAGTCACCAAATAGGTCTACACAGTCTCAACTAGCAGACAAGAAGTAATTACAAGCTATTTTTAGTGTTAAAACTAGAGGTGCCCCAATGTTTTTATTAGGAAGAGCAACAAATAAAACTGCTTTTACACAACTTACAAATAAATTGCAGAACTCATTATTGCACGATATAGAGGTGAGCAAGAGTTTAAACATATTCAAGGCTGTTTCAGAAGGCTCCTGGGAAAAGATCTGCTGGTGTGGCGGTAAATGTGATGGAAGTGATACAACATCTAGCACTTATCAATTCTAAAGAAGGTGGCTGAGGGCACCAACGAAGAATCACCCTCTTTATTTCCTTCCATTTCTTACATTCATCCTATATATTTGCAGCTGATCCCTGTAGGAAGGAACATTTGGGGCTACATAGACTTTTGATGTGACAAAGAATACCACTTCATAGATCCTTAAGAAATGCAAGCAAATTTCTTGAACTTTTTTTGAGAGCCAAACTTAATGAATTTCATCACTATTAATATACTCGTTATTCTAATTTATTCTTATTCAATTTTGTCATCTCTATTATGATGACAGCAAAATAACAACTGATCAAAGTACTTCCTATTGGCAAGCTTTCCAAATACTGCACTTGTAAAAAAAATAGTCTAAATTTCAGGAACAACCATAATCAACATTATGTTTAAAGCTGCTGATACAAAAGACTTAATAATTGCTACATATGTTTTTCAAGAGCTAGGTCTGGGAGCCATCAGCATAGATCATTACACAGAACATTTTTAATAACTTCAACTGTCTCTTCAGAGTGAGTTTGTATTTTTTTAAGTGTTTGGGCTCTGGAAATGGGTAGATTTCCCTAGTTTGTGTGAGTGTAAATTTAAGCAATGGCTTGTGATATTTGCTTTCTGTTAGTACTTTTTATAAGGCAGATTGCTGAAACCAGTAACTTCTGCATACTCTAGTGTTTTATGAGATGTGCTTTGTCTATCTTTCTTCACTCAGTGCCTGTGAATCAGCTCTTTGGATGGAGCAAACAATACTTCATTGGTATCAGGGATGCTACAACACTTTACACCAGCTGAGAATCTGATCCTTCCAGGTAGGATGGGAGAAAGTGTAGAGAGCAGTTGTCCCTTATGCTTTTTTGATGAATTTCTGAAACACTAACATTGCTATTAACAGAATTTACAATAAGCTTGGTAAAGATGAACTGCAGTCACATCAGTTTCTCCCAGTGCTGACACAGCTCCTCCGTGCAAACTTCATACACAGGGGCCAGGGAAGTGCAGGCATAAAACAATTATGCACTCTTCTGTTTTGAGCCGCTTCTGTTGCTGTCAAACTGTAAAGAAACAAAGAAGATTGGAGGAATCTCATACAAGAAGATTTTAGCCAGCTTTTACTACAGGCTTTGTTTGTTCAAGTTTCTTTGGATAAAGGGTTTCTTTGAAACAGTTTAGATGAAACAAAAAGTTTCATGAAAGCTGGAATTCAAATCATCCATGTCATGCACTGGTATGAGTATTTCAGCCCATGTACACCCTGCAATCTCTGGTTTCATAACAGATTTAAAGTCTATTGCACTTTTGCTACAGGGGTTTTATGGGCTTTTGTTGCTCTCCTATACATGAATTATTTTAAAGTCACAAAAACCAGTAAGAAAAAGATGCAAACCACTCCCTTCTTTATTCCTTGCTCCACGTAAAAAACTCTCTAAAAAAACCCCGACCCAAATTTCATCCTTCCAGAATATCCAGACCATCAGGATCTGAAGTTTGGAAATCTGTCCATTTAAAATTTCTCCCAGTGGGAATTATTTTTGCCAAATGCAAAGAGCAGAGACAAAGCAAATCCTAACTAACTCCTGCTCTCTTCTAGTCCTGAAAAGCAAGGCTAAATAGTTGGAGCCGTCTTCTGGAACAATGGAAAATGTCAGCCTCTCAGAGTTCCCTGAGAATTATTTACTTACATCTCTCATTTGAGGATTTCCAGTGCTTTCACATAGAATTAAACATTGTGGGAGCTAGGAGCAACCAAGAACTTTCTGAAGAAAACCTCAATGGTTAGGATCTATGGGCTGAATTTACAAAGGTCTCTAGTTACCTTGAAATGCTGGTAGGTGTCTGGCCAGAAGCAAGTAGCCACTCAACAAATCAGGATGTACAAGAAACTCCTCACAGTGTGCCTGTATGTAAGTTAAAGACTAAAGTTAAAAATCTCTTTTTTACCATGGTAACATCCTAATCTAATCTTCCCTATAACACAGGAATACTTTTCCCAGATGCTGAAGGAATTCCCCCTTTAAGGTACTAAGTACCCCTGCTTCCCACCACAGTCTCTTGTACAAGGGAGAGGAAAACTCCACAGGCTTCTCATGGGCAAATGCCAAATTGTGAAGGCAACTGGAACCAATGCAAGCTTTCCTGGAAGAAAAGATTAGGCAAAAACTGATTTATAAATTCAAAACACTACTTATTAATAGATCTATTCACAGCTGACAGTGAGAAATCATTAGTGGGTAGAAGAACAGAAGCATCTGGAAGCAGTTTTTATCTTACCTTTTGAGCCAAATACTGCCAAAATACAGTCCTCTTGCCGGACTGTTAATGCTTGCAAAATGACAGTCAGGGGTTTCAGTCAGTCCACATGATTTCTGCCTTTCCCTTTTCTAATATTCTTGGGTTCTGCATTGTGAGAACTTGATCTAATAACTTCTTCTCAGATTTGTCCCTTTCTTTCTTCTAGACATCAGCGTTAGATCCTGCTGTTCTCATCCTTGATTAAAAAGACAAGATTTTCTCTTCTGCAACTTTTTTTCCTACCCTTTGAGCTGGTATAAGCAATGTGAGGAGGAGTAGAGGAAAGGGAAAATTTCAAATGCCTGCTGTAGAAAATACCACTAATCTCTGAAAATCCTTACCAGGCCTTATTCAAGACTAAATGTGTGTGAAGTGTTGAATACTCTAAGACCATAAAGGCTGTCCTTTGAAGAACTGCCTGGGTGCCCTGCAACTCCATGTATCTCAGGAGTTGGAGCACATGTCCAGCACCTCACCATCCTTTCTGGGAGAGGAATCCCAGGCATGATGCAGCAAGGGCACCCCTGTTTGCAGTTGCTGACTGGATGATTACAGTCTCAACAAATCTTTTCTTTTTTCCACTTGTTCCATCTAAATTATGAAAAGAAAGGGTATTTCAGACCCATTCCTTTGAAATGTGAGGCAGTACAAATAAAGTTGTGTCAAACAAGAAAAAGAAAGTAAGAGCCTACTGCACAAACTAGGAAAAAGGTACATGGACTGTTGAAAAATTTCTTAGATGTATTTTGGTTTCATAAAAATAAACTTTTAAAATGCATGCTTTCTAGGTTTTTCACACATAATTATTGCAATTCTATATTCAAAGTCCTCTTTTCACTTTTTATAGGATTGGCACATTATGTATTATACATTACTGATGCAAACACACAAAGATTGTGAAGTCAAAGCAAACAATATTCTACAAAATACTGGTTAGGCTTTCCTACACAATTTTAACATGGAACAATTGGGTATATGAATTAGGGCATATTTCCAATTATATTTCCACTAATTATCCACAACTTTCCTTATCCAGTTTCTATCTTTTCTTCTTTGCTTTCCCTTACTACTTCTGCTTTCAATTTTTCCATTTGTTTTCCTTGCATATATCTGATATTTACATCAGCTGTATCTTGCTTTAGTAGTCCATTTGGAACCATTGTCACCTTCTTCTTATCCTGCCTTTAACTTAGTCTTGCAAAGAATATACATGTTTTCTTGTAGTCTGGAGCTAATCTATCCATGTAGTGGAAAATGAAAAAAAGCAGAGAAAAAAAACACCAAAGAGATAGATATGGTCTCTTGCATTTTTAGTCAAGCTGAAAATTATTTTACTCAATTAAAAAAAAATTCAAAATCAAAAAGAAAGAGTTATTGGCAGTCTAGAGCAACTTCCAGGAAACCTATGTTTGAATGAAAATAGATTTGAAGATGGAAACTACCCAGAGGTATTAGTTTCAGTATTTTTGACCAGCATTTCATTTTTAAGACGCTCAGCTCACATCTCAGATGGATTTGAATATAATAAGCTGGAGATCATCAATCAGATTAAGATGTTTTGGAAGTGAATTTAAACCAGGATATTTTGTACATATCTATACTCCATTTAGACACATTAATAATACAGTCTCTTTGTCTTGGGAAAACGAGGAAAACGACTTCTCATTCTTTATATAAAGACTCCTAAGCTTCATAATACTGTGTTTTACTTCAAAGGTAAATCCTCCCACCCCTTTTGAATGAGGCTGATTTTGAGATCTAGACTGTGTTAATCCCTATCCATGCAATATATACAGATAGTATAAAGGCTGAACAGGTGCCAATATTAAGAAACGTGCCCTCAGATGGGACGGTCTCAACCTACTGTGAGTAAACGTCTTGCAACTGTTGTGAAAATTCTGTGGGTAAACCAAATAAGTAGACTTTTAAAATTATGACTCAGTCTTTTTAAAGACACTATTTTCCAAGAGTGTGGTTTTTCTCTCTCTTTTAGGATCTAAATATTGCCACCCTCTGTTCATCCCTAAACTTACATAATCACATTGGAAGACTTCCCCATACTGTACATTGCCAGGAATCTCACTTCTTATCAGAGGAGGCCAGCACCACGTGGCTTAGAAGGGAAGATTTTCCACAGACTGTTGTCTGCTTAGTTTCCGTGAGGACTTTCTGCTGAAGAACAGAACAGAATTCTAACAGACTTTGTGATAAATTATTATCATCATCATCATTATTTGTTTGGCTAATATTAGTATCCAGAAGCTTGAAATCTGTACTTGAAGTTGCACAAGTTCAAAACAAACTCCTTGAAATGGTTAAGTATGTAGGAAAAAATTATGGAGAAAGAAGAATATTCCTATTTCATGGATGAGGAGTTTTATAAAAATTAATTCAGATTTCTAAGGGTTGTTTGACATCTAAAGACACAAATGAATCATTAAAATTCAAAGGTTCATCAAAGCCACTGAGATCTGCTTCATCTTTAGGTGTCTGCATAGATTATAACTACTAGCTACAAGTTTGGGTTTGTCTCCCTTAGTATTACCCACCTAGAAATGAGTGTGCAGAAGAAGCTGTCTGCCTGGCTTCCTGTTATATGCTATAAGGACAAACAAGTACTTCACTGGCTGATTTAGACAGTACTGTACTGTTCAACATAAAATGACTCATGGTTTCCATTACCTACAGAGGTTTGTCAAACAAAAAGTAATAGACCACACCTGTAGCTCACAAATTCCAAACCACTGACTTACTTCATAAAAAACAATCAGTAGCTTTCCTATGGACACAGTTACATTGTGATTCCATTCTGTAAGACAGGCAAAAAAATTGGTTATAGCAACTCAGACTCCAAGCTTTATAAATCAGCAAGATATTTGTAGTGTCTAAGCTCATGTGAAGACAATAGAACAAAAAAAGCAGAGGCTGCACTGAGCTTTTAGCCACATGCAGGAAAAATTCCAGCAAAGCATTTGGCTTTAATCCCAGTACAATGTTGCAATGCATTTAGTTAGTAATTATAAATCTCAACTGTCACATGCTCTAGGCACAAGGGTTGGAGAGGCTACCAAACAATCTCTTCTGAACTTCATCTGTGATCCGCTGGAAAAAACATGTATTTTCCCATGGGTCATAATCAAAACTTAGTCTACATGCAGCGATTCATAACTCCTGCTTGGGTCTGGGTGTAGCTCCCAGCCCAGGCACTTGGGGTCTTGCTGAGGGTTGGCTGCTCAGCATCACAGCTTCCTCCAATAGCAGCCTTACCAGGAGAAACAATGACTGATTTTATTGTCATTGATGATGAATGTTTATTTTCTGTAAAGAAGGAGACATTTCTTTTAACCTAAGTCAGTTGAAAAACAGGAACCACAATTGCAGTTGGAAGTGCAATGAAGCTGGAATTCTTCACCTGCATCATAGAAAAGCACCTGTGCTTATAGAAAATTTCAAGCATATCACTAATAACCAGGTTAAGACCATCTTAAAAGGAAGGTCACCACAGTTCTTATTGGACAGAGCAAATTACTTCAGTCCTTTATTCTTTCAGCTGTGATTTTGTGCACTGACCTTTGGAAAGTATGGTCAAATAGCCTTTAGCAGCAGTTGTAAAGCATAAGATCATTGCACGGACACTGATTTCATTAGGCAGCTCTGTATAAATTAGCATTACTTACTGGGGGATATGCAACTAATGGTACCGTAAAGAAGTGAGGTCTGTTCATTCTGTGTGCTATGCCTATAAGTGAAGCCTTCCTGCCCCTCTGCGGAGACACAGCTGCCCTTCTGTGCACTGCTGCGGATGTGAGATGTTACACATTTCCTGTGTGAAATGGTTTTTTTCCTACGAGAGACCATGCAGACTGTGTGAGGGAGAGATTAGCAGCCGTGGGCTCTTATGAAGCTACTCAGATTGATCCCAAGTAAAGGCCTCATTCACTATCAGATTTTGCACTATCAAGCAAAAGGAACCTCAGGTCAGATTTCACTCTGCCTAGTGTTTGAGCTCCTTCCAAGTAAAGCAGAGCAAGAAACAGTGAAGTCTCTTGCAAACTCCTAGGAGCCTCCAACATTTCTCCCTCATAGGGGAAATCTACCTGATGTTTTGTCCTTTAGCCTGTTTTTTCTTCTTTAAGAATATTAGGTTTTGGGAAAGGTTTTGATTCTGTCAAGTGCCATTCTCAGGATGGCCGCAATTATTGCAGCAGAAGGCTTGTTGGACACATCCTAAATATCTTAAGAGCTTAGATTTATCTGACTTTTTTCTAAGATTATTCCCCAGCTGGATCCCATCCACTAAGACTACCAGTGCTGTGCTGGTAAAAATGTCCTCTGCATAGCTGAGCTCCCACCATGTAAATATCTCTAAACCTTTAAACACCCTGAAACTGCCCGCAGTTTCAAATGGATTAGCATTCAGGGTCACTTTTAGTTTTTATGGACCAGTTTGCTAATCTCCTATGAGAACAGTTAGCTCTGTCTGAAAATCAGGGAAGGAGGAAGAGAATGAAGGATTAACAATAAGAATAAAATTAATCAGATAAGAGCTTAGGTAATGAATTATAAACAATCTGGCAGTTGTGGCAACTGTAGAATTGTTACTTAAATTATGGAAGAGGAAAAAAAACACACTTCTGAAACAAGC
Organism: Corvus kubaryi; assembly: GCF_017639235.1. Lineage (NCBI taxonomy): Eukaryota > Metazoa > Chordata > Aves > Passeriformes > Corvidae > Corvus > Corvus kubaryi. The sequence goes on along the minus strand of NW_024581066.1, from coordinate 138,141 downwards.
ATTAAAAATTCACATTTCAGCTGCAATCCTGATACTCAAACTTGTCTAACTCCTTTAAGTCATCCTCTAAGTCTGTTCCCTTCTATATTTCAACAAAACAGTAGGAACTAGCAGATGGGACAGTTGTATTCTGCTACATAGTTGCTTCCTTTGATTGCTTTTAAGAAGCTGATGGCTGTCAGTCCCTGCAAAGAAAGTTTGAAAGGCTCAGGGGTGTGCTTTATTTTCATCAGCATTGGCTGGAAACATGCCCTTTATACCTTCTCCAGAGTCTTGAGAATCATCACTTGGAGCTTTGCTATCTGTACATACAAAAAGGACATCTCGAAAGGTAGCTTGACATATTTTTTGCTACTAAAGAAGGGACAATTTATATTCTCCGCTTTAATTCCCCAATGTCAAACTTGATCCATAATTTAAAGTAGTGTAATGGCAACAGAATGATCTTCCTTACATAGTTATATTTGTTTTCAGGAGGAACTTAAAAATACAGTGTGCTGTACTTGCTCTTCCTCTTTCAATTCAATTTTGCTGTGATGGTGAGAGATGGAGCAGGGTAGTCTCACAAAAAAACTGGGCAAGTACAAACTTCAGACTGTGAGTTCACTTAAACACCAAAATATGCCCAAGGAGAAATCTCTCTTCTTCACCCTTCTGTGGATGGAGAAGCAGGAGCAGATGGGGTTGAAATTAGGACAAAGGACAAAGTGAACTGAATCCTCATCTGCATTTAGGTGAGAGGGTGACCAAGGAGCCTGGGCTCATCCCATTCTTCAGCTGCAGCATATGCTACTTTCTCCTTACCTCAATATTCTGTAGCTTGGCTTGATCTAGAATGGGCTTTCATCAGTGTCTCCTTTCATTTTCATGGGCTAGCTAAAGAAATGCGGCCCATATTATACTATTGTATGAAGGGAATTAAATCACTGTTCTTTAACTTACGTTTTATTTTGGAACTATTTGCAAATTTCCATTTCATTCCTGTCTGAGATCCACAAAGTTGTCCAGAACTGGTAAGGTTCGCTTCCACTTTGGGGAGAAAAGATCAGTAGCTTGAATTAGTTTAGTCCAAGGCTTATCATTGACTTTTCAACAATGTTTGTTTCAGGTTCATTTTGAGAAGTGAGTAATATTTCAGATTTTCTTTGAGAGGTAGGCTCACCACATACTGTTAAGCAGTGTTCATGCATTATTACAGATATGTCTTAGCAAAATCAATAAGTAGTCCTCTGTCATGCTAGAACAGTCTCAAGTATGGTTTCAGAGAGTCTGGTATTATCCTGCTGTCTCTAGCTCCTTTCATAGACCCAGTGATGGAATAGAGTGCACTTGCTAAATGTGCAGATGACATAAAGCTGAGGGGGCTGCAGCACTCTAGAAAACACTAACAGAATACAAAGTGGTCTTTGCAAAAACAAAAATCAGTCTGGAATTAAAAAGGTATCATTCAATAAACTCAAGTGCAAGATAGTCCTGCAAGTTAGGCAGGAATACTTCACTTCAGACAGGACAGAGAACAACTGGCCAAGAGATAGTCTTGGGAGCACAGTGGGTCACAAACTGAATTTTAATCAATTGTGGCATATTATAGAAATTAAAAGTTCCCAAACTCTGATGTCACCATTAAGTGTATGAACAAGAAAATGATCTATGATGCTGAAAATAATCCTTCTATACGTAAGATCTCATCTGGGATACTGGTTCTTATTTCAGGCTTCGTATTTCAGGAAGAGTAGGGAACGTTTGGTCTGAGAAGAGTAATGAGATTCAGAAGGCCAGAGATCTAAACAATACAACCCAATCAGAAGAAACAAAAACTAAGAGAGAAAAATGAAGGGGAAAAGGAATTAATTATATCATATAAAAAAATTACAAAAACATAATGTGGAATACGAAATCATCCTGCAAGAAATAAAGGAATAATCTGCCTGGGCACCTGGTGGATAGGACAGGAGGTAATTCATTAGTAACTAAGGGAAACTTTCTAACTGTAAGGTTAGTGAAGGACTGGAGAAGTTTCCCATAGGATGCAGTTCTATCTTTTCTTTTAATTTCTTGAAGAACAGATAAGACAAATGCCTGACAGGGTTGCTTTGGGTATAGCTGATTCTGCCTTGGAGTTAAAGGATAAGTTAAGATGACCTCTTGAGATGGATTCCAGCTCCCTCTTAGCTCTAGTCTCTGTTCATTCTACCCTTTCTATGTACCTACAGCAGTACATCGGAAGGCAATTAAAACACTTAAAAAACACATTTTGTATTTTTTCCTCCTAAAACAAGCAAATTAATGATACTAATAAAAATGGTTTGCTCACTGCACTCCCTTAGTGTGCTCTAATTAAAACACTGAAATATTTGTGCTTCATATGGGAGCTCTGCTGACTGTTGAAATCCAGACTTGTGTAATCTGCTTTTTTCACAGCTAAATCTGCAGGCAGCAGTAGGAACAAGACTAGGTCCAATCTTCTTGAGACCAACACCAAAGGAAATGAGAGCCCAGCCATTAGTTATCTTGGCATAAATAAGTATATATCTTTCCCAGACTAGCAAAAGTAAACATAGATACACAATACACCATCACAGCTATTAGTCTGCCTAGCCTTAGCTTGCCTTGCCCTTTACCAAGTGTACTAAGCACATTAGTAAAAACTCATCTTCCCTGACATTTCCCAGTGCAGCTCTAGCAGGTAATGCCCATGTTAAATCGGATTCTTTCACCGGAAATGTCTGCTGGGTGCCTGAATTACAGCAGTCACGGAGTATCCCCAAGCCTGCTTGCTGGGACTCCAGCCCCCGCAGAGACTCAGGCAGCCCAAGCTGTTTGGCAGCTGAAAGCAGGTTTTGTCATCTCAGTTATGCAGCAACTGCTCCCACATTGGCAGGATACCTCTCTGGCACACATGCATAGGCTTTTCCTGGTCATACTTGTAAAAGGCTCCTGGGAAGGTGCCTAGATAGAGTCAGGTTATTAATGCAGAGCACAGGATTAAAACAGCATGAATGTCAGAGTAGCCCTCCTGATGCTTGTACAGTGAGGGACATCCCTAGGCAGAGGCAAAGCCTTGTTTTCTCTGCCCCAACATGTGCTCTCTTCTAGGGGCAATCCCTGGCTCCTTGCCTGCTCTCACAGCAGCTTCCTGCTGCTGGGTATCCTTGTGCACAAGCCTGCACTTGGTCTCTCTTAGTGAAGAACCTTCCCAGAAGATGTGCAGTTACACTGCCCGCATTGTGTCACCTCAAAGCAGGTGTTAGTGGCCTTGTTGTCAAAGCGAGAAGGAGAGGAGGGTCCCACATGTGGCTGAGCAATGAACAGTCCCAGTTCTGTGGTCAGCTCACAGGGTCCTGCTCCTGGCTCACAAAGGCTCACCCTTTCAGTGCAGAGATTGTTTTGGTCTATTTACTGGGAGTAGCAGCAATAATCTTCCAGACAAAATGAAGCCAATAACCACAGTGTACTCACAATAATGGGTACTCCCAGCACCTAGTGCGGGACCTTATCCCAGGAGTCTTCCTGAATGTCTTACAGTTAGATGCTCACATGTTTCCAGTAAACAAAACACCTTCCCAGACTTAGCCTACGGTTTTACTCTGTATCCAGTACACTGCCTGGAAAGAAAAACAAACCAAAAGATAGGATGCACAAATCTTTAAATCTGGACAGAAAAAGAGAAGAAATAAGAAGAGAATAAGGAGCTGTTAATTATTCCAGCCCTTCTGGCAGCCAAAAAACAGAATAAATGTAGGGAGGGCATGCCTCAGAATTCTTCTCTTTTATATGGAAATGTGGAATGTGCTGTTAAAACTAGATTAACTGCTCTGAATTAATAAAATACCAACCCTGAACATTTATTCAAAATTCAGGCCAAACTTCAAGCTGCTTTGAGGTTGACAAACAAAAACAAAGACTTGTATTACCTCCTGCTTACATTATTTTTTGGTTTTGATCAGCACAGAAATACTTCAGTGCCTTGTCTCTGTCTAAGCAAAATCCAGTCATGCTGGAATGCCTCCAGAAAATCTTCCCAAATCCATTCAAATGTTGCACTCTTGGGAGATCCAGGTAAATGGGATAAGCTTGCAGATTCTTTCACGTTTCAGAATCTTTCTTGTCTTCAGTAATTTTTCATTTTCTGAATATTTCTCTACTTCAGCACAGAGAGCAAATGCTAAGGATGTGACATACATACTAACCACTGGTGAAAGTAGGTTGAAGGAGAACGGATTTACCAATTAAGTTGCAAAGGGCATTAAGAGAAGAGAATTCCTTTTAATCTGAGGAAGCAAGAAAGATTGTCCTTCCTTTCTGGACTTCAGTGTTCTAATATGATATAAACCACTCTAGACCACAGTGAATTATCAGCCTATAGGTATCTTATTTTCCCCTCTTTATTAGCTAGTGGTGTCTTTCTTGGTCTAAGAAGAGCAAAATACGTTCACAGTATTTCCATTTTCCAAAGAGTATAAATACAATGTCTTATAGGGTAAGCCATTCAGGTTATCTACTACCCACTTACAAAGACTTCTTTTGTAACACCTTTTCCTTTTCTAAATGCACTGTCCCATGGGAAAAGAAAGAAAACCTATCTTTAAAAGTCCCTTCCAGAACCAGCAGCAGGAAAAATGTATGTTTCTGCATATACACTGAGAGTGGGGGCATGGGATGTGAGAGAGCATATCCAAAGGAAGAAAACACAGAGATTTTTCTTTTTTATTTAAGTATAATACTTCTACTACACTAACATATATATTCCCCAACATGGGTCATAGTTAAAGCACTGTTTTGGATAAGAAATGATCATGTTTACTAATTTTAGTCCTTTAAAAATTTTCATTCATGGGAGCTCTGAGATAAACTGAAAACCAAGGAATGAGAACTTAAATTAGTGAATTTTCTTTTTGAAATGAGACTTACAGTAGCTCACAAAAGTGATATTTGTTACAGTAACTGGCTATGGAGGAAGGTTTCTCACTGCAGCACGAGGAAACTGAAGTATTATCCATTGAGCCGCAGCTGACCTTCAATAGTTTCATCAAAAGATACCAGGATAGAAACTAAAATATAAAATACCAGCTTACCATATATTTGTCTTGTGTGGCACAGAAGATGAATGTTCTATCTTGTGAGCGTTCAGGATTTCCAGCAATGAACAGCTTAGTCCCAGCTACTGTCGCATCCTCCACCCTTTTCTTTGACCCATCCAGACATCCTGATACTTCTGTTAATGGCCTGGGTCCTCTTACATGCTGCCACCATAAGCAAGTCCATGAATGTTGTATGAATCAGCATGCATCTTATGCTGGCTACAATTAAAATGCAAGAGTGACAGAAGTCTCAAAGGAATTTCCAATTGTAACTATTCTGAATATCTGTCACACACCCTCCTTAGAGATCTCAGAGTCTTTGGGGACTATATAACTTTAATATTTAATTGTAGAAATGAGGAATAGTGTTTTGCCCATGGTAATGCAGAATAACAGTTGGAGCTGGACTAGAACTCCAGTGTCTCACCATCATTTCTATCTTTAACCCTAAAATCACCTAATTTATATGGGGGGGAAAGAAAAGAAAAGAAAAAAAAACCAAAAACAAAAAACAAAACAACAAAAAAACCCCCACAAAAACCCAAAAAACAAAAAACAAACAAACAAACAAACAACAACAAAAAAAACCCCAAAACATTTCAGATGGACCACACCAGCAACGGGGCTGAATCACTCCAGAGAGAATGATAGTAAAGGAGGTAGACAATGCTGTAGGTAATAGATTATTAGGTCTACCATAATGCTCAGTTTTGTCATCTTAATTTACAGAAAATGTTGTAATATCCTTAATAAAATGTGATAAGGGAGGCATGCAGATAGCTAATTCTGAAGCATGTGCCCCTAACAAGACAACAAAATGAGGAACTGTGGCATTCCACAGGTAGCAAAAGGAAAGTAATATATGTGCTGATGGCCCACCCTGACCTGGGAAAGGTCTAAGGGGTAGTGCATGTAAAACTGGAGGACATTATATGCAACAGCTGGGAGGTGCAAGCTTGGCAGAATTGACAACCAAAGAATTACCAGGGCAGCCCTACCATAATTACTAATTAAATAAAAAATTATATAGTCAGAAAAAAACTGTGCTAGAGGGAGAAAAATAACCAGTGTTTTGCTTCTTTGGGGAGGGGATAATAGGAAGGTCATGCTGGTGAGCAAGTGGAGAAAAAGGGAATGTAAAGTGAAGCCATTCCAAAGATTGGAGCTGGTGCTCTTTGTTCAGGGTGTTAACCCCAATGCTGAACAGGGAGTGTCCAGAGGGCAAAGACCCTCTTGTCAGTTCACTCCTTTCCCTATTTCACAGCTGCCTGTGCACTGGAATTTGAAGGTATCCTGAAAGCAAAGGTAGATGCTGTGTATTTGAAAGCCAAGAGCATTGTACCAAAGAGGCTGCACTAAATCGACGAAAGGTTTGCCTGCCCTAAAAACACTGTGTAAAGTCACAAGCCTTTTAGAGCATGAAAGATGCCAGTAAATTGAAAAGGACTCAGAGAAATGCAACAACAAATGATTAGGAGACAGATGGACTCACAAAAAAAAAATTAAAAGAACTGAATAGGAGGATAAAAGGAGGTCATGCCAGGCAAAGACTGTAAATAACAAGGATAAAATAAATTATTTAAGACTGTAAAAGGAAATATAATCCACTGTCACAGTATAGTACTGAGCAGAGGAAAATTCAGTCAGCAAATCCGGAAAAAAAAAGTTTCTTTTCTGGTCCAATAGGTTGAAGAATAGGTTCCCAAAGGACATGATGGATATTGTATGGCCTGAAGAAATTTAAACTTAGAATCACAAAAATCAAGAATAGATGTCAGCAGGGGTGGAAAATCAGACTTAAAATAGTAAGCAAATCATATGTGCTAAGACACTTTCCTATTTCTCTTTTTTACATCTTTATTGTGGCAACACATTGGGAAGATTGTGTATGTATGTTTTATTGTTATTATTATTTGATATATGTGTTGAGAAGAACTTCCTTAACCTGCTAGCTAAATATTTATCAAGAAATTGTGTTTGCCTCAGAAACATTTGTATTGTAATGATATTATTTTGAATCTTTTGAAGTCTAAAATTGATTACAAATATTTTGAAGCTCAACCTGAATACCTTAGAAAGGTTAATGATTCATTTTCCTTGATTAGATGATCCCTTGCAATGCAAATATTAGCATGTAAGTATTTAAATTTCTGAATTTTTTAAAAATGTATGCATGTGGCTTTGAAATTTGCCTTTCAAGTTTGTGTCAGTTGCAAAATAATCAGGTGGTAACACCAAGGGAATATACAAGAGACCTGCACTTAATCTTAACAGAAATAAACTGAATAAATGTATTTATTCACAAAAACTTTCTCGAAGTGTTTGCCTTGCTCTGGTTTAATTACACAGCACTCTCATTCCTGTTGAACAATAAAGATTGCTGCAATTTTTCAATAGACATACAATGAACCAGGATATTCAGCACTGATTTGTGGGGGGATGCTGGAATAGACCCTCAGGACACAGATCAGGAAAACATTTAAATTCTTGCCTTTTCAAGGCAGCAAAAATTAAATATTTTCCACAAATTAGAACCACTTTCAATTCTTTTCTGAACAAAGGGCTTAGGACTGTCAATTGTTATGTGTGGCCAAATGGGCCCTGTGAAGGCTTGAATCCATGACCACACCAAATATAATCACAGTATCAGTATCATAGAATGGTTTGGGTTGGAAGGGACGTTAAAAATCATCTAGTTTCCAACCCACCTGCCATGGGAAAGGACATTCTTCACCAGACCAGATTGTTCAAAGCCCCATCCAAACTGGTCTTGAACACTTCCAGGGACGGGGCATCCACAGCTTCCCTGGGCAACCTGTTCCAGTGCCCCACCATGATCATAGTAAAGAATTTCTTCCTCATAACTAATCTAAACCTACCCTCTTTCAGTTTAAAGCCATTCCTCCTTGTCTTATCAATCCATACCATCGTAAAAGTCTTTCTCCAGCCCTCTTGCAGCCCTATTTAGGCACTGGAAGGTGCTGTAAGCTCTTTCTGGAGCCTTCTCTTCTCCAGTCTGAACAACATCAACTCCCTTATCCTCTCTTCACAGGACAAATGCTCCAACTCTCTGATTAACTTGGTGGTGTCCTCTGGACTTGGTCCAACAGGTCCATGTCCTTCTTATGTTGGGGACCCTAGAGCTGGATGCAGGACATGAGTGGAGTCTCACAAGAGCAGTGTAGAGGAAGAGAATCCCCTCCCTCACCTGCTGGCCACACTGCTTTTGATGCAACCCAGGACAGTGTTGACTTTCTGGGCTGTGAGTGTACGTGGCTGCGTCATGTTGAGCTTCTCATCCACCAGCATCCCCAGGTCCTTCTCCATCAGGCTGCTCTCAATGTGTTCTCTACTCAGGTTGTATTTGTGCTTGGGATTTCCCCAAGTCACATGCAGGATCTTGGCCTTGTTGAATTTCATGAGGTTCACACAGGCCACCTCTCAAGATTATGAAAACCCCTCTTCACAGCATCCCTTCCCCTCAGCATGTTGACTGAATGACACAGCTTGGTGTCATCATCAAACTTGCTGAGGATGCACTCAATCCCGCTGTCCATGTCACCAACTAAGATGGTAAACAGCAACAGTCCCAATACTGATCCCTGAGGAATGCCACTTATCACTGCTCTCCCACTCATCACTGCTCTCTGCTTGGGCATTGAGCTGTTGACCACAACTGTTTGAGTGTGACCATCCAGCCAGTTCCCTATCCACCAAATGGTCCATCCATCAAACCCATGTCTATCCACTTTAGAGACAAGGATGTTGTGTGACAGTGTCAAATGTTTTGGATTATGTCAGTTGCTCTTCCCTTATCCACCAGCACTGTAAGGCTACCATATTTGTAAGTTATGATTTGCCCTTGGTGAAGTTGTGTTGTCACCAATCACCTTCTTATTTTACATATGTATTAGCTTAGTTTCCAGGAGGATCTGATCTAAGATTTTGCCAGTCTCAGAGGTGAGACTGACTTAATTCCTCAGGTCTTCCTCATTTCCCATTTTTAAAAATGTGCATCGTGTTTCCACTTTTCTGGTCAGTGGGAACTTCACTGGACAGATCTCAAGTAAGATGAATAGTGGCTTAGCCACTCCTTCTGCCCATTCTCTCAGAACCCATGGATGAATCTCACCAGGTCCCATGGACTTGTGCACCTTCAGATTCCTTAGATGGTCTCAAAACTGATCTTTACAGTAGGGAGCTCACTCTCACAGTCCCTGCCTTTAATTTCTGTGATTTGGGCGGAGTGTCTGGGGCACTTGCCAGTGAATACTGAGGTAAAAAAATCATAGAGAACCTCTCCATGTCCTGTATAATCAGGTCTCCTGTTCCTTATGGACAGGGCCCACATTTCCCCTAGTCTTTATTTTATAACAGACATGCCTATAGAAGCTTCTCTTGTTGCCTTTAACATCCTTGGTCAGATGAAATACTCTTAAGCATTTCTATTATTTTCCTGTCTAGAACAGATAGAATTAGATAGAATTTCTATTCTGATTCTTTCTAGATTTTCTACTCTATTACATAATTAGATATAATTACATAATAACCATGATAGCTGTTAAAACCTTCTTCATGGGAAAGCCACTTGAGGAAAGCTTTCCTGAGAAAGCAGAACAAGAGTTGCACTGCAGACTTTATGCAAAATGTTTTGGGGGATAGTGGCAGGGGGTCATATCACACAGAACTGCTTCTCACCCTCATAAACCCAAAGAGCCTACCTGTAATTTCTCATCTGTGTCCCATAATTCAAAATAACCCAACCACTTTCCTAAATCAGGGGTGTTCCTGCACTGGACAGCAACACACTCAACAGTAAAGGAAAAAAAGAAACAGGAACTATTTTGTGTAAGAACTTCAAATGTAAATTTATGCTGTCCCTACTACACCAGATAAAATGAGATGGACTGCCTGATCCTGGTCATTTAAACCAAAGATATTTTAAAAGGTAACTTTAAAGTCTTATTTGAAATAATCATTTTCTCAACTTTGGCCTGGATTCCATTGTTCCATTGTCACCTCTAAAGTTATTATATCCCACATGGACAAGTGGTTCCACTGTTCTGGGGTCATATGTTTCATTTTAAGTGTAAAAGTGTGAAGCATATTACTAGGTGTGATATAAAAATTACTTGTCAGCATTAGCCTACCTGTTCCCTTAAACTGCCCTGTTTAAAGTATATAATTTTCCACTTAGGCAGCAGAAAACCACATTCTGTTCCCATTTGCCTTAAGATAAAGTCAGAAAAACTCTGGCAACTTTAATATAGTTTCTACTGACTTCCAGCAGGGAAACTGAGGACAAAGTTTGGTCGTTGAGATTCACCTACTGTTTGTGTGCAAAGGATCTACTATCTCCATGATACTAAGGAAGAAAGTAATTTGTAATATAAATAATATCAATAAATCAATAATGAGGTCTCTATAGCTAGAGTTGAGATACAGATCTTTCAGTACCTCAAACACTCACAGACTTAGATGAAGTGCCTCTTCATCATTGCTGGGGAAGGTAAGCCTAAAAATGTAAAATTGAAACTAAGTGGCCTGGTTTAATTTTCTGGTTTTGCTGAATGTCCACAGTTAAGTCAATGAGACACAGGATTACACATCATCTCTAGAAATCAGTCCAGATATTTAAATCCCTAATTCATATTGTTTCAGAATTTGGAATACGTGTCTTCCCTAGAGATGTAGAAAGGATAGAAACCCCGAGCAAGGAAGTTGTATTTTGGGCATACCCTAATTAGCTGTATGTAAACTGTTGTGTTGACAGAGCCTTGAACATCACAGCCCACATTAGTCCAGGCCTGGATGCCCTCCATGCAGACTACATCAGTCCAACTTTTCTAATAATTTCAAGCATGGCTGACAACACAGGCAGGGCTGCACTGTGCTCAAGAACAACAGCTCATTTAAAGAAGATAAAAAATCCATGCATAGTACCTCAACAGGATTGCAAAGCCTGCAATTATGACAGACACATATCACAAAATATCCACCTTTTGGGAGATTTAAAAATGTTCATGTGTCTGTGGACACCTTTTCAGGTGCAGTCTTTGCTTCCCTGCACATAGGTGAAACAGCAAAACATGCATGTTGGCATTTTTTGCGAGCATTTGCATCATTGGGCATTCCTCAAGAAATTAAAACAGACAATGATCCAGCTTACAGAGGACGAACCCTTGGCACATTTCTGAAAAATTGGGGTATTCATCACATATTTAACATTCCTAATTCTTCTACGGGCCAAGCCGTCATTGAAAGAACACACCACACCTTAAAATCCCTTTTGGATAAACAGAAAAGGGGAGAAGCAGAGGCTACGCCTCAGATGCGGTTGAACAAAGCTTTGTATGTTTTAAATTTCTTGAATAGCTCCTTTGCAGAACCTACTCCACCAATTATCAGGCATTTTTCAAATAGTACTCAGGCAAAATTGAGGGAAAATCCTTTAGTCCTGATCAAAGATTTATAGACCGGAAAGATCGAGGGTCCATTTCAACTAATAACTTGGGGCAAAGGGTATGCCTGTGTCTCAACAGGTGCAGGACCAAAGTGGATTCCAGCAAAAAACGTGAAACATTATCAAGTTCAGAAACAAGTAGGAATCGACTCTGGGAACAAGGAGGCGAGCACGCAGACATAAATCAGTGTCAATACTGCTGTTGATGTCACAGACATCAGTTATCTTTCTGTGCAAGAACTGTGGACTAAGTCTTATGCAAAAGTGTGGGAAAGTTAATGGTGTAAATTTTATATGTAAGAGTGTGGTACAAGTTGTGTTGCAGATCAGAGATTTCTGTGTGAGATAAAGCTGTTGAGCATGAAGCTCAATCAGGTATTATACTTGTGCCTTATTATCTCACTGACTGCCTTAAGCAATGCAGCTTTGCCAGTGAAACAACCAAAAGAAAATGTCTGGGAGACTCTGGCCAATGCATCAGGCCTAGACACCATTTGTCTAGACCAAAGAAACCATTCTCAACATGTTTGATTGGCTTACCAGCAGACAAATGGCCACCTTCCAAACATGCTAATTTAAAACTTTCACAATTCGGTTCGAATCCAGTGGAAAGTTGGGATGTTTGGACCAAATCCCTTCCTGAGGCTCCTTATGAACCTCAAAAATTGGAAATTCTTGGTTCAGTAAAGATGGAGTTTTGTGTCATATTCAGTTCTCCAGGGTTGAAACAAAATAGAGACAAAATAACAGACGTTACTCCAAATTACAAAATATATAGAAATGCAACATCTTGGTGCAATTCAACAGTAAAAATGAACACACCGTCCAACCAGGTTCCATTGCAATTGCCACGAGGGATGTTTCTCATTTGTGGGGACAGAATTTGGCCTGCAATCCCCTAAAATATCAAAGGTGGTCCATGCAGTTTTGGGAAGCTTTCCTTGATAATACCTAACGCAAAAATGATAAAAGAACATCAGCATAGGGAAAAAAGATTTGTTGAGCAATATACATCTGATTGGAGCTTGGAATTTTGGACAAAGGTTTACTGCAGCTCTCCTTTTACCTGGTGCTGCTGCAGGAGCAGCCTTGAGACAATTGGATCAATTAGGCTGTTGGCTAAGTAAGAACTCTCATGCTGTCTCTCTTGCACTGAGCGATACATTAACTGATGTTCAGAGTGTGAGACAAGCAACTCTGCAAAACCAAGCAGCAATTGATTATCTTCTATTAGTGCATGGACATGGATGTGAAGAATTTGAAGGTATGTGTTGTATGAATTTGTCGGATCATTCGAAATTAATTCATGAAAGTATACGGCAATTAGAGAATGGAATAGCTAAACTTGGAGAAGAAAGTGGATCTTTGTTGAACGATGTGTTCAATTGGTTTGACCTTACACCCTTATGGAGAAAACTTTTGAAGATAGGTTTGTATGTGTTGATTGTTGTTGTAATTCTTTTAGTATTTGTGCCATGTATACTTCACCTTGCTAGATGAGCCACGGACAAAGCTGTCAAGGAAGTGGTTTTGGTTCAAAGAGGAGGGGGAGATGTGGGAACCCAGAATAGAGAGAATACTTCTCTGTCTGTTTTGAAGGGTTCTATCCCCCTGAACAACACTGTTTTTTGTGGAAGGTATCTTTTCAGCTTTATACCGGCTAGCGCTTGTATTTCAATGCCTTAGAAAGCCTCGAGCAGCCTTGAGAGGTAGCAAGGGCGATCTAGCACTTTAGTAGCTCTAAAATTGGTACCTGAATCAGCTGCAGAGCAAATACCATCAGCAGAAGCAAAGAGGGAGAAATATAGCTCCCTGCCCGCTCAATTCCCTGCAGTTAGAAGCTTTCAAATGAGACAGACAACCAGAGATGTTCACAGGAAAGTAGCTGAGCTGAGAGAGAGCGTTTGCCTCCCCTCGACCATCTTTATTAGGAGAAGGGGAAAGGGGAGGACTGCGGGCGGACCCGGGGTGAGCGGCCAATCAGACACTGCTGAAGAGTCTGAGTTACATTTGGCTTTGCCCGCGCTTGGAACAAAGGAGCTCAGAGCACATGTCTTTGGGAGGGGGGAGGGGAAGATCAGAACAGGCAGCAACAGTTTTTGACCTTCATCCATGAAGAAAATTGCCTACCCTCTGGGAAGAATTAGAATCTACAATGGTGTGAATTAGGTGATAGAATATTATGTAAGATTGACACAGGGTGAAAATTTTAGAGGTTTTGGGTTTATTAATATAGTAAATAGATAAAAGCAAGAAACATCAAAATGGAGGATTGTTGTTGTTCTCCAGACCTTCTTCTTCTTCTTCATATACTCCATATTCTGCAGTAGAAGTAGTCTAGGATGACTGGATAAAGAATTCCGCAGTTCCTGCCTGCATGACCAGATGAATTAATAGACATTGGTAGAAAAGTGAAAATACCTTGTGTTTGAAGTTTTCATTGGATAATTTACCTTTCAGAAGGCTGTGCAATCTTGACAATTCAGCTTTTGCTGCATTCTCTGCTTCATGCTATGTCTGGGTCACGTCAGTGGCTTGTACTTTTCTGATAAGACTTAATAAACAACTTCAGAAGAGAAGGCCAAAAGTCCTGTTTGTCTCTGACTCCTGGCAAAGACCTTAAAAAGTCTCCCCCATCAGGGGAGACACAATTAAGGCACGGACCACGTCACATAGTGTCAGCTTGCTCAGTATAATCCACGAAGAGAGCCTCACCTTGGAAAATGGGAAGCTGGGAGCTGAACTCAGATGCCTTCAGTCATAGACCCATACTTTACAAGTGGACAGCTTAGTTCTTTCCCTCTTTTATTTAGTCAATTATTTTGAACAGCTAGCTACTCTTTGCAAAGCTAGAAGTGGGAGTGGGTGATTTCAGCACTGCAAGGCTGAAAAGCCTGTAGCTTGGTATGCAGTGTGTTCTTTGTATGTGTGACTGTATACAAAGGCAGGGAAAAATGTATTCTGCAGGAGCTGTTTAATGGCCAAAGCAACATAATGTTCAAACAGCACAAAACCTCAATTTTTTCTCAGTGTGCCATGATATTAGGGTAGGGAATTAGTGACAAGGAAGAGAGCATCTGACTGAGCAACGAGCAGCAGTCTCTGCATGAGTCTCACTAAAGCTAGGCTTCCAAAGACTGAGCAGTACCCATGTCATTCTCTTCAATCACAACTGTGACAGCTCTTCCCTTCATTGACTACTGTTAATGATGGCTGAGCAAGCTGGAGGGAGACAGTAGCTGAGTCAGAGCAAGCAGAAGACTGACCTTGTTTGAAATGGTAGTAGCAAAACTGGTGGTCACAGATGAAGGCATCTGAAAAAACAGTTATCTCCTTTAATAAGGCAAATATTATATCCAGGAAGAGGTCTCCACAACAGAAAACGGCACATACTTGTCTAAAGCCTCCTTCCATACCACCATAAACCTCAATTGTCCATCCCTTTCTTCTACCTGTGAACTAGCATGCATTCACTTGCATTTGCTGCTAATTTTTTATGGGTGGCAGAAAGAATTCTCCAAATATTCACCTTCTGAGACCCTGTAAGAGGATGAACCGATAGTTAGGGCACAGCCTCACTTATTCCCACACATTTGGGACACTAGCATAGTGCTGTTAAAGCCCTCCATACCGAGAAGTCAGATGGATGAACAGATGAGACCATCGTGAAAAAGTGATCCACTGTCTACAGGTTGCTGGTCCTGAGTAGGATGTGTGAAACAATCAACAGGGTTAACTTTTTTCTCAGGCAGTAATGGATTAAGTTGCCTATCTAAAAGAGTCACATCAGCATGCCAAATAAAGAAAAGTCTTTGGATTATTAACTTGTTTTAATCACTGAAAGAAAGATCCTTTTAATTTAAGAATTTCCGTAGTCCATTGTCATCCTTTCTTCTCTGCATATCCAGGCATGTCTAGGGCTGTCTTGATCACTGAGGGAGAAGTTCATTTTCAGGAAGAGATCCTGTGCCCTGTGATTTTAGTTGTGAATTCATAGCCCTGTTAGTTATCTGTAAAAACTTAATTGGTTGTTGTACTGCAGTCAGGAATAGCAAGACGAAACTGTCTCTATGCAGCAACGTTTTGGTGGGATGGCAGGAAAAGCGACACAATTATGAACACCTGCATCTGGACTGCAGTTATAAGTGAAACTCTATTGCCTCCAGCTTTTCTGGGCTTTCATTTTGCTGGTAACAGGGTAATTCCACATTTTACCAGCCCTACGTGTTCAGCACCTCCTTACTGTATTTCCTCATGGTTTGGCACTGAGCCACAAAAGTTGGAATCATCTCTGCTGCACAAAGATGGAGATGGAGGTTTGAGGAAGGCATCATCAAGCTGTAAAGTTCAGCCTCATAAGGAGATCCGGATATCTTGGAAGTTCAGATGAAGTTCATTTATGTTTCTAAAATCTAAGGATAAAACCATTAAAAAATACTATGCTTTAGAGGGGGGAAGGAGAAGCAGAGGGGAAATAATCTAAAAATCCCTTCCCTGTTGATATGATTTTAAAATAAACTTCAAAAATAGCACTTGCTTACAAGGAAGGAGTAAAAGAAGACTCATTTTTCTGTACCTTTCAGAGCTAATGGACTAAGAGAAGTGACAGGCAGACTATAGTTTAGAAAGCTGTATTTTACTTGATATTTTATTTAAAATTTTTTTGAGTGTCAAATATCTATCTATAGAATGCCCTCTCATATAAGGACATGCCTGTCTGCCAGATAAAGCAGCATGAAGTACAGAGAAAAATGCTTTGAAGCCTCTTAGGAGAAAACAGTTCCACCTTAATGAAGTCCATTACGGGCCTTAGCTTTCAGTATGAGAAGGCACTTTCAAAACATGTCTAGCAATGAAAATGAGACTCTCTCATGAAGTGTAAAAGTTGTGACAAGCCAGCCACAGATGGAAATGACAAGGTTTTGCCTGCCACAGACAGTTCAGAAAACATCCCAAAGTGTACTGGAGCCACAAGGAGTTACTGGATTTCAATCAGGGCTCAGTGAAATC
This sequence comes from Corvus kubaryi, assembly GCF_017639235.1. Taxonomy (NCBI): domain Eukaryota; kingdom Metazoa; phylum Chordata; class Aves; order Passeriformes; family Corvidae; genus Corvus; species Corvus kubaryi. Next base: position 121,587 of record NW_024581066.1, on the reverse strand, counting down.
AATTGCAATTGGAAATGCATTAGTTGCACTGTGTATTTTCAGCAAGGTAAGAAATACATGAGAATGCTTTTCCCTTGGCATTATCCCTTCAAATGTATGAAGCTACCTGACTGAGGCTGGAAATCTATTTTTATAGTTAGGATGGAGGTATAAGACTTAGAATACAGGTTTGCTTTCCAGCTCTACACTGCCCAATTCCTGCTTGAGTTTTTGTACATTTTTTTATACATGCTTCAGATCCCCCTCTGAAAAGTGAACCAATGTTTTTCTATTTATTTATGTGCTTGTTCCTGTATAGCATGGGTTTTCCTCATAGTATTATGGAAATTTGTCTTTACCTTGAGGTTTCCAGCTTAATAAAAGTAATAACAATAAACAAAGTGCGGTAATATTCTGAGTTAATTCAAGATGGTGCCTCCTGATGATGTTAATAGATCTGCTATTGCTTGAAAAAGAAGGAAATCACTCTCATCTGAGAGTTTTACCTTTGGCATTCTGAATACACAATATTTGAGACTTGTTACGAATAAAGGAAAGCCAAGCTGACAGATTAAACATGACATCTATGAAACTGAATCTTTTGCCATCACTAGATTTCACAAGATTTTCAAACTAGCCATCACATCCATTATGCCCAAAATGTTTCCAGGCCCAGAGGGACCAATAGGCAAAGAACTGAAATCCCCCATTGAAAAACTTTCTGTCAGATGCAAAGAAGCAAAAGGCTGGCACTTTCTTACTTGGAATACCATACTGACAAAATTTTAAACACATAGTATGTTTTACAGATCTCAAGCAGGTTCAGACAACTAAACCCAAACTCTGGCCAGATTTTTCCATCATGATAGAAAAAGCAGTGTGAACCTGCCATGGAAGGGGAGGGTCCTCAGGTTTTTTACACCTGTCCAGCATGATTCTGCACAGATGCGTACTCTTTCCCACTGTAAAAACGTTATATGAGCTTTCTAGTGGGCTCCTTTGCAGCTTCAATGAGTGTTTCGAGTTCTCTTCTACTGTCACAAATTAACAATGCCTTGCTTCCAGAAAAATGAACTGTGCTATGTAAATCTGCTTTAAAGTTCATACAACACTGACCACAAATACCAATTCACAAAGCAACTGTGACTTTTCTGTGGCAAAAATCCTAATTCAAGGGTTCCCTGAGAGCCCCTTCTGTGTCTGAAAACTGAAGGAAAGTAAAAACACATCTTTCTAGCTGCTACAGTCTGGTCTCTTCTGTTTGTTCATAAACTCTAACACTGACAGTGTAAAGACTGACTGATTTGGAATATTAGAATAGCAGACCTACTCTTCTGGAAATCCTTTACATGGTAATTTATCTTTGTTTGTGCAGTCTTTGCAAGCAGAACTTAGCCTCATAATTTCTATGAATTCTCTCCTTCCCTCTCCCGTATATTATCTTCATCTTCCAGACTTCTAAACCCAAGTCATTTTATTATTGATGAGCAGGATTTTTATAATGTTTGTTGAGAGATTTGATCTTAAGGACCATAAACTTAATGTCATAATTTTTTCAGCCAATACTGCTATGCAGGCCTCTCCAGTGTGAAACACGACTGCCTGAAGATGCCTTGCAGATTAGGGGTGAGAGAGAAGCTTGCAAGAGCATGAAAATTAATGTTATGCATAAATTTAATTACTTATTAAGACCCCAAGTTCAGCAGTTTAGTTAAAATAGTCTTAGTTTCTCATAAAGTGCCAACAATATTTATCCAATTCTAAAAATCATAGAATGCTTATTCTGCAGACTACATGGCAGCACATACCTGTAGCACACAGCACAGAGACACCTGTCCAGAGGTGGGAGGAGAATTCTCCTCATCATGGCTCATGAGCAGCCTGCAAGGCTTCCCTCCACAGCACCATTCCCACACCTTCAGTGGGAGATTTGAGTGAAGACAAATGCCTGAACATATCTAAACTTTCTTTCAACCTCCCCATTTGACACTGAAAAGGTGATGAGGAATTTAATTGGGGCAGGAGAGGGTACATTTCCTGCAGAGTAATTTTTTCAGGCTACAGCACCTTTTTCCTCCACCCAGATCTCCTTGGCTATCCAAACAACCAGCTATTGCACTTATCAGTGAGCTCTGAGGCAGAGCATTCTATTGAGAGAAGTCCTCAGATTTTTTTGGAGTAAGCATGCATACAAGCACTGACAAAATCTCCTCCTACTGAGACTCTAAATCCCCAAAGTTAAGAGGGCTAGCGAAAATATGTAGCCATCCAAATGTCATGAAATCATCCTCTGCAAGTGGTGCCCTGAGATGGGTTTCACTCACTTGAACGCTTCAGAGTGACAGAGGCATGGGACTAGGGGACAAAAACCAAGGAGGGAGCACACAACTCAGGAGACAGAAGGTACCAGGGACTTTCTCCTGTACTTACTCTAAACAGTTTTTGTTCCCATCTCTGTAAAAAATCTTCCAACACTATTCCAGCTAGTTTTGATCCCTCCAGAGCCAAAATGTGACTTCATCCAGAACAAGGTGCTATGAAGCATGGATGCAGGCAGTTTGTGCCATTGCACTTCAGGCCAAAAAATGGCCTCTGGAGATTATATTTAACAATAAAAATGTAGACTCTGAGTTCCAGTAAAATCAGAGTTTTTCTGGGATGGTAATGAGGGGACAAAAAACATTTTTACATCAGATTGTTTGAATTAAGCAAGTAGAGACAGAATTCATTTTTTCTCCATTGCTGTCATGTTTGATGGATGATCTCAGCTGATGGTGGATTTTCAGTTATATTTAGGAGACTTACTTTTGTTGTGATAAAGGGATAATCTCAGAGGCCTTCTCTGCATTCACTGCTCACTGTCTTTACACAGCAGCAGAAGAAAAATAGAGACTAAATATGCAAGAAAATTACAATCGTAGTAATAATGATAATAAAAACAACAATCACTGAACAACCTGGGGCAGGAGAGAGGTAAAGTGCTTTGTATTTAGGTTTGGTCTTCACACTGGTAACAAACAAAACAAACAGGAAATGGAGCAGTTATAGAGTCACACGCCTCCATGTGCAACAGAGAGGAAGCCACTTTGAAATTTGAGTTAACCAGGAATTTATTATGTCAGGAAATATTAGATTTGAGACCTAGTGCTCATGTCAATCAATTTAATTTTTTCACATACATTGGAAAACATGTCTTTCCCAGTGTGTAATATTTAATTAGACCTTCATGAGACTTTAAAGCAGGCTCCAAGGATTTTCATAACTCCATGTTCACATGCCAAATTTACATAAATGGAGACAAAGAGATTAAAAAAGCAGGGAATGTAATGAAAAATTCTGCCATCTAAGACCTTAGGAGGAACAAAAGGGATAAGAGGAAAAGATACTTAAGAAAAAAATATGAAAAAAGAGAACTAATAAAAGAAATGTGCATGAAAATATATTTGAAGAACCCTATCTTATGAATGCCTAACAAAAATAATAGCTCTTTTAATCTGATCTTGTTCTTCAAAGTGTAAAGGAAAGCTCACTATTGTAGTTTTAATAAAAGGAGGAAACTGAGGTATCAAATTTTGATTGACCCAATGAGGACAGAAAACATATTGTACCTCAGTCTCATCCTCCTTCTTCCTGTTGGCAAGTGGTTATCTCATCTATTCAGTTTTTCACAAAAATAAGTCCTAATCACCAACTTCTTTTGACACTGTCTCCAGAGGGGAGATCACTGTTAAAAATTGATCTCCAGCCATTGGTATTCCTCTTTGTCTCCAACAAGGAACTTCCCTCAGGTCTATAGATCAGCTCACTTCTGGTGTACAGTTCATGCTACAATACATTAAACAGTTAGAGTCAAACTACCTCCACATTCCTCTCTCAGTCCCCATAAACAATTTTAGAACATGTTCTCACTCCCCTCTAAACACTAAAATCGCCATGCCTGCATGGTTACTGTAGAGCATGGCATGATGTTCCCATGTTTTCCCTGCCATATAGGAATTTTCCCTCCAGTTGAACAAAGAGATTTTCTATAGCTTTCCTAGCTCAGGAACAGCAAAGAAACTTGTTTCATTTGTCTCTCTCCTCCCACTGACTCCTGCTGGGATCAAGTACATCTAAAGCCAAATCCAGATATTAACAGAATGCTTTCACTAGGTTGAGTTCTTGAAAGCCATTTTATGCATCCCTTCAGGGTGCTCTCACCAGCTGAGTCATCACTGAGAAAAAAGATGGGGGAAGTAAAGGGGAGAAACAAGCAAAGAGATGACAGAATGTATCATAAAAGTAATTTTTTTTTTTTAATAGATTTGAGAGGTAATCATTTTCATTATGTACACCAGAGAACAGAGGCTGACTTCAGGAAATAAGGTGTAAAGTAATGAGTAAATAGTAGAGCTCAAGCAAGAAAAGAGTGAGAGATGGCATTTGAGCAGGACCATACTCTGGAGAGTCAGAAGGCAGAGTCTGAGTATTTTGCTACTCTAAATATTCCACCAGATTCCTGTTCCCCTTATCCCTCTGTCTTGGTATCTCAGATATACCACAAAATTATGCCACCGAACAACAGGAAGAAATTCATAAAGAAGTGTTAAGGAACAATTAAGACGATTCTCACAGCAGCATGTTGCATTCCTGATATGGACCAAGACAAAAGCACCAACAAAAATGACACCAGTCAAGGTGAGAGGCAATAAGAGCTGTGATGTTAATAGGTTTAAAAGATTTGCAGTGATGCATCAAGAAAAAGCAATGTGATTTTAGGAATAATGACTGAAAAATAAAATGAAATTCTGTTGATGAGAAGGAAAAGGTGCCTAGAGACCTGCTCACTTAATTAAGATATATACAGTATGGAAGCACAGATTTTCTTTATATTGGTCAGGCCTTGATTAACAGCAGACAGTAGAGTGGGAAGTAGATGAAGATTTTATAACTTATGATTATAAAATCTCCTGTTGCATGTCTTCACTTGCCTTACTGGTGGAGAACTATCAGGTCACCTTCCTCCCATGGGGGAAACGGACAACTAGCCCCTGCATTTACCCTATTTTGTGAAGATACCAAAGAGCCACAGTGTTTATCAGTCTATCTGGCACTTGTCCCGCCAACAGGTGAATGGAAAAAAATAATAGGTAGGACAGAAGGAAGATCCATCTGAACATAAGGAAAACCTTTTGTACTGTAGGGGTAACTGAGCATTGCCATGGGTTTCTCAGAGAGATTGTAGTGTCCATCCCTGGAGATACTGAAAAGCCATCTGGACAAGGTCCTAAGGAGCCTGCTGTGGGTGGCCCTGCTTGAGCAGGAGGGGCTTACACAGATGACCTCCAAAGGTCTCTTCCAAGTTCAACCACCCTGCGATTCTGTGACTGTAGAAAAAAAGCATAGGGGGATTTTTGGTGTATCTACCAGCTTTTCTTACGTATCAGTTTGAGTTTGGACAAGCCATTTCATCCCTTAATTCTTCTCTTCCCTCATCTGCAAGTGGCATTTAATTATATCTGTTTCCCATGGAGCACACTTCATTAGGAATCCACTCACATGCTGAAAACCTATGCACTGTTTATACCCTTAAGTGGAACACCAGTGATGCCCAGACTTTGTGGTTAGTTCAAGGAGCTGCGGTAAAGGGATACCTGGAAATCATAAGCATTAACACTGTAAAACACTCACCTTGTTCTTTTTGTAGGCTGGGGAACGCCACTATTACCAACACTTTATGATTTCAGGACATTAAAATTTGTCTCATGTCATAATCCATACGCTTGGTTTGTTATTTTGTGTAGTTAAAATTTGAACATGCTTCCCTGCTGCAGATAATTAGTGATATGCACATGGGAGATGTTACAGCTCGTAGGACATTCTTTGCTGTGACAGTTGACAGTGACGGCAATGCAGTCTGTTCCAAACAGTGTCACCGGGAATTGATTTTTGCCTTCATTAAAGCCTCCTCTTATCCACTGTTTTCCCCTAAACCTACCTATTGCTCAGATTTGTTAGAAAGTATAAAATTAACTTTTTACTGGTTCAGTTTTATTGGGCAGGGGTTTAGGTATTTTAATATGCTCATCACTCAAGTTGAAGCCTTTGTGAAACCTAACTCTACATTCATCTTTTGATGTTGTCAGGGTAAACAGTATACAAGGAGTTTACTTCTGGATGCTGAAGGGTTACATATTCTAAAAGATGTGGGATACCAGTATTCATAATATTTGGTTTACACCAGACTATGAGGACAGTTAAATTAGAAGTTGAAGAACTAGTAGTCAATACATAGTGAGCGGTTTCAGTAATTCAGTGGAAAGGTAGAGTGAAGAGGTGATAAAGGTTTTTTGTGAAGATGATGATGATGATGATGGTGATGATGATGATTGATGATGCCATTGAGCTACTGATAATCTGCTACAGCCTTCCCATCTCCTTCCCAGACAAGGCCAATCTCCTTTTTTTTTTTTCTTTCATTCTAAACTATCAAAACAACCTTCCCATTTAGATCTTTCTTGAAGAATCAGGTAGTCAAATTTCAACCTTCAAAATCTATTCACGAGACTCTGGTAGAACTGAAGGAGAGACAGAAGGTTTCATAGAGAACACTTTTTTTTATTTCAGCTACTGGGCATGCCTTCATTTTCCAGCTTCTGGGAAGACAAACCACAAATCAAAATCCTTATGGATATTTATGAAAAGTTCCACGTGCCAAGCAGTGAGTTGGATGTTGTTTTACTTTTGTAGGGCATGGAAGTTGACATTTGCATTTTATGTAGAGTGTTTATCTGGTATAAAAATGTTGCACACATTTAGCCAGAGGAAAATATTTTAATGGTCTATTTGCATGTATTTTATGCCCAGCCAATCAAGTCCACTTTATCACTATGTTCTACTTTGTCCATTGGTGATCACATTTGGGAACAAGTTAATAAACCTGATATGCCTGTCATGTGATTGATTACATCACGCTCAGTGTTTCCACCTGGAGAGCAAAACTATGAATCCCCAACTTACCCCTTGGAAATCTGCATCCCTGATTTCAAAGGAAGGCTAACAAACACTGCCATGTCCAGTACCATTATCAGCATGATGGTAGGGACACAAAGAAGTCCTCCTCTTCCTCTTCCAAGCCTTCTAGATCTGTCACAGTTCTCAGACCTTGTAATATCCCATCTACTGTACTCTGAAAACTACTGGATCCTTCTGTCCTCACTGCTTGTCCCTAGAAGTCACAACAAGTTTGCCCTACTGTCAGTGTAATCCACTTTCCTGTTCATAAAAGGATTAACCCCAGTATTTGCAGGCAACATTATCCCTGAGTTTTAGGTTTGGAATATTTGACCACTGATGTCCAGAGTCTTAACATAACATTATACTGCAGTAATGATGTCTTAGCTGTAGGTGCCACCTATGCTCGATGACTTCACAGGAAGCATTTTCCTCCTCATTCTTTCCTTGGTTTTGTTGTCCAGTTTTATATGCGCACAAGGTTTTCTGGCTAATTTTTATTCCATCTCTAATTAAAGCTACTGAAAAATATTTTCTTGTCACCTGCATACTAAAAACTGACTCAAAATACAGTACCTACTTGCAAAATTTTGTTTCCATGTGCCATGAGGTCTTGGATAAATGATCAAAATCACATCACTCATTCTTATTATTCCAGTATAACTATGCATGGAACAGGACTGAGAAAATGAGAAACTGCTGCCCTCTTAAGCTTCTCAAAGTACTAAACTAAAGAAATACCCTATCACACCTGAATATTACCCATGACATCCAGTGACACGATATAACTAAAAAAAAATAAAAGGAAAAAAAAGAAATTCAACTACTAGCAGAAGAGACGATACATTTTATGTGTGTGTATTAATCACAAACATTACCCTCCAAAACTTCAGACTTAATTGCTAGAAGCAGTGAGAAAAACTTGATAAGTTATACTAGCTGTATAGAATTCTTTTCCTTCTCAACAGGATTAGCTGAGCTGAGCATTGTACATGACACCATGGTACAGGATCAGTGCTAGCACTAGAAAATCAGCTCTCGGGCAGAGGCTTGACAAAGTGTGTGGCATGCACACAGTTTATGCTACAAGTACAGATTCAGGGGGTTCAGGGATTGACAGCAAGCTTTAGATAGGCATGCAGGCATAGACAGCGTCACTGATTCAAACTGACATAGAAGTAATGCATTCATTTCCTTTCAAATCCAAGGTTCTCCTCACAGCTTCTACCTCTGGATGTAGAGAGATTACACGTTTCTGCAACCATTTTTTACATGAGATTTGAGAAGAGATTATTTTTTTCAGAGGAGAAAAGCCATATTGAGGAGCCTATTTTGGGGCAGGGCTACCATAAGGAGAGAGCAAGAGAAAAGGAAGAGAGGAAGAAAGGAGGTGTCAGAGACCACGAGGAGAAAAACAGAAAACAAATATCAAGATGTACAAAAATTCATAGGGAGAGACTCATGATCATCCTTTTATTTAAAAAAAAAGTATCCTCAACATCTGGGCTTTTACTTTTGGGTGGACTCTGTCTTTCAAGGGAGTGAAGCCAAGAGGGAATTCAAGTGTTTTCACTGCAGTGGGATTTCTTCTCTCCTGGTCTGGGTAGAAGTATCATGTTCTGCAAAAGAGCATCTCATGAGCAAAAGCACAGATGATCATCTTGTGAACAGACTGTCATCCAGCCCATGTGCACGTGAAACTCCCAAAGTCACCAAGGTTGTGAAATGGAGAAATAACATTTGTTGTTATTGCAGAAGAGGGAGCGAGAAAAGGAGGGGAGAAGTCAAAAGTGAGAACAAACTTTGCCCTATTTCAAAGTCACACAGAAAGTCAACATCCCAATAATTTCAAAGGAAGCAAAACTCCCTGTCCTGAAATATGGAGAAAGAAGATATTTCCTGTTTCCTTTTGCCTTAAAATTTCCCTTTGAAACTGTTTCATACCAGCACCATCAAAACCTTGGCAAACACAGAGGCAGAGGACAGACATGAACCAGATTTATAATGAAGTGAGGTAGAAAACAGGTGAGGACAGCTTTTTCCCTAGCTCTTCCCAGCTTTGCAATGAAAGGTTTTCAGAGCTCTAATTATAAATCAAAGCTTAAGTTCTTCTGTGAATCACTGCTAGACGGAGCTGTAATTTTGCCCTTTAAAGCATTTTCTCAGCCAGGCAGCTGGATGGGGGAAGGGTGATTTTTCCATGTTTTATAAGGTGGGCAGAGAAGGACAGTCAGCTGCAGAGAATAAGGCAGCACAGCTGCCCCACATTAAAGAGCGGCACAAAAAAAGCTGGTGAATAGCTCAGCCAGGTGGATTTATTTTTCTCATCACCCAGCAGCTGTGGTAAAACACCAAAGGCAAAAATGTGTCACTGTGGAAACAAAACCAAAAACAAAACCAAAAACTGTGAGTCCAGTCCATGACACAAATGTTGTGTGGGGAAAGGTCACATACATGCATACCTGTAAGGAATCATTCACCTGACTCAGTCACTGAGTCGTTGGGGAGCATTAAGCACATTGCCTGGGGTTTTCTTAACTGTGCTTTTCAAGGCAGAAAGTATTGGAGATAGTAACAGGTCCTAGTACTGGGCTTCAGTGAAAATAAGATCCATGGAGGGTTATGAAAAATTCAGATATTTAAAGACTGAGAACAAAAATATTTTGCTATGGAGAAAAAGAAAAGGATAATCCACTCTCATTTAAAACAGGATGCAAAGAATTGCTTGAAAAAATCTCTCTGTGATACTATCCAGATGAATCCATCTCCTCTTTGAAGCTCAGTAACACCTGGGCATAACCTGTACAGTTACAGGGGCATTTTGTAAGCTTTTCCACTTATGTAGTTCCTCTGTGTTTATGGAGACCATTCATTGTGTTCCCATGATGCTCTTTTCCTCTGCACTCAGTTTTGCAAGGACCAAAGATCATCAATTATAGAACAATTACATCTTTAATGATATTGTGAACAAAGCTCTCATGACATTCATCTGTTTTTCTCTACCCTGCTTTACCAGAAAATTCTCATCAGCATCTCTCTGTAAAGTGAGCAGACCTCACCCTGAGACCGGATTTCCCCATGCCCTAGACAGGGTGTCAGTCACGAACTTGCAAAAATTAAGAAAGAAGAAAAACAGTCCATATAAGACAATGAGCTAATTAAATTCCGTACTATTACATTTTACAAAGAATAAAATATTATTGATAGTAATTCATGTGTATAGCTCTGTATCAGCAATGATGGTTTGGATTCATATAAACATCAAGGGATGCTTCTGAGTTACCGCATCTGAGAAGCCTTACGAGAAATAGAACAGTGATTGATGTCTCTGCTTTACCTGGTAATTTCACGCACATTAATGTTTTCTGTGCTTGCTTTCCTGGGCCTCACAAGCTCTCCTCATCACAGGAGCCTTGGAAAGAATTATCCCATAGGGACAGGTTTCTATTCTCAGTATGGTATAAATGCCTGTTCTCACAGCTGTGTCCAGCTGTAGGTAGCCTTTACTTACAGCAAAAAGAGACTAAAAAAAAAAAAAATCTTTGTCTGCATCATTCATAAGGGCCTTTCAGGAAAATACTTAGAGAAAAAAAAATACTTTAGAGAAAAAAAAACCCACTTTGCATTAGTACAACTCAAGGAGCCAAATGCATATATGAAAATCCCACTCAGTCCTGCTATGAGACAAGATTTAGCAGGCTTAACAATCTAGACTTTAATATGTCTCTCATTTGAAAATGATAATTTCATTCAAGGGGATAAGCTAATAAAAAAAAAGTTATAGAATTGATTAGACAGAGGGCAATGCATGCCCCTGATTTTGCAGGGCTTCTTTTTCTCAAAAAAAAAAAAAATTAATTTAATACCAGAGCCCTTATTTAGACTAAATTACAAAGAGAGGAAAATTAAAAATGTGATGCAACAGTTAGAGAAGCTAAACAGGAAAATTACTTGATGTGCAATGCATATTGAGTGTTCGTGTTTCCACTGTGAGGAGAGGAATCAGTCCTATAAGCAACAGAAAATCATGCAGCTCAGATGGCTTCAGGTGTTAGTTTCCAGCTGCTGCAGAAGTCTCTGATTTACTTAGTGGCATAAACCACATTTTTTTCCAACATATTAGGGTCTAATCAGTACCACTGGATCACAACAAATGACATCCCTCTGTGCTGGAGAATATAAACAAGTAGATTTTGCAACAATTAGAGATTATAAAATAAATCTTAATGAAAATTTCTTCTGATCCATAGAAATTTAATTTTTTATGGATCATTTTTTAAATACGTTGTTCACCCTAGCTACCTGCAGTTATTTAATATGTGGTTTATGCGCACTCTACCCTATGGAGAGCATGGCTTGTTGATATAGGATCTATTGACTTTGTAGATGTATGTCTGTGTGTACTCCTATCACATGACACCTTAGAGTTTTAAGAGTGTAACACCTTTTAAAGCAGGGTGGAGTTGGGAGGAGAAATTTCTTCCCTGCTCCCTTCAGTTCTGCAGATTTCAAGGCATATCTCTGAAATGGAAACATCTATTTCACATTGTTTACTTTAAAGAGGAGTAATAAAATCCTAGATTCACATGACAATTTTTTTCTAAAAAAGTATAAAATCTCTTTATAATGATACAGTGTGTATTATGAGACTGTTGAGAGAGAGGCACATAGATCTGTATGGATGCATATACACAAGCACACACTTTTACAAATGCATCCACAAACATACATCATGTAATGCAATGCTAATAGACAGTTATGTTTGTAATAGACATCAGGCAGTGTGATACTAATAGACCTCTATATTTAAAGTAAAGTGGGCAAATGCTTTTAAAATAAATTGATTTGAAGAAATAAAATGAACAACTTCTCTTCCTTTTGCAACACACCTAGTCAGTGCACAAGTGTGAATGTCCCCCATATGGTATTACTGAGTCCCCTACAGTTCTGTGGCTCACATGCATGAACACACAGAAGCAGGGATGGCTTCAGTAATATTAAGCTGACGGCAAGGAGTTGAGAAGGGTCCTTGCATAGAGTTCCACAGAAAGCAGTTTACTGCTACAACTTGTGAAGGGTTCTAGAGGCAAATGACCCCGAGCGTGTGACAGCTCAGGCTTAAGTACAGGGGGTGGCTAACACCAGGAGCCAACCAGGGAAACAGCACTGGGGTACATTGCCATAACTGAACATGGCATTCTGGGGAGAGGCTTCTTTCCCTCACCATAACCGGTAAGTCTTTGGCACCAGAGACTGTCTTACCAAGAGCTCTCTCTGTCTCTTGTACCACAGGTCACTCGGCCACAACAATATGGGTATTAAATTTCAGTGGAATTTAAAAGAATTAATAAAAGCCTGCAGGAAAAATGGTGAGAATGAATCTGCAGTATATACCTATACTGTGAGTGCCTTTCTTTTCCTTGCCTTGCATGCTCTCCTCTCAACGTATTCCCTTGCTCTGCTCCCAGAGGTTCCCACAGCACTTTTTCTGTCTTGCAGCACGCAGCCCTCCAGGCAGCACACCCTTGCTGTACAAGATAGTGTAGGGCTACGATCTTCAAGAGAGCACCCAACAAGCTCTCCCCTGGAGCCAGACTCTGTAACTGTGTTAGGACACTCAGACTGCCATCGGAGATGACATTTCTGTACAGCTTTGGCTTTGTTCAGAACGGGCATGCCCACGCTTACAGAGATGGCTCAGGGATTGCTGTAAGGACACGGAAAGGAGAGGTGCTTTTAAACAGTCCCAGCAGAGGAGAAGAGTTGGTCTCACCCACTCCCTGTCTCCACATGCCCTGAAGGGATCCAGCTCTACCATCTCTTTCAGATTTTGCATGTTCTTCCCCAGCTTTCCAGCATACCAGAAAACTTCTTTTTCGTCTTCCCACATTTCTTACTTCTCAAGGAAACCTTCAATCCCACAAGATTGAAGACCATGCCTGGTAGAATTTCAAAGACTTGCTGAAAATTTGAGATAATGAGCAGAAGCAGGAAGAATGACTGTGGAGATAGAGAGTGGGCCTGGAGGCAAGCTCATTTATGCAAATCCATTGCTAAATGTTCTCGCGCAGCTGGGCTGAACTTGCCTGCATAAAATGTCCCAGCTGTAGATAAAACTGTATTTATGCCCCAGCCTCAGAAAATAAAATAATATTTTTTTAAAGGACAATTAGAAGAGAATAATGATTTGAAGTCCATGCAGATGAATTTATCCTTTTCAATTGCCAGTTTGTTTTTCTGAGACAAATGGAAGACTCTTACAATACCAGCAATACATAATACATTTTCAATACATGAAAGCTTTATTTCTGAGACACAGTGAAGTCTCATACGTGTGTTGGGCCCTTGTGTCACATGTCAAAGCAGCTAGGAGCATCAATAGATGTAAAATGTTCTAACAGTAAGCAGCAATTCTACCTAATATGTTTCAAAGTTATGATAGGTCTCCTGTCCTCAAATTCAAATTTTGGGGGTGTTGGCTTGTTTGCTTGTTTTGATTTTTCGCTAAGTGTACACCTGCTTTTTTTTTTTTTTTTAATGTATTATTCTCTAGGATTTGTAGAATCCATCGGATAAAACCAAACCAGACCCACAAAGACAAGCTGAACCTAAACTTAACCAAGGGAAAAAAATCACTGGTTTTAGCAACAGATCCACACCTGCTATAAAAACACAAGCAAGTCCTGATGACCTTGCACCGTTAAACGGAAACAAGTATATCACAAAAGCAAATCTCCAAAGTCCAAAGAAGCCACCAACTCTCAATTGAGTCTGCGGTCACAACCCTCCTGTCAGACCAAACTCTTAGGCCATTTTCTGTTCCTCAATGTTAGAAAACAACCATATAAGCAAACCAGGGAAATGTATTCTCAAATAGATGCAAAACTACAGTTAGAATAGTTGACTCCTGGTCAAACTAGAGAGAATTCTTAAGCATTAAACCACAGGTATTTGGCCTGGCTTTGGTTTTATTTGTGATTTTAATTGACCAGAAAAAAGTTGATTTGGTTTGGTTTTTTTTCAAAACTGTAAAAAGCAAGCTGGACAAGATTGCAAGCTCTTTGGAAGACAGGATTGAAAATAAAGCATATTGAAAAAGTGGAAAGTCACTCTGAAATCCATAAGATGAAGTTCAGTAGGCACAAGCCCAAAGAAAACCAAGTGTACAAATGACTAACCTGACTGCACGGAGGAGAACCAGTGAGTACAGCACACCACAAACTGCATGTGCTAAAATTAGAAGAATGCTGTCGCAGAAAGGGAAGGTCTCACACCAGACCATATTACACAGGAGCACTGGGCAGAAGAAACCACAGTCATGATTCCAGTTCAGCTCATGCTGATACCAAGGCAGTAAGTGATTACCTCTGGTTTTGGATGGCTAATATTGAGAAAAACAAAAAGAAACTACTATAAAGAATAAAGCATCAAGAAATATAAGAGGATGAACAGATGTAACCTACAGGGAAAGGCCGATGGATATGAAACTATTCAGGCTAAGAAAGAAAAGGCTAATAGGAGACATGGTAACAGCCTTCCATTTCACAACTGGTTTGTATAAAGAGGAAAATCAACAGCTCTTCTAGAGCCAGTAAGGAGAGAAAACGAAAGAGGAATTTGTAGGAATCTTATTTGGTTTAAAAATTCTGATTGTCCCAGTTAAATATTAAGAAAAATCCAAACCAGGCTGAGGCATGGGAATAGACTCTTTAAGGATTGCTGCAAGAGATATTTCCCTGGAGTTTTGTAAGAATAGATTGTACAAATATCCAGTAGGTGTGTTCAAAGTGTATTTACCATGAAATAAAGAGGCATTTTGCTCTCTTGAGGTCTTTTCCCATTCTGTGTTTCAATGTTCACATGTATTTTGAAGATGAGTTCTAATGAAAAAAATCAGCTTATGCATTTGTTACAAATTATTCATTGTTTTAAACAATGTATATTGGTCATCTCCTATACTACACAAATCCTTTGGAATTTTTTCTGTTCCCTGATAATTCAGTGTTTTCAGGTATTGTACATTAAACTTCTGCTAGAAATATATTTCTGTTATGTATTTGAAATTGTTTTTTTCTGAGAGCTGATCAAAGTGGAGAACAGTATTTTATGTTAATATTTCTATTAAGATTTTGAATTCTTACAGATTATAAGCATTCACATCAATTATTTGAAAGCTATCACAGATGTTTATCAAATTCTTATGTTTCTCATAAATATCTGATGCATTTTTAAGGAAAAAATATCATT
Source organism: Corvus kubaryi (assembly GCF_017639235.1). Taxonomy (NCBI): domain Eukaryota; kingdom Metazoa; phylum Chordata; class Aves; order Passeriformes; family Corvidae; genus Corvus; species Corvus kubaryi. The sequence goes on along the minus strand of NW_024581066.1, from coordinate 106,368 downwards.
GTTACACTTCTCTTTGCAAATGGAAAGAAACGTCAATTGTAGTCCATGTAAATATTATATTTCTCATGCAAATGTTCAACAAGAGCAGATACTACTTACTACAGGTATGGAAAAAGCTGAATGCTACTTTCTCCAGATGCTTCTAATCCATTTTTTCCATATTAAACCAGTTCTCTTCATATCAGAAACAAAAGCCAAAAAGAGTAGAAAGAGAAAAAAGCCATAAAAAATAGCACTGCCTGGAGGAATCAAGGTTTCCCTTACTTACAGTTTTGTGATGTCCTTTTAGTAAGCTGTATTGTTATTTTAAAGCCAGCTCCAAGAGTGCACTACTTTTAGCACAAGGAAAAAAGTTCCTTCAAAAGGGCAACACACCTTTTTAACAGCACAGCTGCCTATTGTGCTAGGAGAAAAACCAGGGTTTGCTGAGATAACTAGATCAACAGTAGGATGAATGTTAGTGTAGCTCAATCTGCCTGGGATTTCTCTTCTCTCAAGCCCAGATCTACACAGCTGTGCTAGCATAAGCCTGAGGTGCCGATTTGGCTTCAGACATTCTGCAGCAGGCACGTGACTCATGATCTGGAAGTATCTATTTGTCTCAATATCCTCTAAACGAAGCTGGGTATGACTGGATTGGAGTTACAGAGCAATCTTTTAGATGTACAAATGAAATTGCAATCTTTTCCCTGGTCTAAAATGGAACAGAAATTGCTGTCACTTTCTAAATATCAAACCTCACAAAATGACTGTAAAATCAGAACAAAGCCTGAAGGACTCTTAGAAATCTTACCAGTGGAGTTGTGTTTCTTGGTGAGAAGTGCAATCATTCACTTGATATAGTTAGAGTGAAATAAGAAATGACACAGGTCCATAAAGGTATATGAATATTTATTTGCATAATTATAACTGATCCCCTAAAATAATAAAAGAAATAGTTTTCAAGAAAAATTCTGATTTCTCCTCTTAAAAAAAAAAGCAGAAAAAGTTCCAAAGCCAACAAAAGTACCTATAACTGTATGTCTGATGATGATGACGTCTGTGCTAATCAGTCCTCTCTAGCACTGCAAGATAGAGAACAAGATCATCCCATAGACTCTACGCTCACCAGGGCACATCCATAGAGAGGCATCTCCCCACCACATACCAAACACAGAATACTGCACATGGAAATGGCCCATTCCATTCAATTTTACTGCACAACATCTTAATCCAAACTCAGATGAAACCACTCTAGAACTCCTCAAGAAAACTACATTTCCTGATGAGTGATGTGAGCATTGCACGTGGCAGCAAGGTGCAATGAGTTATTTAACACAGGATGCTTGGGCATGCTGAGAATTGATTTTTGCTAAAAGCAGCACAAAAGACCAGGTCAAATACAGCCCTGAAGAGCAGGAGAAAGCCACCACTCCACACCTTTGTACCCTTCATTCCTCGGGACTGTAAATGTTTTCTCCCTCAAAAGCCTGACCTGTCTGGTGTGCCTAGTGGCTCATGTGCTTTGAGATCTCTGTCAGAAATGTTTGACCCTGGGGATTTAGACCAGAAAGCCTGTCTATTTTGTGTAGCAGGTGAAACTGACTTATTTTGAAGCCTGGTCAATTTATCAAGTTGTTGTAATGGCAAGATTGTCACTTGCTGTTATCGATGACACAGTTCAGAGCAAAGCTGGCCGTCAAGTTAACTGCAGGCAAATTCACTGGAGCACCAGATGCAATATAAACAAATCCCACCACCCTACTAATTGAGGTATTGAAACGTACGTGAGTTCTGGATGAAAGATAAAAAAAATCATGAATTTCAGGCAGCTGAGCAAGAGAAAGTGAAGGAAATTGTGGCAAGCTAGTTTTAGGCAAGTTTTGCTAGTTTTTACTGTCTCTATTGCATCTTGCTCAGAAAACATGACTTGTGACAAGAGACAGCAGCTCTACATCAGGTTGTGCCTTCCCCTTGCCTCACAGCACCTGTATGTCTCTGCAATACCACAGATGTCAATGAAGCTGCACCAGTGCAAGGGAGTGAAGGATCAGGCAAAGTAATTTCATCTCAGCTTTGTTTTGATGCATTTAAGACTCAGACTTTTGAAGCTTTCATAATAAAAGTTGCATCATTTTCATCAACTTTCTGCATGTACAAAATAAAAGGTGAACTGTACAACTGTACAACTGTGCACAGTTAAGAGGGATACATTAATTTTGGAACCTGTTTTATATCTGAAGGAAATAGAGTGCTGTGAATACTTTATCTGTAAAGGATGTGATTGAATGGAAAATTAGCTCAAAATATCCCTGGTATTTTAAAATGTAAGTTAACCTGATATTTCAGTTGTCAAAGAACACAGTTGCCTTACTGTTAGCTAATTCCAGTACTAGGCATTAGTTACTTGTTGGGAAGCATAGGATGCCTATTGCCTCCTGAGGAAGAAGATGTGCTTCCCAAAATGTCATGACTCTACTTCACTTTTCTCTGACCGAGATAATAAACATTATATAAATAATAAAATTATTTATATTATTTTATAAATAAATAAAAAAAATATTTTATTAATAAATAAAAAAGGCTAATGACGTTTATCCATGTATGTTTTAAGGTGCTTTCAATTCCTTGAGTAGAAAGGCAAACCTTTGTTATTGCTGCAATGAACGCAGATATTTGAGACCAGACAACTAGTGAGTTAAGCAGAGAATATTTCCCAGGTGAAGATGCAGAAAGAGCAACCCTCCCTCATGAAGGTCTCAAAATACTTCAGTCTACTGAAGCTTTGTTATAGAAAACTTAATAATACAGTATTGTTAGGACTGGATAACATGTGCTTCCTTTTATGCTAGAGATAGCATTGAAAATGGTGAGGATATTCCTGAATTATATATATAATTTTCCAGGAAGATAGGGGAGCAGAGCTACACCTGATGGAAGTGCTAGACATGTTGCTTACTGCAGCTTTACAATGCCAGATCCTAATGAGTAGAGAAATAGATAATGACATGAAAAGGAGATATTTAAATTCTTGTGCATTGGATGCATGCCTCAGAAAATGTAATCATGCCAAAAAAAGATATATAGATGGTCACAGTTTTTCAAATTAAAAAAAAAAACCAAAAAACAGCCCAACATTTCTGTGCTGGATTCAATATTAAGTCAGAATTGTTTCATTATCTTCGCTTTTTCCCATGCTTTCCTTTTTTACAAGTGCAACCTCTTAGGAAATAAAATAGTAATTTGCTGCTATGTATTTCTGTATTTCTCTGGGAATACATTGTGTGAAATTTTTTGGAGAAAATCAGTAGGATATGCCATCTCTACTTCTTTTTAAGCCATCATTTTAAAGGCAAATTTATGCCCAGAGGCCAGTTCATTGAGCATTTTTTACCCATCACTCCTCTTGCTACCTGTCATCCACCCTTCCTCTTGACATTCTCAACTTTTATTTTTGTTTAACATCTGCGTCAGATTGTAAAGGCCATTACCAAGTTGCTAGGCTCTAATCAGAAGAGACGTTGTCAAAATGAGGAAAACAGTATCAGTTTCATCAAACCTGAGAAATCACAACCTGTTTTGCTGCAAAAACACCAGGGTTTTCTTGTACTAATACTTCTTCTCTTTCCTTGTCCATCTAGCATAAGAGCAAGACTATGGTTTGGCAAAGACAAATCAGTCTGAACGCAAATTCAAAAATAAATAAAAAAAATAAAATTCCTCATCAACTTACCTTTGCTACAGTTGAAATATTTTATTGACATTTTCATTAGTTTTTTATCTTCTTTCACATGTTGCTGCTTTCCATTAATTACAAATGCCACCCAGATTCATTGCAATGTGTGTTGTTCCCAGCCCCAGCTGATTCTGTAGGTGCTCATCTTTAGAAGAAACCATTGTGAAGCATGAAAGGGAAACAAAAGGTTTGGATTCATCCTCGTGTGCCATCACTCGCTATAAAGCCCTGAGACTGGTTCACTCCCCTTAGCTATTTAAGGTGCAAGTGTGTGTGGTCATCCTGTCATGGAAATGTTTTTGATAATCCTTAGTTTACTTGCTAAGAAATCCATCTCCCACTCTCCCTAACAATTTCTGTACTGACTTTTTGTGCTTTTCTTTTTGTGGGCTGAAGTTATACTGTATTTGAAGAGCTAAGACAGCATTGTGGTCCTAGACTGTCAGGGCTCCCACCATTGGGACTAGAGAGCAAAATCCATCCCTCTGCCTGAAAGTGACTTACCCTTAACAGAAGTCAAAGTTAACAACCCTTTCTGGAGGCTTTCTTCCTGTTACCAGCTTTCAGGTCATATCGAGAATTCATTTGTTTCAGGCTGCTGAAGATGCAACATTGTAGTGTGTGTCCACATACAGGCAAGGCAAGGAATTGTTTTTCCTCCCTACCTGATGGTGCAGAATTATTGTAGACTGCATGTTTTGCTCATATTTTTCAGTGCAGCCATCTCATGCTTTTTAGTAAAAGGAGAAATTTTATGGCTGTTTACAGCACTTGGGCTCTTAATCTCAAAAGAAGGCAAAAATTACTTATTCTATCATACACAAGAGTCCAGAAAGAATCCCTCAGCGAAGTAAATTGTAACATTTCAAAGGAAAATACTTCTGTATTGGATAAGTATGGTAACTAAAACACAGACAGAAAGATATCAACAAAAATGGAAAATGTTACATTCACTGTGACAAAACAGTTATCTCCACAGCTGTTTGAGTGTGGATCATGGGTTGAGAGAAGCTCATTCTCGGAGTTACTTTGTTAGAACCCCTCAAACCCAACAGCAACTGTACTTGTTAACACACTTGCTCTTTCTACAAGCAGAGGAGAACTGCAAAGTTTGGAGGAGTATTTGACACATGGGCAACACTAAGGCAGTTGAGTTTGTAGCACAAGGGAGTACCAATTGCTAAGATTTCTCCCAGAAAATGTAGCTGCCAACTCCTTCTGGCAATAGAGGCCAAAGGAAAGGACAGGGACATATCCTTTCAAGCAGGCTGTTCACCCTCCAGTTGCTATTATCCTGAAGCATGTAAGGTAGTGCTGAGAGCTAATCTAGATTTGGGTCAAGACTGACAACCAGTGAATGGACTGTGTGGTAGGGCCTCAAGATTTCTGTGGGTGTCTACCATTCATTTTTCTAATTTAATGTACTTCCAGATAATGATTTCCAGATAAGGTATTAAACAACGTCCTAGTTGTAAAACGGAAGCTTTTTCCCCCCATCTTCAAATTTTGAATCCTGTTACGTATTTCAGAGGATTTTCTCTTTTTTCCCTCATTCTTAGTTGATTTTTATACATACAATATGGACAGCTTTCCATAAAACCTGAAAACTGTGTAGAGCTGGATTAATTTTTCAATCACATGAAGAAACTGACCCATTCCAAGAAGATTTCCTAACCATAATAGTCTCATAATACATTTTCATGTTGCTTTGGCAGAATGCTCAAAGGGTCTTCCTTTGTCATGACACCATTAATAAAAAAATGGCTCCAAGAAAACTAGCCATGCATTGAAACTCATCCGATTCAAATCTATTTTTCTCACCCAAAAAGGTTTAATTTGGACCTTATACAGCAGTGAGGTACCATGCTCATACCTGTAACATGCTCCACTCTCCAAAGAAAAGAGCTGGCAAAGAGTCATTTAGGCAGGGCCAAAGGGCCAGGATCAGACCCAAATGCACAGGGACAGGGAAGAGAATGCAGGAAGAGATGTGAGGAAGACAGGAGTCCAAAAGAATTGAAGAGTCATTTCCTGAGTCAAACTGTTGGTAATATAAAAGGGGCAGCAGGGACTTCTGGAGGCAGCTTGGTACAGCAAATCATGCTAAATTTCCTGATGTCCTTCTAGCAGAGCCTGGACTCCCAAATGCTCAGGCCTCTACGCCTTACATGACCAAGCTCATCACTCCTCCTTCAGGCAGGCTTTCCTTTTAACTATCCTCATTGTACAAAGAGAGAATGCAAACCAGAATCTTGAGCTTTTCTTCTTTAAAATACCACAGCATGTTAAAAAGATCTCCTCAGAGAGCAGCACGCACTTACCTCTAGCCCTCAGGGTTTGGTATTACGTCCTTTTCCCTGACACTGTGCTGCTAATCTGAGCAAACATGCCACGTTCCTTTCTATAACAGGACATGTGAACTACTTAGCACCAAGAAAGGCCTAAAACCATCAAAGTGTATGTGGCAGTGCAGGTGGCTGCAACCACCCTGACCCCGGAAGGTACAACTGTAACAACCTATGGTGATCAGGCACCAATGTCTAACAATACACTCGTGGTCAGGGTGAGAACCCATCATCCTCCAGTTTAGTGATTTGTGTATTTCAAAATGATTGGTTAATGTTTTCCCCTCCCTGTTTTACATATTAAGCTGTAAATATTCATTTCCCTTAGTTAATTATGTATTAGTTCTAGAAAGTTCTGTGCTCCTCGACATCCTATTGGTTACTTCCCTTGTTCCCGCCTATGTGCTGTTCCCATTGGTTCCCTCAGCTTCAACCCCGCCTTCTTCCCTTTCTCCCATTGGCTGTATCCCTCATCCCTGCCTTTCCATCCCTCAATATAAAATCCCCAGAGCCTCGGATGTTTTTGGCTCTTCATCCTTAGTCCCTTTGTGTCAGTGAACTTCCTCGTAGAACCTATATGGAGAGTCCCCTCTCTCCTTCTTTGCCTGCGTGCCTGACAACTAGCCCAGGAGTAGCTCCGTTGAGTGAGGAGCTCACTCTCTACCCTTTTTGTGTGTGAAGCTGCCTGAATCAGAGCAGCCAGACCTCCGGGCTTCTTTAGTGTTTTCCTGGCTACTGGGCTCTCTAGTTTATGCTTTTCTGTGTACATGGAGAAAGATTTTCAACTGGCAGTGGAACTGGTTTCTTCCAGTCTCTGCCCTGCTTCTCTCTTAGGATGGTACAGCAGCCAGCAGGGGGAAGCTTGACACAGGTGAAGCTCACTTCCCCTTTGTTTGTCCTTACTGCTCAGATAGTCCCTTTTCTGAGCAAATAATGCTTTGTCATACTAATGCTATGTCTCTTTGGGTACATCTCCTGCATTATTAATATCATCAACTTGCAAAGAAAATTAACTGTAGAATTTGCCTCTGCATTTTGTGTTAATCCCCAATAAGCTCACACCTCCTGACCTTGTTAGCTTCAGCCTTGAGCATCTAAAATAAAATCCTGCCTAGCAGGCTACTTTGGCTGTGTGGTTAATCCAGGAGATCTCTCAGGTCAAAGGCTTAGATTTAGCTAGGGCACTACTGCAGCATGTCTGAAACGCTTTGCCCAGGTAAAGAGCTTTGGAAATCTGCAAAAAAGGGTCAGAGGCTGACTTTATAGCATCATACTTCATCAGATTCTTCTCCAAGTGCCTCTAAGCAAAGATCTGTTGCACACAGCAGCACTCCATCCAGCCAGGCCCAGCAGGACAGTTACTCAAACAAGTGCTGGCGTCAGTAAAACTTGAGCTCACCTCAGGCTGAGTGTACTGATCTTCTATCACCTTCTCATCTCAGCCTCCACACCCTTTCTACTCCTAAAAGGTACTCTTCTAGTGTCTAGGTTTGACATTTGATTTTCTTGTTAGAGTTTTTTTGTTTGTTTGGGAGTTTTGTTTGTTTGGGATTTTTGGTGTTTCATTTTGATTTGGGAGGGTTTTTTGTAGTTTTGAGATTCTTTTTTCTTTCAAAATCCACTGACATTTATATTTAATTACCTTCCCCAGCAGATTGCTGTATCTGCTATATTTTCTACACAGCTACAGCTATACTAAAGACTTTCTCTCTTAAAAGATGAAAGACTCAGAAACACCACCTTACACACACTGTTCCTCACTGGAAGAGTAGAAACAAGAAGCTTAGCAAACTTGAAATTTTCTTACTTCAAAATTACTATCATTTTTAGGAGCTTACTATGAAAGCAACTAAATTCATTCATTATCCCTTACCTCAAATTTCTCATTTTATTGTTTTAGGTTTTTTTCCACTGCTGTTAGTTGGAATAAGGCAATCATTCTGCTCCACTTCTAAATAACTAACTTTCGGCACTGTTATTCACCTTTTGTAGAAGGAATAGGGATGCTATTTAATTCTCCACACCTGATAGAAATTAAATGTCTGTCAACAACAGTGGGGTTATGACTGGGCTGTTGTATTCTATTGTCTTTTTTTTTTTAATTGATAAAATTCACTCATTGATGGAATCTCAAATTTAAACATTTGGGTGTTTGTCATCATTAAAGGCATACTCTCTCTTTTTCCCCATGTGTCTTAAGGAATTGTAAAGCAGAGAGTGCTGCTTCAGAGCAGAAAGAGCAGGTGAAAGAGGGAAGCAGCTATACAGTGTTAGGTAAAGTTTTTCCTGTAGAAGATTTGTCAAGCCACAACAGAGAACTGAGACAGACAGGCAGCAAAACCACTGCAGAAGTTCCCTTTTGTAGCATATTCTGTCTTACAACAATTTAATGATGATTGTTGGTAGTGAGTGGTCAAAGGTGTCCCAATCGTGAAAAGAAGGTAAGAAGATAACATCCCTGTGTATAAACATGCCCTACATTAGAAAACTTAGCATATTCACAAAATATGTGAGGGGAGTCCTCAATGACATTTAAAGGCAACAGATTTACAGTGGAAAAAATGGCATTATTTTCCAACATAGCAATCAGTAAAATTAATCTGCTTATTATGCAACTTGCAGTTTCACTGTGTTATTTCACTCAATGAGACAAAAAGCTTTGTAAATTTGAAGAAAGGATTTTGCAGGCATAAGCACAAGATTAGCATCTGCTGACTGTTATCCAGGAAAATATCTCAAAAGAAAATATCACCATTCTCAGGTTTCAGGATACAAGACTGTCTGTCTTGGGAGGTCAAGGAGAATTCCCTTTATATTATTACAGTTACACCATATTACCACAGTGGTTTATTTATGAACACAGGTTATATATTTCCTAAATGTGCAATGTTGATAAAATATACAAACGAAAAATAACCTCAAAAACCAAGCATTGTTTTAAAGACTGTTTTCTGGGTTTTGTTGAACATTTGCCAATTTGTTGAGAAATGTCTATATTTCACATTTTATAGAGGCTTTTGTAACATTTCAGAGCACTGACACAGAAACTGAAGATGTACTTTCTATATTTTGCTTTGACAAGTGAATGCTCACACACAGCTTTGGAGACAGGGTGACCACACAGTGACTCTCTCAGATAGGCTTCCTTAGTCTGTGTTTTCAGGAGTGTGCCCTTCTGCCTTTAAAACCCCTTTGTTTACCTCAAAATGTACCTGTGTATCTGTAGTAAAGATAACAGTGCAAGAACTAATCAAGGGCTTGGTATTTGTTTGTGATTAAAGGCATTAGGCTTTAGCCATAGTGTTCGGTTATCATTATTATTTAAAGATCATTATTTTATACTAATAAAGTATATCTTATTCAGAACTTCAAAGTAAATTGAGAAAAAGAAAAAAGCCAGTGGAAAAAACTCAAGAGGAACATGACCACTTTCTCCTTTTTCTTCCTGTAGCCTTCAGTCATCGCTCCCCTGTGTTTATTTCTGGTTTTGGCTATATCAGTATTTGTAACAATTTCCGTTCCATATCTTGTTTTCACAGGTGTTTGATACAGCTGGAAGCAGAACATATCAAGCAGTAAAGGCTAGCCAATCCACTAAAGGAAATCCTTTGCTCACTCTTAATTTTTCTTAGTAGGCATTTACCTGAGTAGAGAGGAGCAGAGGTCCTACCCTAATAACTGATGACCAGATGTACAGACAGCAGCATGTATCCAGACATGGCACTGCTGGTTTCTGAACTTAGTATCTTCTGCATCACATATTCCATACTTAATTACCCCAATGGCAGGTGGAAGCGTATCTCTAAGGAAGAATTCTCTTGCGCTTGATACGTCTGATTTCTAGTGGCAGGAGGCAGCTTTTAAAAAATTTATTTTCTCTTGGCTTCAAATAAAACTGTATTATAGCCACACTTCTGAAAGCTACACCAGTTTATAAGGCTTTTGGAACTACCAAAATGTTCTGATGCTGTAAAGTTATTTTGATTTGATGATGCTGAAATATTTCATTGAATTATATCAAAATATTTTATTCTGTTAATGTGAAAACACTGTAGCGTAATCTTTAATCTTCAGTGCAGTAGGCTATTTAAAATCTCATATTAATCCAATACAAAAAATTAATATGTGTATAACGAAAACCAATTAATCAAAATGGTGTAGTCAAAATGATATGTTTTTACTTCAGCAAAACAAAATGTTTTGACATAACAGAAATAAAACAAGACAGCTGAAGTGATTTGTTTCAGCCCCTTTTCAATGAAAATTTCATCAAAATTGACATATTCTCCCAGAACACTTTGACGCTGATGAAACAACATGTCACAATGAAACACGGTCCTATTTACACTGGTTTTGTTTGCCTTAATTTTAGGAAAAGGGAAAAAAAACCATGAAAACGGCTGGTTGCAATGACACTGCAGATTTTTCAGGCATACTTTTACGGGTTCCTGGAGGTGCTAGCAATTAACGTATTTCTGTCCACTTACATCTTAATTCTGTTTCCAAAAATAACCCAATAAAATTCCTGGTTTGTTCCTTAGGTGAAGATGACTTAAAAGATTTGTCATTCCCCATTCTTTTCTACAGTGAAAGCTCAGGAATAGCTGTAAGCATTTAATGACATCTCTCTCTTCTTGTCTTCTTTATTTTGTGATTGGGGGTGATTTTGCCTCCTGCACACTTAGCCCTCACCCACCTTCTCCTCATTTCCACAGTACAAAAGCTTGGGCAAGCTTCGTTTTACTTTCTCCTTGAGTATTCATAGGTCTAATTAAGTTAAATTCAGCTTGTCTGATTTGAGAAGTCTTATCAGGAATACTTAACCTGTGCAAATAATATGCATAGACTGAAGTATTCCTCCTGAATGCTAATTAACTATCATACAAGACTTCATACATAATCAAATTTCCAAATGCACCAGAAGCCTTATGGGGAAAGAAAATAAAAATAAAAATAAAACAAAGAATAAAAGAAATGCTTTAGAAAAAACAACAAACGAAAATCCTTTGCTGGCAATTCAGAGCAGCCCAATAACCCCAAGCACATTTCCTGATTCATGCTGTGACACCACCTTCTAATTTTAACTGGGAGAAGATGGATCTTAGCCATTCCTCCACTTGGGCTGCAGACACTGCAAGATGGTAAAGAAGGAATAAAAAAAGCTAGGAGAGTCATTTGGCCTTCTTCATATTCTGCAACAATATTTTCAAACTGAATTTTGAAGAAAGTAATTAATTTTGTTTAGCTCTTCTTAGTGACGACATTCACATCTATGTCTTCCCTTCAGTGTTTTCTGGTTTTTTCTTCTAGAACTTCTTACCTTAGATTGCAAATGTCTCAGGCCATAGCTCTGCCTTTGTGCAGACTAGTTCTCCTGATGATCAGAGAGTAGTCCAAGCAACCTGACACAGACCCAAGAAGGAGGCTATTATGAACCTGAAGATCACAAAGAAGATCTGCTGGACTTGTCCACCTGGATGGCCTGCAAGGGCTCTCTTATGCTAGCAGTGTGATTGATCTTGCTGAACCTAAATATATATGACGCACATGTCAAATCTGAGCCCCTTGCCTAGGTCCTGCCCTCAGTCAAAAAACCAGAAAGGGTAGGAATCCATCCAGCCTGTTTCTGGCATCTGCATTTGGGGGAGATGACCTGAGCGTTTTTCTCTCCAGTGATTGCACAGGAGCTCAGTGCAATCAATAGACATTCATGGTGTTAATGCGTGAAATCAAGTGAGATGATTTCCTTACCAGGTTTACTGGCTGGTCCTTGCTGTGTCATAGGATAACAACTGCACCCACAGTGGGACCAGGCCTGAGTCTGCCAGGGTGCTCTGTATCCCTATGCCTGAGGTGTCCTTTGAAACCAGGGTAAGAGATGTGCACGTAAAACAGTTTCTGCCCACTGTACTAAAGCCAGACATGCAATCAGGAAGTTGGTGGTACAGTGTAACTGTCCTTTTAGGTCCCAACAGACTTCCATGTCCCAATGCATGAAAACCTGGAGCACTAAGAGCTACAAATAACTTCATTCAATGTGCCTAGAATACTCGGAGTCCTATTCCTACACGTGTTTCTCATTATTGTCCAATTTCTTTCACAAAGTAGGTCAGTTCTTCCTCTCCCTTAACACTCCATCTAATTCTAGTGACTCTACCATAAGAATTTAATTTGAGAATCTTTTGCTGGTATCAAACTTAATTTTTCCCTCCCACAGTTTTCAACTATTTCTTCTTATCCCTTCATCTTCTGTTACAGTGAATTAGTTCTTCCTTTCCATCTTTTGTTGCTTTATTTCCATCTCCATTGCTACTCTGAATGGATCAGGCTATGATCAAATGCTTTTCACCTTCCAATCTTGTCATAATTTCTTTTCTCTAAATTGGTATTTTCTTCAGTTTTTTACAAACTATTTCTTTTGTCTCAAGCTCAGCATGGAAAAAAATGGACAGTTTTGCAAGGCTACACAGAAGGTCACTGGTATCTCCACAGCTTTGTGTGAGATCCTGTAAAATCTATAATACAAACTACATAGCCCAGCTTGACACTCCTGTGTTTGCTTGTGTCCTCCCCTATTCTCAGGCACACAGCAACCAGTTCTCTTTTTTTATCTTCTCAAATCAACAAAAATTTCATTTATTGTAGACTGTGGGAGCTCAGGACTTCTGAACAATGAATCAATATGATTTTGCAGATGACATTTATTGTTTACACTACACTCTACTTATGCATTTTGCAACTACTGAACACATGATCACGCATTACTTGATTGGTCCCTCTATTTTGTCCATGCGTTCTGCATGCACTTTTCAAAAAACATGATTGGTTCTAATCCAGGGTGGCACAGTTCTTCTTTATCTATTTCTCGCTGTTTGGTATTCTGCTTCTCAGCTTTTTTTCCCCCAATTTAGCGCAGTTTACATTTCCATAACCTTGATGAATTCCTGAGGGCTCTGATTAAGAACAGCTAAAGATGGTTTGGCTGGGGCACACTGTCAGGGTTCACATACTTTACAGTAGTAGACCTACATTGTTATAGTCACAGGTGTCCATTGCAGGATAGGAGAAAAGGACATGCTAAGTTCTATATTTGTGTAACTTCTGCTTTTATTTTGTTCTGCTGAAAAATGGTATGTTCAGTATGTTTAGTCAAAGTCCTAAAAATTATGGTAGGAAAATGGGGAGAGAAGACTCACATTGCATCATGAGGAGGGAGCAGATGCATTTTTGTTTAGTTCTCATTGCCATAAGCATTTCTATTTTCAGACATTAAAAAAAAAATCCTTCCTTTTGTCTTCTTTTCTGACTTTAACTCAGTGAATATTTTAATATCTACTGCTGTTAATCATGGAAAAAAAGTACAGTTATGTGTAATGTGTAAAGATAAAATAGTTCACTATGCATGAACACCAGTATATTAACTGGATAAAACATACAGAAAAAGCTGACTGATAGAAACACTGGTAGGGAGGATTTGACTGATGACCCTATGTGTGTGACTAATACATGAATGTATTACATGGATGCCAGGGAAGGACAGATGGATGAGATAAATCAACAGGCAGATGGATTGATTAATGTAGTATAGCTGTATTGAGGGGAAAGTCAGGTTAAAGGAATGTCAGAGAGAAAGTATGAGTGCAAGTATACTTGTGGAATTTCTTCTTTCAGAATGTACCCTGATGGATCTCTTTGGGAATCAGCTGGTTAAATGCAACTCCTTCTTTGCAGTGAAATTGTGTTCACTACACAGAGGTGCAAGGAAGATGAGAATAACCTTTGAACAGAGTGAATCCTAATTTAGAGCTGAAAGCACAGAGAGGTATTAATGAGAGGAACAGTAGGACAAGATTAAATCTTGGCAGAAGATGTAGTCTGGCTTTAAACAAAGAAAAATATAGAATAAATTTGCAGGTAAAAATAGAATCCTTTGGGTTTTTTGAGTTGGTTTTTTTTTTTTCTTCTAATGAAACCTAAGATTTTGATGTAGCTTTCATTTAGCCTGTGTTTTCCTTAAGCCCACTCACACTTTTTAAATGTCTGAATTTTACATTTTGGACCTCAGTGACATGGAAGCTTAGCAAGAATTGGGCCTTCCATGTACAAAAGTGATGCAGTGATCTGCAGTACACTGACAGCAAGGGGGCAATATGATGGTGTGTGGTTACTTCCCGTGACATTACCATTTGCAGCTGACAATTTCCATTTACAGTACTAGATAGCTCAGGAAGCTCAAATTTAACCAACTTCTCCTTCAAGCTTCTGCTTTAAATCTCCCCAGGGAGGTAGTACTTGTAACAGTACTTATTAATTCATCCCATTTTGGTTTTCAATAGGCATTTGTACAATGTTTTGTGCATGCACACTGTACAAATATTTGTGGGACTTTAGCCTCCTAGGTAACACATCCTAAGCATGTCATACTCGAGTAAGCCATGTGAAATAACCACTCCTCAGGACTAGCAGCCTTCCCTACATAGGGCCCTGCTAGCAGCTGTAATGCAATCCACCATCTCATTTATGCAACAGATAAGGCACAGCCTCAGTGTTTAGTAGGCAGCTACTCAGTATGAGCACAGCTTCTCAGAAAAGATCAAAGTAACTGATACAAGCACTCAACAGATTTTCACATACTTTAATTCAAAAATTATTCTACTGAAGCGCATGTCTTCTGACCAGTATTCACCAGAAAAATTATGTGTTTTGAGTTGCCAAGGCAATTCACAACAACAAAAGTTAGAGTATAATATTCTTTCTACTTATATAAGGAAGACCTTTGAGAGAAAAAATAAGCGATGGTAGAAATAGCATTTTGTGGCTGACTTTGCTGAGTTTATACTCACAGTCACATTGTTACTGAGGCTATTAATTTCTGCATCATTTTAAAATCTGATTGGTTGTGAGAAGCAACACTGCAGAAATGAATACTTTCCATTATGTGTTCTCAGTATGTCTCCTGAGTCATTTCTGATTAGCTTGCTGGAAACATTACATTGTCAACAGTTCAGAGAAAGCCAGCTGCATTATCTTTTTGTCTTCTGAGCAATGCAACATCAGCAGTGACCAGCTGATTTCAGATTCTTCTCTACTTTTTACTGCAATAGTGAGGTGGTACACTTTCCAAAAATTTGGCAAGGTGGCAAGGTTACATTTCTGCCAGGCTGAAGAAATTAATTTTGAGGTGTAAACCAAAATATAGAGTTCACTGAGAAAGGATCCAGGAAAAAGGCCGATTTTCTTTTTTCTTTTTGCATTCCATAGTCTCAGGTTTTGGCTTTAACCACATAGAACTTGGGGGGGGGGGGGGGGTCAGGGAAGAGAGAGAGAAAAGAAAGATAATTGTTTTCTAAATTTTCTAAAGTTATATATTAAATGTAATTTTTCTGATGACAAGGGATGTTTCAGAGATATTTCTGACAACAGATATAATTTTATTCTTCTTCTTCTTTGTTGAACAGCTACAACAAAGCTCTCAGCCTTGGCATCAACTCCTTTATTGATAATGTCCTGTTCTTCTCAAAAAGAAGCCTTCCTCTTACAAATCCCCAGCACCATTTCTCTTGCTTGCTTCTGTCCTGCCATGAAAGGACTTTCCATCCTGGAGGAATATCTGGGTTCTCCTATTTCCATATATTTCTCTCAGATAGCCATTTACTTCCAGTCATACTTGGCAATTCATATGAGTATGTCTGTTAACCAGAACGTAGCCCACATATACCAAGCTCATTTCTCAGTTACCAATGAAGAGTTACTGGATATTAGCAATTCCCCCTACATGGCTTATCTTGAACAATGTGACTAAAATATTAATGAAAATGCTCAAAATGCTTCTTTTATCTTGAGTCTCTCATGCCACACAGTTGAACTCATTTTCCCTGCTGTTATGGTCTTCCTTTTCGGTAGAGGAAGCTTTCCACCATTTATTACATAATTTATTATGTGTTGATCTTAAACCTAAAGAAATATTTATGATATGTTTTGTCTTCCCTCTCAATCTTTACTTTTTTGAGTTCAATAAAGAATCAGTATTCTCTTCAGGGATCAAAAAACACATACACAGACACTCAAACATATATAAACAGTAGTAGAAAAATTACCAAATCAAAGATCCAATTCCTCTTATTTCAAAGACTACTACTTATGAATAAATATGCAGATAATTTCTAATTTTTCAGTCTCCTTGAAAATGCTGCTGCCTGCCTAGCCTGGATTAATTGGCATATGGCTGTGATTCTGGTGCCATCCAATTGATTGTTGAGGTTGGCAGAAGCAACAGTGGCACCTGGTCAGCCTATGGTTTTAAAAATGAATGAGTGCCAGAATAATTATGCTTTGTTGTACCTGCTAATTTCTCCTAGAAAATATCTTAATAAATTGATTGCATATTTCAAGCAAACCTCTAATGAGAGGATTATTTTCAAAGGCCACACAGAAGTTGTTATTAAAAAGCAGTCAGAAAGAGAAAGGAACAATGGCAGGAGGGCTCCGTGGGGAAACTTTAATGGTGGGGAGTTTAGGATTTGGTTTGTGTTATCTTGCTGACATTCTAATTAGAAACTCTTTCTCCCATTTCATTACTGTCACACACTTTATCTGAATTAGCTTTCACACTTGATTAAGGAGAAAGTAATTTTTTTTAACGTGCCAGGATGAGTCAGTGCCAATCTCTTTGCTTTTGTCTCTCAAGCCTGGACCTGCAAAATCCTGGTGTTCAGATCAGGGTTCTGCTGATGTTGGATTTAAAAGTGCCATGTGAGAGATTTTCCTGGGACACCTGCAAGCAGCAGGGTCCAACAGAGTAGCTGGTCCTATGGCTTGTCAAAAGGACCCTGCAATCCTGCAGGGAATGGAGGTGTTAACCAGACCTCTGCAGACATGGAGCTGACCCTGTTAGCTGATATAAGATGTTGACAGTAGGGAGAAGCCAAGTAATTTATTCAGCCCAATCCTGTTTTAAATGTTGAAAATTTTAAAATGTAACTGAAATAAACTTTCTGTTACACAAAAATGGTGTATTGTACCATAGTACCCCCTCTCCCCAGTCCTTCCCCTCCCTAATTAGTAAATAGGTTTTAAAAACAAACAAGACATTAGGAATCTGGAGAATCTGAGGTGTGAAAAAAAGGATTAAAAACCCTGAGTATGTGCAATTAGTTATAATTAATTAGCATATGTTTGCACAGAAGCTAGTAAACCCAAGTGCTATGCAATTGCTGCAGTTCTGGGGAAGGATGTCTAAATGATTGGGAAGGCTGGGTTTAGGATAGATGTACCGGCATCTAAAGAACGTAAAATCCAAGGTGAAGAAGAAGCATGCAGGATATGAGTAATGTTCCTGGTAGAAAACAGCAGAAGGTCTGGAGCCTGAAACCCTCATGGATGCCAAGCAGGCTCAAAGCTGCTTCCCTGGGCAGTGCTCTCACTTCTTTCCCCTTCAATATTGCAGCCAGATGGACAATGGCTGGTAGTTTACCTTGGGTCTGAATGCAAAATAGATAGAAAGGATTTTCAGAATTGTTCTCTGTTAGTTTTTGTAGGACTCAATACAGAAAATCTTCCAGAATGGTTTTGCTTTTGCTTCAGAACTCATTAAAAATAAACACATGACCAAACCCAGAAGGTTTTAACTGAAAATGGTGTGTCAAAATCACATGGGAACTGCAGATTAGTTGTGGGTTGTTTGTACCTGTGCACAAGGTTTATAGGTTGGTACATCTGCTCTGGCAAGATACCAGGGTGAGCAACCAACACCTCTTTTCTCTAAGGAAGGAGACTGCTGAGCACCACAGGAAAGATGCACTACCACCAGTCCCCATTCAAAAGGCTGGAAGTGACGCTGAGGTACACAGATAAACTCTGGGCCATGACAACTGTCCGGTACAGATTTAGTCAGTTTGTGTTAGGATATCTCCCTAGGGAAATGGTAAGAAGACATTATCTGAATCACTTCAAAATAATCTGGGGTTAAGCGCTCTCTCTGTCACCACAAAAATCACTCTCAATCCAGTTCCTTTATTGTTATCCACTTCAAAGGTGGTGTCATGTTGTTTGAGATGTGGAAAAAAAAAATAAAAGTATTAAACCCATAAAGCAAAGGGGAAGAAGTCGCTCTTGCTGTGTGCAGTAAGACTACACAGCAAAACTCATCCTGTGTAACACCTTTCAAAATGACTTTTATAAAAATATTTGGAATTAAAGATTGAGAGACAGCAGTGAATGTAACATATAGGTTACTTTAAACCAGGCTGTAAAGTGAAAGATTAACACAGTTTTCACTTAATGAGTCTCACAAGAGACTTGAGAAATGAAAAAGAAGAAACAAGCATGATGAGACACATTCCTAGCAGAGATGCAAAACATGATGAAGAGACAGGTATGTGAAGCAAGACAGAACCTTCTATGAGGTAGTAAGAATTACAGAGGAGCTCACATTGAGAGCAGCCAGCCGGAAACAGACAGTGACAGAAGCCACAGTGAAAACAGAGAGAAGACCAGGAGGGTGGCTGCAGCAGATCTCTGGAGGACACTTTTGTATTGGGATTATCAACAGATAATGGTGCTTCTTCCTGAGCCCAGGTTCCTTCTGGGCTATGTAGACAAACTTTTCAGTTACTCAGATCAAAAGTGGGATCAAAATCATCCATAGTCTTGTAGCAGCTGCTTGAAAAAAATTCTGGTGGACAATATCTGGAGGTATCAGAGTCTTGGCAAAAAATCAAACCAGAAGTTGAACTAAATGGAGGAACCTGGCTCCTTTGATTCAGCCTTTCCCTCCAGTATACCTGTGAGCATATATCTCTGTTATTTTTCTACTGTTCTGTTCTTGTTTTTCTTTAAGGGGAAAACAAGTTTTACTCCAGGGCAAATATCACTCCCACTTGTACTAGTTCTCTTCTCACTAAGAGCACTCTTTACCACCAGCCTATAAATCCTCAGAAGATCTCACTGTAACAATCTTTATATCTGGCAGTTTTCTTGTAAAATGCACAGGGTTCTGGTAACTAATATAGTAGAAAATTATCATCATCGTTACATTTCTTAGTGTTATGGTATGTTAAACTACTGATGTACTGATTCAAGAATAATGCCCTCAGCACATGGGCCAATGCTGAGGCACTCTTTGATTTAAGGAAAAGCTGACTCTACCAAGGATCTGCAGTACCATACCATAAGCTATAATCTTAACTCATTTTAGAATCTACTTTTTTCTTGTGATATCTAGGGACGTTTTATGATACCAGATCTGTAACAGTTTTTCAAATAAGCATGAACTCTAACACGCTGCACATAAAGCTCTATGCAGTCCTACCAACCACCATACAACAACCCTTCCTCCCAAAGCTGGAATACATTACAGGATATTAAGGCAAATCATTGCAAGTCCAAACCCTTGCCTGACACTCCAGCTGAAAATCTGTTTAGTGGTCAGTGCAGTTTGCTGAACACTGATATAATCTGCTGGTCATGAAAAATGTTATTTTGATTTCTGCAGAGTTTCATTCCAAGCCAGAAGTTTCTCAGTAGTTTCAGGAACACAGGAAAAGTAATGAATTAATCCGCACTTTAAATGAAAAAGGTTTGGCTATCTGGGACTAGATTTCTTGCTGGAAAAAGCATGGCCCAGCTGTTTTCTGAGTACTAAACAGAAACATAGTTCTGACAGAACACTGATTCCTGCCTAACAGATAGCAAATGAACTGGCAGAGTCATGAAATGGAATGGGAAATGCAAGTATGCCTCTCTAGGCACATTATCTCCGTTAGAAGTGGTAGAAATAAAAGTTTTCACATTTCCAAGTTCTCAGGTAGTACTGATATTCTCAAACTTCACCTGGAATTTTTCCATTCGAAATGATCACGTGAAACAACTTTCCACCATCCTCCTAAAATGGAAGTTGGCTACAGTAAGACATTTATTTGTGACAGACATTAATCTCTTCTTTTTTCTTTTTTTCTTTTTTTTTTTTTTAAAGAGCCCTTCACATTCTAGGAAATTCTTCTGGCTATCTCTGCCAAGCCCTTTAGAAGTAGAATGTGAGCACCAATGCTAGTGGCTTGGTTTGGAGACCTCTGAGAGAATCAGCAGTCACCACATCCAGTTCACTGAGCTCTATTCAGGCATAGTGAGTGGTTTCCTGCATGAGCACAAAGCCCCTGGTAATGTTGCACCACCACACAGCTTCTTGCCTTCTTCCAGCATGCAAGTGTCATGCCCCTGTTCACTTGGTGGGTTTAGGGGAAGGTTGTTTGATTTACTCTGGGCAGTGCATAGGAGAAACAACAGAATTCTCAGGAAGTTCAGTAAGGAAGTTTTACTTGCAAACTTTATAACAGAAAGCTAGAATGAGGTACCTGGCAAATTTTTAAATGTAGCAATTTTGGTTAGACTGTAACAATATAAAAGCACAAAAATAACAAAGCAAAGAAAATGTAGAAAAGAAAGGAAAGGAAGAAAGAAAATGAAGCAGGAATAAGGGTAGAAAGGCATATAGTCACCACCCTTGGATCCAGTGATGAAACTTGATTATTGGAATTTCCATTGGTAAAAGTGATGATTGCAGTCTTCATCCATCAGGTGTGGGGGAAGCCCACAAAACACAAAATCCAGTGGCTTAATAGACATTCAGGATAGGTGGGAGCACCCAGGTATCTTCCCTGGGATGGGAAGTTTTACACTGAGAGATACAATAATGTGGATCATGAGACACCTTGAGAGTCTTCCACACGGTCTAAGACCTGGCAGTTGCCTATCACTTCAGTGTAGTTGAGTTAATTATGGCCCATTAGAAGGGATAAATACCTTCAGGCTTTCACAAGAATGTCCCAGTACTTCCCTGGAGGGGTGTATTCACAGCTGAGCCACTTGTGTAAGGACATTGGCACAATAAAAACCACCATCCCACCTCTTCTGTTATCGGGCTCAGCACCCAGCCTGTAGCCACCGGTGATGGTGTGCACCCCCTCTGCACCACCTACCACCTGGGCAGTTACTGCAAGTAGAAATTGTTTGAATCATTAATCATTAACATTCCAGTCTCTCACAGCGTGTCACTGATAACATTGCACATCCCTAGGATTTAGACAGAGTGCTCCTTTTAAAGAAGTTAGCTGATTAAAGGAGGCTGCTGAGTAGTGTGGAAACACAGTTTAGGGCACTTCATCAAGGACAGTGCAAAGCTGTGTACTGAACCCAGATCTGTTGGATTAGATCAGTCTCCCAACAGGTGCTGTTACCTCCTTGCAGCTGTAAAAAACACCAAAATAAGACACAGGTTCCATTTCCCCTCTCCCCAGGCCCCACCTAGCATGAGATTAGCCATTCGGTTATGTTTAGAAATACTAAAAAAATACTAGGAGAGGAACAGGGGATGTAGCAGAGGAATAGGGTCATGATCAATGGCACAAAGTCTAGCTGGAGGACAGTAATATTCAGTACAACCCAGGGTTCGTTACTGAGTCTGATCCTGTTTAACATTGACATTAATGGTTTGGAGGATGGGGCAGAGTGTACCCTCAGCAAGTTTGCTAATGATGTGAAATTACATCCCAAGCCTCTCCAAGCAGATGAGAAATTGCCCAATATTCCCTCCAGTAAGGTCTCCATCAGCCAGAGGCTTTATCAGAATTTTAAGTCCCTCTTTCCAACTGCTGATCAAGGTAAAACTTCCTATTACACTGAGTATAGAGAAGTTATGTATCAGGGTTGTGATTCATCAAGTCTTTATTGATCCAGCCCACACAGTTTAGTTCTTAGAAAGAGAGAAAAGTAGAATAAAGCCTAAATTCCATAATCTTCATTGGGGCAGATATAGTCCTTGTGGAGAAGTCACAGTTGGTACAAAGAATTATATTTTTTATATGCTTCTATGAATAGAAATGACTGATTAGAATTATAAGTATTCCATGCTCCAAACCCCAAAATTAGATTTGTTAGATTATTTTTTTTTCAAAGACAATTCAAGCATTCCCCAAGCAAACACCTTTATTAGGTGATACAGTCCATTATGCCTCATTCTCTCATCTTTTGGTATAAATCATTGCAGGTCTGCAGTTTATTTCAATTTTCTTCTTGCATCCAGCCACTACTGTTTTATTTGCCCTCTTGCTATAGGCTGGGAAGCTTTAGATATTTCCCTTTAAATTCAAAACTAGCAAATGGACTCAACTAACGACCGTCTCTTTCTTCAGTAAAGACTTTACCAGCCAATCTTAATTCCTGCTGGGTACATATATATTATAGGTTGTGATATGTTTTCAATCCCAACTATAATAATGTGTTTGTAAGTGGTCTGCATATTTCTTTGTTAAATAAAGATGGATGCACACTTGCAAATATAAGCACAGACACCTGGATGTGGATGTGTTAACATTCCTTAGAGCTTACATATACACACACCTGTCCAAGAAGGGGTGTATTTGCCTACAAAGTCTGGGTTACCAAAGTGACAAAGAGTTTGAGGTTGCCTTTGGTTGTACTCCTGTTTAAAGTACCTCAGAATTCTGCTCCATGGTCCTTTAAGTATCTGATCCTTTTGTGATTTTTCAAGGTAGGCATTCAAAGGTTCAACAGGGAGCAATAGGTGTTTTGCCCAAGGATTATTTATTCAAATGCACACATACAGAGCACAATGATGTGTGTGTGTGTCCACACACCTGCACAAACACGTGAATGCTACTCTGTGTGTATAACAGCAACCATGTAACAACTCAGTCTTTTAGCTGGAATCTTGGAAGCTCTGTAGGATAATGAATACATTTTATTTCAACATAATTTATTTTCCCCATTTTAATGGTAAAAGTTGTGACTTAAGGAGCACATAGTAAAATAGAGACAGGCCTTTAAATACTGATCAAAACTCCAACACTAAAGCTGTATGTGACTCTACAGCACAGCTAGATAGACTAATATGTAAAATGATCAATAATTACAGTTGCAGATTTACATTAGCATAGAGGGAACACACAGAAGTCCTGGAATTTAAACACTCTGACAGCCAATTTTTTAAAGTTGTTTACTTGCTGTAGTGTCACCACATCCCAATTGCCATGGCTGCCTGTATGGAGATACCATTGGACCATTTAGGAACAGTTTTCTTCTGGCTGTTTATTCTCTTTCTATTCATCCATATTAAAAGTTATTCCTTTAGGGACACCTGCAACTTCTCTCTTCTGTGATAATGCATGGGCTTGTGTGGTTTTGAGAGCTATTTATGTAATATTTCCATTAACAAGCTGTAATTAAACCATCTAATTAAAAAAGCAGTAATCTATTTAACAGGGGGTTTATTTTTTTAAAGAAAGCCTAACCGAACTGTGATTAACTTTCTCTGCTAGATGAGCATTATGGTTTTTCATAAAGCTCTTAATTACTCAACCCAAAATGTCAAATAAATTAAATTAAAGACATAATTTTATTTTTCTGAAAAGGAAAATAAAATAATAACACAGACTAGAGTAAAAAGCTGTTCCAAAATATCAATTAATATAGTGGAGATTGTTTTTAATATGTTGTGCATTTCAGCCTAGACAAAAGCTGATTAGTGATGTAAAATATAGTGAATAAAATCTGGTACTTATTAGACAAATATATAGCTAATTGTACTTTTTATTCCCAAGATATGCCTACTGTTTGAGAATAGGAACAATCCATTGGGACCACAGCAGTGGTACCCCTCAACCCAGCAACTTGCTCCCAGTTGGGTTGAGGCAAGAGACTATCCTGGGAAAGCACAGAGGCCTGGACATTTCTCTCCGTCCCCTTGTGTTTCTGCAGCAATCACCTTTGTTGGATCAGGATGTTAGATTGTACATTTTGCCTGTTAGATTTAGTGTCCGTTTACAGCTCTGTTGTCTGCAAATTTTTCTAATCCCATTTTGAGCCTGCTGATGCTGTCTGCCTCTGCAGCCTTCTGGGCCAGCAACATCCAAAGTTTCCCTATCCACTGTGTGAAAAGCTGCTTTCTTTACATGTTTTGAGCAGCTATCTTATTAGTTTTTATCAAGTGCTCTTTAGTTCCATTCTTGCAGGATTTATTGGATAACAATTCTGCATTCACTTTATCTGTGATCTGTATCTTTTCATAACCTTACTGGAAATCTTCATTTTATCTTGCTGTATTTTAGCTGCCAGTTACTTTTCCTAAACATGATCATGCTCATCAACATTTCCCAGGACCATAATCAGTCCCCACTCACTCACTTTCTAAGACAAATGTTTCTGACAGCAAAAGTAAGTCAGCAAAAGTGGGCTGCAATTTCCGAGAATGAAATTATGTCTTCTTCTCTGGCTGAAAAACAAATAAACTTGGACTCTACTGAGGTGCTTTGGAACCTCTTTGAAGAGGTCAACAGGAATCCTCTGCCTTGTGGAAAATGTATGTGACACCTGCCTAAATCAGAGTAGCCATGCTCAGTCCTGATGTGATGGAGTCCAGTGTTTAAATTTGCACAGAACCTCCCACTCCCTGAATGCTCAAGGGGCTCCTTGGGTGGCACTCTCTCAAAAGGACCAGGCACACACTGGGACTGTGGGTGCTTCAATTAAGATGGAGCATTTTAGCTGCTGCAAGCCACAGGCACAAGAGCTGAAATCCACTGGACCCTCCTGAGTTTCTTAAGTTTGCCCCTGCTCTTATACAAAGGTAGCATGATGGAGAAGGAGGGATCAGCCTACTCTGGATGCAAATGACAAGAAAAGGAGAAAAAATGAAGAAAGAGAAGATATCAAGAAGGGATTTGTGGAAGCAAAACACAACCCTGCTGTTCATGCATGTTTGTGGACCTGCTTGGTTTGCACCTGTATCTTTTGCCATGCTAGGGTTTGTCTCACTGCCAAGCCCAACAAGAACAAACAGATTAGGCCAAAAGAGGGTGTTGTTGTTTAGTTTGAACACAGAGCAGCGATATGTGAAATGAATTTCTGTATACTTAATCTTAGCCAAATGAGGCTGTCAGATGTTTGTTTCTCCAATCTGAATCAGCACTTTATACCAAGAGGAAAATGTTCCCTGGGTGTAAAGCACAAGTGAGTGAAACAAAAAACCATGGACTCCAATATTTATCATTTGCTTTCTCATGAGGATTCCTTGTTCAAAAGCCAGAACAGGCTGCCTGTGGCTCCTCCATCTCTATAAGCTGCCTTTCTCCCTTGTTGCTCTTCCCACAGGCAGTAATTAAAAGCAGCCATTTGAGGTTGTCATGTTGGAGTGCTCCAATGAGTAAAAGAGTAGGAGGGGGTGAGAGGGTTGCCCTGTGACATGCACCCAAACTTCCAGGAGCTGTTGCTCATGCCTCACCCTGGGAACAGGAAGGTGGGCTGAAGGTGAAACCACCAGCTCCCCAGTGGTTCCAGTTGTCTTAGGCTGACCTGCAAGGGTCTGAAAGCATCTCTGTCTTGTGAGCAGGACCCACATATTAGCCAAAGCAAACAGGACAGCTTATGTTTAGCTACGGTTCAAACTGAGGAAGTCAGGGATCAAGTAGGGATGCTGAACTTTTAATTACAGGAATTTGGTATTGAGAATGCAAAAGCAAATCTTGACAGATCCTTGTTCTCAGTTACAGCACAGCAGCACCTGTTTAACAGGACTGATCCATTCACCTGTATGTAAAACCTTGGGCATAAAGCCACATTTGCCCAGTATGAGCTTACTAGCACTAAGGGAACGACAGAATAATTTGTAGTTCAGCCTGGAGTTTGATCCATGTTGTTCCCTTCAGAGACAGCCCTTCTGCAAATCTCCCACTCACAGGGATCCCAGATCTTTCGTATGAATTGAACAGGGAAAGACTGATCCAAAATTTCGTAACTATACACTTGGAGCATTTACTTGCCCCTCTAGATAGTCATATCTGGTGTTGTCATTGTTTAATCCCAGCCGGCAACTAAGCACCATACAGCCACTCACTTCCTCCTGGTGGGATAGGGCAAGAATCAGAAAAAATTAATGGAAATTATCTTAATCCAGTTTTCTAGGATATCTCAGGCTTTAAAAAAGCCCAGTCTAGGCTAGAAAATCATAATACAAGATCATCAGCTAGTTTGAATGTTTCTAGATATCCCAAAGCCAAAAGTCCTGGTGCCTGCTCATGTTGGAGATGGGCTCATGCAGCTCATGTACTGAAGAAGCCACTCTCCAAAACTGCTTTCAGAAGCAGCTCCCTGCTGTGTTACTAACCTTGTCCAAGCCCCAGCACAAGATGCTCATGTTTAGTGAGGCAACACTCCCTTTGGCAACACTGGGAGCTTCTTAATAGACAGTGGCCTACTTCTCACCTTGTGATGGTCTCCCACTGTTGACTTCAATTAATTTATTGTGGTTTGAACTGATGGGATATGATGTGAGGTCAGAACTATTTTCCTACAAGGACATTTAGGCACAGCACAATGAAAGAAGGAGGCTAAACCAGGAAACAACTTTACAACAATAAAAACACTGCACAAGAACATATTACCTGATGAAGATGTGGAATATCCAACAGTGGAGCCTTTTAAGCATGGATTAGGGAAGAATTTGACGTGTAGGATAGACACATGAGATCCTGCATCAGGGAAGGAGGAACTGTATGCCTTCCTGAGGTCTTTTCCAGCCCTGTTTTCTGTGATTACTCAGTTCACGTCAACTATATTTAACTAAGATAACAATTTTGGCAGTAAGTCAAATGTCATTTTTTACTTAGCTCTCCCTAATTCTTTCTGCACTGTTTCCTGGGCCTAAATCACACAGACATGTTTACCAACCTGATTAATTAAATTCTTTCTGGGATCCCAAGGAGATATCACTTTAAGAACAAGCAGTGCAATGTTTGATTTTCACTCTATTAAACTTTTTTGGGGTTAGGCAACTGGGGGGGGGGTGTCAGTTTTTTTGTTTGGTTTGCTGTTGTTATATCAGTCAATGAAAATATGTCAACAGACTCTCACATCAAAGGGAATATCAAGGGGGAAAATGCCCCTGCTGCCAGCTGGTTGTTTCCAAGGCTTATTTACATACTCTGTATGTGTGCGCTTGGGGGAAAGAGAAATGGCAAGGAAGGAAGTTTTATATGGGAAGCATATAACAAATGTAGAGAAAAGATGAGAAATAAAGAAGCTTTTTATCCTACCACAAAAAGTCAAAAATCCTCATCGAAAGCAGAAGTGAATTTGTAGATGGTAATTATATCACTGTATTGCTTAATGTAAATTCTTCTTTTTAAGATATACTGTTATTACTCTTATTAAGTGCATAGGAAACAGGAAATGAAACAGGTCATATGTGGAAATGGAAGTGGATTTGTTAATTTGATTTCATAGTGAAAAAAAAATACAAAATTGCAAAAGGTGAGAGGGAAGGGGAGGGGAGGGGAGGGCAGGCCAGAGGAGGAACTCGCAACAGGGAAAAAATCTGCAGCTGTGGAGAAAAACAGCCTTGTGATTTGTAGGGGATATTTTTCTTCTTTTTCTTCCTTGAGTCTCTATTTTTTTATGTTGTTAGGATATGATAGCTTCTTACATTAGTAGAGCATAATGTATAGTAACCCTATTATACACAGCTTCATTACTTTACAACACTATTCTTTTTAAAGACAGATTTTAAGCTAACTTATTAAATGCATGTGTTGTAGTTGGCATTATCTCTTCAAAGGAAATTAAACCCTATATCTGAATTTCAACCACTTCTTTGCAAAAAGATAAAAATCAATCCAATTCTACTTCTAGAAACACTGGACAAATCCAAATGCATGTTGTCATTACAGATTTAAGCTTAAAGCTAACTGAAAGTTCTTGATGTGAAATGGTAAGAACCAGCATTTTGTTTCCATCAGGTTTTGAGGAACAAGACATTTGTGCACAATGATATGTTTTTAATACCACCTAAAACCTTGACAGAAAAATGCACTGAATGCAGAGGGTTCTGTTTGCCTGGCAAAAGGGATGAGGGGAAGAAAAGCAAGAGTAAAAGACAAGGACTCTTTCTGGGAAGAAAGGAGGAGAGACTGTCAAGCCCGCATAGTGGCTCAGTTTTCTGAAAAGTGCTTCTTTTGCAAAGCACTAGGTGTATAATACCAGGGAGAGTATACAAAGATGCAGGAATCAGAGCAGCATCTTTCTCCTTTTTATTTTCTCTGAGCTGCCACAATAAAGTTTTATCTCTGGACTCCACTAAATGAAAAATCCATTTCCTCTCAGATTAATGACACAGAAAACACTTTGGTTGGAACCTAAAACCTGAATAGGACTTTGTTCCAGCTGAACTCAGGAAGAATAATCACAACAACAGCATCAAAGGTAATAACATCCTGAACATATTGATGCTGTTGTCTATGTGGGATTTGCGTTAGTGATTCTGCTCCCATTGCTATTCTGGGATGTGGGGCACTGCAAAGAATGACAAAAGTGCCTTTATTTGGTTATGTTGGAGGTACTACATCTTTCATAAGCAGATGATGTCTAGAGCAAGGAAGCTTTTAGGGTAAGAATGACTCTTCTGCGGTGTCTGCGCAGGGTCTGTCACAGTGGGTCCAAAGCCCAATGAGATTGCTTGGAGCTATAGGAATACTGCACAGAGCGATACGTAGGATGTGTGAGTGACACCCACGGCGTCCTTCAAATGCAGATTGATCACTAAGTTTCATTAGTGTTAGTGGTTGCGACCTACAGAGAATAATTTATACCCCCAATCCAAATGTCTCTTGTTTCAGTCACCAAAAAATAATAAAGTAAAGATCTGAGGTAAAATGCAGTAGCAAGTATGTGACCTACGTGTGTTTTCTATCACAAACT
Source organism: Corvus kubaryi (assembly GCF_017639235.1). NCBI lineage: Eukaryota > Metazoa > Chordata > Aves > Passeriformes > Corvidae > Corvus > Corvus kubaryi. Next base: position 77,544 of record NW_024581066.1, on the reverse strand, counting down.
GCTTGAGATTTTCCACACAAAATGACAGTTGTCTTGGCAGATGACAAATTCTTAATGCTGACAAAGTCTGGTACACCAAAAGTGGAAAATAAAAATACTTGCCTGGCTTCAAAGCTAACCACATCATATCACATTTCAATATTTCTCCTGGGTCCATAGCTGAACAATATGTTCTGTATTCAGCTAGCCTAGAAAGAGTCCTGTGTTTGAACCTGGGTATTGTCATAGATGAGAAACATGAGGCCAATAATCACTTTACTTAATAAAAGACATGGTTGGTGGCAGAAGGATCAGTATATTCTTTTCCATTACCTGTTTAAGGGGAGTCCCACACATATTGTCATGAAACATATTTTACTCAGCTGAATAGAGAGAAGTGGTAAAAAATGTCCATTGAAAGCATTCCTTGTAATCTTAAGGAAGTAAGGCAAGATAACAAAGCCTACACCCTTACCAAAACAACACCACAATTAAGCATATTTGGCTTGCAGCAGTATGCTATTTTGCATTTTGAATTATTTTTAAAGATCTCCTGCTTAGGGTGAGCATGAGTTGATAAGTTAATGGTCATTTCCCATTTATAGCATGGGAATAACAACACTGTGACACATTTTTGTCAGAAAATTGCTGTGTACCTTTGACAGCTTAAAGGTCTAGGAGGGATGTATTTTCCACAGGTGGCCAAAACATCTGAAAAGTGTCAGTTCTTTAGAAGGTCCTGTTACCTTTAGTAAACATGAGATATGCTCTGAAAAGACTAGGACTTTATCTGATTTTTCTATTGCAATGAAGTGTCTCCCTAAGTGTAAACTGATCCGTCAGGCTCACATTTTAATGATAGACATAAATGTGTCTCTAAAGATTTTCTTTCACAAGAATTACGTAGGGAGTCTCCCTGAAAGTTAGTTAAATGAGACTGTTATAAATCTGGAACACAAGCATCTCCCTGCATAAATTTACAAGCACTGATTCCAAAAGGTTAACAATATGGCAGATGGATATGATGATGTGTGAACTCAGAAAATTCAAGGTTTGGTTCCAAAAGCAGTTAGAAGTCTGAGCATTTCCTCAGTCCTCAAGCAGGCTGCCTTGACTGACGCAAACCACCTGCTGCTTCAGTTCAAGACAAAAATAGTCCAAGAACAGCACTTATGTGTCTTTTGCTCTGCTTCTGCTCTTCATTTCATTGAGAATCCAAAAGTATAGAAGTAGAGGTAAAAAAATGCACCAGCATGACCTATCCCATTTAAACAAATAAATGTCATCCCCTGGAAGAAGTTGGAGTAGTGTCCAGTTCTCAGTTATGGTCAAATGTTTTCAGTGCTCATTTTATGCTGAGATTCCTCCACTTGGACAAATATTTTTGCAATAGCAGGAAAAATATATTTTCTATCTTCTCTGTGCAAAAGCTGTTCCTGCATCCTTAAGCATCTGATTTCATGCTGTGCAACTTTTATTCCTGTGGATGCCTTCCTTTCATGTGGACAGCCTGAAGCAAGTGCAGAGAAATGGAAAAACCTCAAACTAAAAAAAAAAAAAAAAAAAAAAAATTTCTCATCTTTCTATCCTTTTTGTGTATTATACTGCTGAGACTTTATTTACTCATCAGGAAGAGCAAGGATGATCTCCCATGACCTTGGGTAAGTAACTACTGAAAATATGTGTACACAGCATAAAGTAGAGCTATTCAGGTGCCAAGCTAGGTCTGACTAAATGAAAATGAATGGTGTAACTATACCCTGAACATCTATTGATCATGGTCTCTGGTGGTGCATGAAACTGAATGAGATTAGTACCTCAGGCCCCATGCAGAAGGGAAGTTACCCATGAATAGAGCTAACCTTCCTCAGGCTGATTCACCTCTTGCACGGAACAGGCTTGCCAATACAGGTAAGGTTTTCTACTTTAAAAATGCCAAACATCTTACTACTCCTCCTCAACATGGTGCTGTGTCTCCCTCTGATGGCATCTGGACCACAATTCCAGGCTGATGAACATGATAAAATCTTGTGTAACAGAGGGTGTCTTTTTAGCTCAGCTAATGAATTTATTTAGGTCAGAGGTCCCAGGTTTAAAAACTTCTGTTTCATCAAAATGTGATTTTCTCTTTAGCCTTCTAATGAATCAAGTCGTAGGGACAATTTTTCAGACCTGAGCAGTTCTCAGCCACAACTGAGCTCAATTCATATTTGCAAAACCACAAGAACAGAGTCACAGAGGAGAGATTTAACAACCAGTACTTGCTAGAAAAGCTGTAAGGACTTTAGCTATTTCCAAGTGAATTAACGTCAGGCTACTCTGAACATTCAGTTTGTGTGAAGGCTGTAAAACAGCTTGTCTTGGGTGACTGTATGATACTGTATTTCCTATTGTCTGCCCTATGCCAGACATGAATCCTGTGCCTTTCTGTGTGTTTAAGCTGGGTCTGAGAGAAAGGGAGAAAAAAAAAAAAAGAGCAGTTTTGTGTTCAAGGACACAGATACACACTCCCTTGCATTCGTGCTGCTGGGGAGCAGAGAAAACACCTTCCTGTTTTTTCCCAGCTCTTGGCTCTCTGCAGCAGGGAAGAGAGTGGCATCCTCCTGTTTTTTAGCTAGTTTTTTTTTGTTGTTGTTAGTTAAAGCACGGAGCCCTGGGACTTTCGTTTCTTCTTTTTCTCTTCTAGACTGTTCAGCAGCACCAGAACATCATCCAGGAGACCCTACACACTGGCCCGGAGGGGCCCATGCTGAACCCCAGCTCCGGAGAGGAGACAGAGCTACCCACAAAGGACTCTCAAATCTACACAGGTTCTCTCCACAGCAAGAGGTTTTATTATTTAGCATTATTCTTCTTCTGTGCCTGTGTGCACTCTGCTTGTTAAATAAGTAGGTTTTTTTCACTTCTCTCCAAGGCAAATTCTTTCCAAACCTGGTGAGGGAGGGGTGGTTGTAACCTATGTTCATTTCAGATGTTCCTCCGAATTTCTCTCATACTGGAACACAGCTACAGGGATCTGTAATTTCTCTGTTTCTCAGGACTTGCCAGTAGACTTGAAGTTCGAAACACTTCTTAGCTGTCTACAGCTTGTGACTGGCACCCTGAAGACTCTGAGGAGGCTTTGTAGCCACCACGTGCTGCTTTACTGTCCTTCACAAGCTGCATCCTACTGAGTGACTTAGCTTTGAACCCCCAGTCACAAATAATTGCAAAATATTTGTCCCACACTAGCAATTACAGGAACTCTCTAACAATATTTTTCAGCCTATTACTTTATTTAAAATGCTAGTAATTGCACTCTCTCTTTTAGCTGAGTCCAGCCTGGTTAAGGACTGTTGAACCAGGTAAGTTTATTAGGAAAAATAACCTGTGTGTATTTGATGGTGACTGGAAGATTTCAAAATAAAGTGAGAAGCTTTGCAAGAAGGGTCAGCTTAAGGTCCATTTAAATATTCTTCCATTGTTAATACTTCATATCAGAACAAGATAGAAAATTCCCACTAGTAATTCAGTACTCAACTCAGTACTCACTAGTCACTGAGTGGGTTTGTGCTGAAAAGAAAAAGGGTGCTGAGGACCAGATTCCTTTCTTCCCCTTACATAAGCAACAATGATCTGTTTATGTAGGGTTAAAAATGCTGTCTTCTCATTGTATTCCAGCACAGCATTTTAGCAAAATGCTCAAGGCATTAAGAACAGTAAAATGGTAAAAATCCTCCTGTGATGAAAGCACACAGTGATCTAGGGTCTGGGGATAAGGATGAAGCAAACATTTCTTGTTACGAGACTCGTCATCTGTACGGCCTGGAAAAATAAAAATAAAAAACCTGTAGCAAAAATGTGATTAAAACCAGCAGTACTGCCATTGATTTCAGTAAAGTCACGCTGATTTTTAGTGTTTTAGGGTGTTACGCTGAGCTTCAGAAAGAACAACAACATCTTAGACTGACTGCCTCTAGGTTTGAAACCTTTCCATCATCTTTGAATCCATTTTATTTCTCAAAAACAAAACAACTAAAAAGTAATGCTATAACACAAAAGACTGATATTAGTAAGAGGAGATTGGAATGCTAGAAATGCCTCTTCAGGAGCCAAGACTAGTGCCTGTTGATTCTGCTGTGGGCATCGATACAGAAATTCACATGAAACTGTTTAATCAGAAGTAAACGCTCTTTTTGCAGGGCATTCTTTTTGTTTCTTTAAGCCATGTGTTCATGGAAGGGTGACTGCATGGTAGTAATGATTAAACCCAGAGGGAGTTCTTCATTTTTGTGTCCGTCCAAATTTCATAGAGAAGTTGGAGACTCCTTTTCAAAGTTCACATGCAGGGATTACTGCAAGCATGTGAAAATCTATTTTTCTTTGATGCTTTACACAGACCCCATAGAATTAGTTCATTAATAAACTTATTGAAAAGAACTCAAGTGGGTTATATTTTCATATTTTGCAGGTGGCATAAGCTTATTTTGCCTCTAATGTGAGGTAAAACCTCAACCTATTTATGAACCTCTCTGCAGTGAGAGCAGAGCCAGACTGCAGCTAACAAGCCTTGTTGTGGATCTGTGGATCTGGGGCATGCCTAGCACATTTTTCAGAGTGGGGTTCTGGCCAATCAAAGCATGGGCAGATCAAGCCAGTGTCTGCCTGCAGAATACCATAGTCATCCATTTCATTCATCATACCCATTACTATGTGGATTCCAGATTGGATTCAGCTACTGCTATTTTTACCTGCTATCAGCTGAGCCCTGTGATTAGAAGCTCACATCAGCCTAACCCACTCTGTTCCTGGCAAAGGGCACTGGTCTCTACACAACACTGGAGGCATCTTGAGATGGAATTTGTTCCAATTGAAGTAAGATTTATCACTTGGTTTGAGATCTCTCTAAACAAGTCTGTGAGTTTCTAATGGGAGAAACTGTTTAACTGGCAAAGGTTAGCTCAGTGGGTCCTCACCTAAGGCAGTGGGGTTCAATGCTCCAGGGATAGTAACCAAGACCTGGATTCCCCTCTTGGCTGGGCTACCAGTTTGGATGCTTCTCTAGAGATATCTGAGACTGAGTTAATGATGACAGTATTTGCCTGAGACTGCCATTGGCAGGTTTAACTTCTGAATGACTTTATGATGATCAGACACTGATATTTGGGAATATAGGACATGGAAAGTATAACAGACAGAGGTAATGAACTCATCCTGGCAGGGCAACTGTAAAATTCATTTATGTCTTCCAGTCATTTGCTCTGAAAAAGAAAAAAATACAGGGAGTCTTATGTAGGATATGACTGAAGTTTTTTTCCTTGCATGTTATCTTTAGCCAGACTAGCAATACCTATCTGGTTAACATTCTGCATAGAAAGCCAAAGTATACATATCAACAAAAAGAAATACTATGAGAGTCAGAGAACCTTGTCAGTTGGGATCAGCCAGTTTAGTTTGCTCAGTGTAAAGGAAAAGTTCTGAAAGTCTTACAGTAGGTGGCTTGTGAGGCATAATACAGCCAAAGAAAGGGGACTGGTCTGCACCAGATTCTAAGACTGAATTAAAAATGGGATCCTTGGGCAAAATTCTAGCTAGGGCTTTCAGACAGGAAAACATGGGTAATTCGACTGCCCAACTAGAGCTCAAGCTGTTGTGCTTATAACACACCAGATCCTCTGATTTTTAGTGGGAACAGTTTACACCCGCATCTGAGGAGAATATGTGTCCCCAGTGGAGATCATGGGAGTTCACCATTCCCTCAGAGCACCATCATATTAAAATTCATCCTGTTGCTTTTCCTGCTCTCTTTCATGCACATGCACAAAAATATGTTTTAAGCAATGCACACAACTACCTCAGCTTTTGGAAAAAAGCTGTATGATAACACAGGGTAGAAATGGCCTCTGACAAAGGCTGCCTTTAACAGCACAGCTGCTAAGAAGAATTGCTCTGTGCACAGGGGCCATTAAGCCACGAGAAGGTGTCCATAGGAGTAGGACTGTGCAGACTTACACATTTGGAAAGAGAAATATGCACAAGCTGTCTTAGAGGGAAAAGAAAAGTGTGCGAGGGAAATATATTGGGAAAACTTACTATTGGTCCTCCAGGCTGCATAGCCCAGGGACTAGGGTTGCTGTAGCGTAAAATGGCATTGCCGCTTTCACAGGTAATGATTTAGATAATCTCCAATCTGGATATAAACCCTTGAGTTACTGTGTATTGTCACAGTGTCAGTGCCTTAACCAGTCCTCCCACTCGTGCTTTATAGATTGTACAAGAACAGGATTGCATCGGTCTGTTTCAAACCTCTAAGCAGTTAATCTAACTGAGGGGTTTAGGGTTTTAGCAGGTCCTTCTAATAGCTGCTGTGCTAGTGTGCAGTTAACCTTTATTGCCGTGAGGGCCCTATTAAAAATGAGCTATATTCAGTCCCTTTAAGGAAAGAAAGATTATGCTTCCAGATGTGTTGATACACTTGACATATGCCCTGTGATTGCAGGGGCTCTCAGGCACCAAAAGAGTGCTGTTTTTACAAAGCTGCAATTTTTGTTTACACAATATATATACATGCTTGTCATGGTAATTTGTGCATGGCACTCATAACCTGAGTGATGAAAATACAAAGAGAGAGAGATTTAGTAAAGCAGAAAGACTGCATCATGCATAACACTGTATGCGGAAAACCCATCCTCACAAGCAGAGCCTATGTAAAAACAGTTTTCTTTGGCTTGCTCCAATTAGAACATTCATAAACATTTTCAGTTGTTGCTATCATCACAACAGTTTGAACACAGAGAACAGTGTGATTTGTAAGGATATGCAATTATATTTGTGAATGAAAGCATCAAATTTGGTTCATTTAGACTAGTAGATGTATATTTTGTTTTGCCATTCACCATTCAGAAAGCAAAAAGGCAATTGCGTGATTGTAGATTTTGTCGTTGTTACCACTGACACATATACATCCAGAAATCCATACCCAAGACAAGGGATTTTTCACTCTGCTCTTTTTAAAAAAACTTTTACATCCTCTGCTCTGTGAGCAGAAGGTATGCAATGTTCCATCTACATTGTAGGCTGAGTCTGGGAGTGACCTTAACCCCAGCTCCTTTCCTGACACCTCCTGACAACCCATTTCCATATTTCTTATAAAACCAGGAAACATCAACAAACTAGTCTAAGGGGATCTACCTGGAAGATTAGTTATTCTTTTCACTTTACATCCCATCTCCCAGCCTTACTATTCTTGTATCACTGCATCACTTGGGAAGATATTCACATGTCAATGCAAAATCTGTGGCTGTGGCATAGGGCAAAACCATCTTATCGTGCTTAACCTGACAACCTTTGACAGGCAACCCAAAAAAGGCTGAATAACATCATTCACAGATAGCAAGTCCTGACTATGGTAGGAACAGGCATGGTTCAAAATTAATATGTCTCATAAACATAAAATCTTTGATTCACAAGAAGAATAGTTACTTATGCAATATGAGAATGAGTTTGAGAGAAAAACACCATCTAGGTTAAGAGTCAACTAGAGGAATCCAAAACAATTTATTAATTCAAATCCCCTTCTAAAATTGATGCAAAATGCCCTTATTTCAAAGTAGCTCAACCTGGGCATTACAGCAGTTCTGTCATCTTCCATTCACACAGGGGTCTCAGGGGTTTATATTTCTGGCTGCCAGCAGCTACTCTTCTCAAAGGCACATAAGACTGGATCTCATTTCAAGAGGGGGCTGGGGTACTTTGGAGAGTCCACATTCAGAAAACATTCAGACAAAAGTCTAGTAGGGTTTAATGATTCTGCAGCAAATCCATGGGAAGGTCACAGGTCTTTGACCGTTTGATGACTGCTTGGTGTATACTGATCACACCTGGTCTAAGGAATCTCTCTGCTGATTACAAGACAGAAGCAAATTATGTAGAAAAGTATTAGAGAACATGAGCTCACAAATGCTATTTTTGCTTCTTCTCTACCCCAGATCCACTTGGGATAACAACACTGAGTCATATCCCTTGCTTTATTTAAACCCTGTGACATTTGTTTTTCCTAGTAGCCCAATGTATGGAGGACAAGATCTGCATAAATATAAACCTAAGCAATCTGATTCCTAACTGGTAGTGAAACACAAAAACACCCTTTTTTGCTCAAGAAGTCCCTGAAGCAATGAGGCTGTGACCCTACTCTACATTCACTTTTTTCTACATCTGCCCCAGGTACCTGAGAGACCCTACTGGTGCAGATACTTACCTAAAGAATCTTTTGGCCTGACCAAACTCTAGATGCTGCTAGAAGCTTTTGTTTGCTCAGTTTCTGTGAAAACCTAGAAGCATATTTAACTCTTACTGAACAGATTTTGGATCCTGATTTTTAAACTCTGACTTTTAAGAATCTGCCCATTCTGAGCTGTAACACCTGTCCTGCTTCTCCCATGGTGTCTTCCAGTGAGAATGGGTTGAAGTGCATGCTTCCAGTTTTTCTAAAACAATACACACATCAGCTACACATTGGTGACCTAATTTGAAAGTGAATGTAAATAATTTGCTGGATAGAAATATCCTAATGTACTGCTGAGTAATGTACTGACCATCCAGGTGTTCCAGATTAGAGAAAAGTATTACACACACAGACATGCACATATGCACACACCCCCTGCAAAATTTGGTTAGTGAACAAAAGAAATAGAAGAAAAAGCAATAAAATTGGGAACTTCCTCAGAGGTTTGGGCTAATTTAAAGTATAATCCTCAGAGATTTACCTTGAATATGGCAAATGCCTTTTTAATTTCAGTGCAAAATATTTTTGTTTGTTGATTGGTAATTTTTTTTCCAATAATTTTAATTATTTTAGACTTTTCTAAAATTAAAAATAATGTTCAAAGTAAAAAGGAAAACAATTAATTAGAAAAATGACAAAATGAAGAATCTTATTTTTTCTGTACTTGTTTTTTTAATCACTAATTTGACCCAAATCATCAGAGCGCTTTGGTACCCCTGAAATCTGTCTATGATTATTTTGGCAATTTGCTATATAGCAAAGCTTTTCAAATGTTCTTTTAATGATTCATTGTATTTGTTCTTCTTGAATGTTAACAGAAGAACACTTGTGCTCATAAGAAAGCTGGAGTATCATATGAATGTGCTATTTCTGTGGGAGCTGCCATCACAACCATTGCTTGGCATGAAACAAGTAGCATGCAGTAAAAATGCAATGTGACTGCAATGATAATTCACCAAACAGGAACTAGCTGGTGAAACTATGCTGCTGAAACATCTGCACACCAACCATTGATTTGATCATTTCAAACAATGAGAAAAGCCTGTCTGTAAACACACACTAAAAAGAGTGGCTAATCCATCAAATAAACTGTTTGCTACAGATGGTCCTTCCAGCTCCGTCTATAGGTGTGTAAATAAAAAACAGATGACCATATAATCATTACATGCAGACGTACTGGGTTATTTGGTGTACCAGTTTATCTCCAAAGAACGAGCCCCAGAATCCACAAGTTAGCCAGAAGTGCTTACAGACATCTTATTGCTCCTGGAGAGGTTTAACTTCTATGTTTCCTGCAGGGTTTTTTCTTATCCTGGGGGGTCTAATATTTACTTGCAGGTTCAGGATATGCAGCACAAAAGGATAAAGAGCCAGAAAAAGGAAAAAGGAAGAAGGAAGTCTTAAGATTGTGGATTCTAAGAAACAAAAAAACCCCAGGCTTTGGAGATGACTGTATATCACTAGCTGACACTGAACCATCAAACAATACCATCCAGTACTAATCTTAAGAGACAGGGAGCTAAAGAATCTGAGCCAAAGAACCACTTCAGGAAGCCATTACATGTGGTGCTTCAAGTTACCTGTGAGCACAAACCCCTTGCAAGCGAGAACAAAATATAAACCTAGCAATAAACCTTACAAAATCTACTGTGCTAATCCACTTGCAATTTTGTGCACCATCTCATGCTGAAGTCAGACAAAAGGTGGGCGGAGAAGGAGAAAGGGATAAAGAATATGGAGGAAAGATTTGAAAGCTGACTGGTTTTGTGCTATTACCACCTATGCATAGTCATGATTCGCACTGAATTCAGCTTCTCAAGGTCCCACTCTGCTGCCCAGGAGCTACGATAAAATGACTGCCGAATTGTAAAAAAACTGCAAGAAATGGACATTTTTCAGAATGGAAACATTTGAATGGCCACCAGAAATTTTAGATTCAGGCTTACTATAAATAAGAAGCAAAGCCCAAAGCCCTCACTGAAGTAAATGAAGAGCGATAGACATGGTCCCAGGCTGCTCCAGCCTGCCTGAGGTCTGAAGTACATATTGGAGGTTCCCTTGCTTCCCTGTATCTACTTTGACAGAGTAACTATGATCTCAGCTGGGGCATGCCATGAGGAAAAAAGCTGCACACAGTTTGGAACAGACTAATTAATCTAGGGGATCAGCCTCCCTAGCTCCAGAGCACAAGGTACTCACTTTCACACTGACATGTGAAAGATGGGGGGGGTAAGCAGGCAGTGCAACACATCTGCCAGTGAAACAAGCGTGCAGGCTGGGGGCACTGCTCAAAACAGGGCTTGGTCCTCAGTGCCAAGCAGCCACCCTATGGGGGCTTCCATTTCCATCTACAACCAGCATAATGCAGGCAGCTCTTGCCTGCAGTGACCATGTCACAAGTATGCAGAAAAGAGGCTTAGATTACTTTAATGTGCTCTCCATGCATGTACACCTCCAAAATATTCAGCCTGAAGCCAGCACAGCATGTTGCAGCCTGACAGACTGCACACTGGGAGCAATTTAGACCTCACTCTCTGCATTTCTCTGACTTCTGCTAAACTCCCATGTGGAATTCAAGGTGATGGTTTTAACCTACAAAGCCATCATTGCTTTGAGACATTTTAAGCTTATTAAAGCCTCCGTCTCTCCCTATCAGATGCTGATGCTGTCTAACAGGGAATCTGTACCCATGTTGTGTGTCAGACTCCTGTTTTTGTTATCATTCCATGCAAGCTATCAATTTTCTTCTTTCTCTACAGCTACACTGAGCAGCAGTGGATCTATTCACAGGTACACCCCTTATTTAGCCTGTGACTTGTAAGTGATTGTTAAGGTGCTTGAGGCACCGAATGAGTATCTACAAGTACATTATAAAAAGAGCAAAAAATGAATAAAAGAACAGTTGTCTGCTGCATTTGCAGTTAATTATCCACAAGCCTACTTTCCTCTCCCCAGCACCCACTGGAGGACTGAGTTCACATGCCAGACGCCAGGCATCTGTGCACCAAGTGTGGCACCGAGGAGGTTCAGCAACACGTGTTCACCACTTGATTGTACTCCCTTCATCTACCATTCATCATGCTTGAAAATTTAACAGTAAGCATCTAATGAGGCAAAGAGACATCGACTCCCTCAACCATCCTCTTATATATCCCCCAGCATGCTCTTTCTGCTCATCTGCCCTCTGTATGATTTTCTGTCACTTAGAAAATTAGATTCCTCCTCAGCACTTCCTCAGAAGTTTCCTATGGGCTGTACCACTCCCTTTTTGTTGCCAGTTTTCCAGTGGCTCTTCCCCAGGTTCCCTGCCTTCTCTCAGTGGGAGCCAAATGACAGCCATGGAGCTGAAGCTTAGAGAGAGAAACCCACAGAGTCAACTTGTTTCCAGGCACCTTTTTTTGTAGTGCTCTGTAAGGACCAGACTTTTTCAGCATTGAGTGAACTGATGCCTTTTAACAGAACAAGGAGAGTATTTAGACCAGTAATTTAAATACTAAACTGTTAGGTGTTTTAGAAATGAGATATAGAGAGAATGCTTTCTTTTATAGCTGTTGTAAAGCCCTGTTCTCTGGATATTTTGGTTTCATAAGAATGACAGGTCAATAGCTCCCTTTCCATGCATTCAGAATTGTGGGCAGACCTGGCAGGTGCCTTGTCTGCACATTAGGATACAGTGCACTGACTTTCACATAGATCTCACCAGAAAATCAGTAGCCTGGAGACCTCCAACCAGCTGGTCATGCAGCTGTCTAATAACTGTCATATTACTTTCTGCTAAAGGAGAAAGGGAGCTGAGGAAGATGGGGTGAGACTAATTAAAAAGAAAAACTCAGAATATGTTGCTTTTAACTTCCCTCATCCTAGTAATTCCACTTCCTAAATTACTGCAAGATAATGGAAAAAAGCCAGAAAGCAACTGAGGGCAAACAGTGAAATGGCATCAGAAATCTACCCGCTGTCCATCTCCTCCATATCTTTTATTACAGTCAACAACATTATTATAGTATTTCCAATCCTACATGAAGTCATTTTCCAAAAATAGGTGAGTAGCAGTAAAAGACACAAAGAGCTGCTCTCCTCTCAAAGGTCCCCAAAATGCTACACGCAGAAGAGAGGAAGATTACATTAGAGTGGAGAGTGCACTGGAGTGAAGAGAAAAGCACTTATTTCCACTTCATGTTTGGAAGGGGAGGGATTGCATTTAAGGACAGGAGGGGTTGCCAAGTTCTGGGTTGTGGCTGAAATACAAAATTTAATGGCAACCAGTCTTTTTTTTTTTTTTTAAGGATGGATTATGGGAGGTTCATTTGGTGTTCAATAGCACCTCTTTGTTTTCCAAAGAGAAAATAAAACATTTAGAAATGCTTTAATTAAGCAGAGGAATAGATTCAGAAAGTGAATGAAAAGGAGGGAGTGCAGTACAGCATGGTTGCTCAGCCACTGCATATAAAAGGGGTCGAGGACTCCTCTAATGAAGTTCAAAACAAGAATTTTAACCAAAGACTCTTAGTCATGGGAGCTTGTTTTAACCACTGAACTGAACAATAGTTGAAGACACACCTATGTTGCTCTTGTCCTGTGAAGATGATGTAGCAGTTCTTTAAATATTCACTGGCACAGACACCAGAAACCATATAGGTAAGTCTAATGTCCTGGCTAAAGTCAGTTTTTCACTTTGTGTCTGTGATTACTTAAGTCAGATACAAAGTGTTTCTCCTCTGAACTTCAAAAGAACAGCTCAAATCAGAATACACAGTAGCCAGCAGTACAGGGAGAGACAGGAACAATGCTTGCTACCCCAACAGCCTACCCAGATATCTTATTAAAGGACAAAAGAACAGCTCCTCCTACCTTACTTTTGTGACTGACACTTATATCCAGAAACAGTTTATTTGTCCAAAATTATATGGTGAAGTCTGAATGGATTTGTTAATAATTTTAAATAGACTGAAATGCCTTTTTACAAAAAAACAAAACAGTCTCTTTGTGTCTGTTTGCCTGTGTGTGTCTTGTGTGTTTGTGTGTACACATTTGTACATGGCTGAGCGCCTACAAATATGTTGAAATCCTCAGATAAAAATTAGGTCAGATTCCAGTTGCATTCAAAAGTGAAAAGCCAATTCAGGCATAATTAAATGTCAGGATACTATCTGCTCCAAGGAGATTTCAGATGATGAGGTAAGAACCAGATACTTAAAAACTTTAGTAGTAAGTATGGGGTCCAAAAAAAAAAAAGAAAAATAAATAGGAAAGGTAAATAGTCAATCTTAGGAAACATCTCAAAAACCAACTGCTTGTGAAAAATCAGCAGACTAAAATCTAGCTCAAACCTTGGTCTATTGCAGTCTCAGATTCCATCTCAAAAAACATGTCAGTCACAGGTGAATTTTCTGTGTAAATCCGCTTCCACACAAGAGACCAGGGCATGCAGGCAGCTTGCTAGGTCTTTGTATAAAGACAGCTCATTTGCTACTTATTTGACTAGTGAAATCAAGGGTCAGAGAGAAAGCATGGAGTGCTGACAAATAGCCATGTTTCCTTCTGAAAAGTTAAAATGACTTTGCGAAGTCTATTAATTCATTTTGTTACAAAGTGACAGGCACTGAATTAACTTGTCTATGGCGAAGTTCACACATAAAAGACCATGAGTCTGGCACTTTCATCATCCTCACAGATTCTTGAAGCAACATTGTTTACGAGCCATCAGTCCCTCTACTTGAATGTTAGTAGCACTGAGTAAACCCATTGAAAAGCTGCCCAGAACCAAATAGGCTCCACAGACGTCTGTGCTTAAAACCAGACCAGAACAAGCAGAGAGAAATGAAAAGGAAAGTGATCATCTGTGCTGGGAAAACCACTCTGGTGATTCTGGGGTCTTCAGAGATGCCAGGAGAAAGAAGGGTGTCTGGAGAGAGGCTGCAGGAACAAGACAAGGGAACTGGCTGGACTGAAGTCATCTTTGCTTTTACTCTTCTGTTCAGGACTCTGCAGAAGAAAATATCTCCAGGAGTTGGATGTATAGGAGATACTGCTGCTTGGAGCCTTGGTAAGCAGAATTTAAAATACTTGGTAATATTTCAATCCCAGTCAGACACACAAAAGAAATAAGTTTTAAAATGTCTTTTAAAACAGGCTATTTTTCTGACTTTCTTCCCCTACCTTTTGAACATACAAACTTGGATTTCATTTTCCAGATTTTCTCTACAAATGTGAACTCTAAGGAGTCATTCATTGAATTATTCATTCCTTACTGAGGATTGTTATTCAAGCAGCAGCCCCACTTCCAATACGTACTCCTCTCCCCATTACTACATCACCAAATATCATGACTTTCAGATTCCCTTTTAATTTTCCAGGAGACCATTCATCCTTACCCAACATCAAACCAGTAGCATTTCTCCTTCTCTGTGGGTTTGCCCCAAACTGCCTTAGCTACCTTTTCTATATACAATCGACTTCCCATAGCCTCCATTACTTCAAAGACTAAGTAATGACACCAGGGTTAGAAGTACAACTATTAATAGGACATAAAAAGAATGCCAGAACAACCAGCACCTCTTGGACTATTATTTTTCTTGCTGAGCAAGAGGTTTGTAGATTTTTTTTTTTTTTTTTTTTCTGCTGGTATAAATGCAAACCACGGCCACTGGGAAGGAATAATAATGAAAGGCTGCTCTCTGGGTGCCTGCAAAACTTTCTCAAATTAGATCATCAAGGTCCAAATTCTCCTTCAGAGTAGATCGTCCTGGCTCCTTTGAATCTGCTAGTGCTGCATACATTTACACTTGCTTTGAATCCAGCTGCCTAATAATGTAGACAGGATGGCCAGGCAAAGAACGTGAGTAACCAGTTGATAATGGGGGAGTATTAACTGTCTAAACCCTCTGTTCTTCACATTTTCTTCCGTAATACCAGTAGCTCTAACATCTGATTTCAGGCTGGAGATGAAAGGAAGTCTCCTTTGTGGCTTCTGTTCTTCTTCCACGTTAATTTATCTATTCCCCACCTACCTCTGTTGCAAGAATTTGCTGCTCCATTCAGGATACATGGCATGGAAAGAAACCCATGAAATCTGATGCAAGAGGACCTCAGGAGAAACGGAAATGAAGAAAAACAACCAGTGCAGAATGATCAGTATACGCCTGGGTATTGAATATTTGACGAGGCTGCCTGTTCAAAAGAAGAATCAGCTTTGTTTAGTTCAGCCTATGAAAGTACTTTAATAGGCAGAGAATAATTTGTGCTGAGATTCTCTCTCTATAATAATGTAGTACTGGGAAGAGATCTGTTCTCACTTCTTGCCCACCCCCTCGCACACGTATCACTGCATAATGGCTACCATTCTTAATGCAGTACTTGTAGATGAATTCATTATATGCACTTTTAGAGCAGAGATAATAATTGAAAAACATAAAAAAAACCTGCAAGGGGTGATTGCAGTGTATCTCTCTCTCTCAAAAAAGGAAATACTCACTAAATAATTTCTTCTTGAAAGCAGGACAGTGACCCTCATTAACATTATCACTGTAGACTTCTCCACAATCTCTGGTTTTTCTACAGTTGCCAGGATGTAAAAATATCCCTTGAATTATCATTAGCAATATCTAGTGGGGAATACACTGTATGTTTCCACCTAATAGTTGTATCATTATAGGGGCTACAGCAGCTAAGGGTATAACAAACCAGTTTTTCAAATCAATGTTAAATATAAGTTTCAGGTTTTGTTGTAAGTATTATGGAAAAGATTTCAAGGGTGCTGGGGAATTTTCAAGAGTGATGCTCTTGTGGCTTTTCTACAAGTGTAATGCCTAATGAATCTTCTTTTTTTAAATTGGGAAAATTTGTTCATGCTCATTATTCCAGTGATACACAGTATTGCAAAAGAAAACTCCAGTTGCTTTAACTTCTTGTCTGGTGGTGTTGGAAATTTCAGACTGAAGAAAACCCTAATAGATTTCTCAGAAATTTTGTGACAAAGAAGAAGAAAGAACACGTTCTGAAAGAGATGGAAAGCTGAAATCCCAGTGTTTCACAGTCATACCCTAAATCTTGTCAGTGACAAACTTTGCTTACTTTTTCCTCTCTGTAGCTCAGAGCCAATCCATATATAAGAAAAAGAACTGCAAACTACCTGACTCGTGTATCATCAGCAGGATTATTAGCTGGGATTTAACTGCAATGCCAAATTTCATCATCAGACCTGAGAAAATGATCATTGATAGAGGACAGAGGATAAACTTCATATTCCTAGTGAAGAAAGTGAAAAGAAAAGTTGCTTTATCAATTCTGATGCAGGGAGCTCTGGGATCACTATCTATCCAGGAGGCTGACCTTGGAACATCTTAGTATTTCAGATAGGGTGAAACGTAAACCAAGTGTCTGCTTTTCTTTTCTCTGTGGCAAATAAATGCAAAAACACTCCCATCTAGTCGGGCTCTGGTGCCAGGAATGCTAGCGAGGGCACTGGGTGATCCTTTCATTAGTTCATATGTCTCAGCTTTTCAGGATAAAAACAGTAAAAAAAAAAAACAAAAAACAACAGAATGTATGTCCTACTTCATATTTCTCCTATTTAGAATGACTCTCTCTGTCTTAATAGTACAACTTAATAATTGTACAGTAGTTATTGCTGTTGAAATAGTAGTAAAGCAGATCCTTGGTAAGGCTTCATCGTACTTCCTTTAAACAAGAAATTGCTGAGAAAAGAACAAATATAACAACACAAATTTGAAGACAGGCACAGTCAACAAGATTGTTACAGGAATTAGGAGAGAATTAACAGGATTTTAGTGCATTTCTATACATATTGCCTCCATGCAGTATTTGTCCCAGTCAGTAAAATGGTAAGATCTTCAAAAAATATATTCCTTTATATAAAAAACATAAATGGGAAAATAATTGAGATTTATCTAAAGACCTGACTGCTTTGCCCAATGCAGATGGTTTAAGAATGCCAAAAGGGAACGAGGTCATACAATCTTTGGGAGTGCTGCCAAACATAAAGATTCAAAACACATGAGTTTACCATAACAAATTCTGTTGCTCAGAAAAAGACCCAGTTTGGGTCATTAAGTCTCTTAGAGACAAGACACTAGTGTCCTGACTGACACAAAGATCAGGTTAGGTATGACCTGAGCACTGATCCTCCTTTGAAAGAGCTGTGTGAGGCTCAGGACCAAAGTCAATGGTGAGTCCCTGCATCTGGACCTCAAGTAGATGCAGGCACACAAGGACTGAGGTTTATTGGCCAAGACTGTGGAAGGACACACTGTGCAGCATTTATTAACCCAGCAACTATTTAATAAACAGAGGAAATTATTAAAAATTTTATCTTCCCATGAGAATTGTTCTGACTCTTGTATCCACCGTATGGCACATTCTGCTTTGCATCTTGTATCCCAGTCTTAACGAGGAAAACACCCTTGCGTGAGATACTACTTAACCAGTCAACATAGGCAGTATAGTAATGAGATTAATTAAAACACCTTATGGAACACAGGTTTCTCAAACAAAAGCCATGGCTGAAACACAGAGGCTGCTGGTAAAACGGAACCTGACTCTTTGAGAAATGGATCTGAAAGCGAATAATGTACAGAGATAAAAAAAGCTCTGGTAAACTGATCTTCACACTGAGAAAGCATGAGACTGCCAAAACTCTTTAGGCATTTTCCTGCTGCTATCACCACTCATACTGATAATCAGTGAGACACACTTCTTGGACTTGGTGGTCTGTTATTCTAACCTAGGACATTCTTATTTTGTGCATCTTGATTTCACATTTAAGCACATTGTTACTTGTTTTTTAACATATTTGGCTGAGATTATTGTTTATGTGCCTCATCTTTGCTGACAGGAACCTTCTTCTCTTTTTGTTTCCAGATGGAATTACTGGTACCACTAGGGCAGACTGCCCAGCCTGGTCAGGAAGTTTAACAGGCAAAGCAGCACTCACAAAAAACAACAACCGTCCCCAGTCCAATGGGAAAAAAAGAAAAAAGACTGCTGACAAGCCTTCTAGATCCAGATTCACTCCAATTACATGAAAATATGCTGGGGACTTGGCGGCATATGGACTGGGTAATGGCTTACAGAACCCCCTTCTACAGGATGTTGGGTAAAAGAGTAAGAGCATGATTTATCGTGGTTTCTACTTAAAGTCACATGCAGAAGACACAAATAGAACTCAGGATGGAAAATAGCTATTGCACATACAGCTGTTTTTCTCAGTAGCAACAGAGTAAGAAATAAAAAGACACCATCCAACCCTAAAGTTTGAAAACCCATGAGCATTCCCTAGATTTTAACCCCAACTTTGTGAGCCAGGTAGGGACGTGAAAGGAAATACACTAAAGAAAAAAAATGCTAGAATGTTGTGTGTTGTGCTACAAGGTTACAAGGTGCTATAGCTGGAAATCTTCCCTCTGGGACATTGAAAATGCTGTTGATAAACCTTGCTGCCTGTGTCCATTAGTGGGACATTGAGTATTTCAGACCTCCTGTCATGCCTGGGAGATGAAAGTGCAGGTTGCCCAAACAGGATCCCATGGAATGGGTGACAAATCAGATCCTCCTCACTGGAAGATGCCCGTAGGGATTGCATAACTCAGGACAGCCTATTTGTTTCTTGGAGAGCAGCTTCCTTTGCCTTTTGTATTTGCTAAGTGTGGAGGTGTTCCTTGGACAATGACAGCAAGGCAGTCTTTCCAGCTTTGAGGGACCGCTCAGTTTTAGGCATGGTGCCGATTCAGCACTTGTTAAAAAGCCACACCTGCTCCAAGGAATCTGGTGGGAGAGTGGAAGGAAATGTACTCCTTATAGCTATGACCCAAAAAGCAAGTTACTAAGGAGTCTGCTTGGACAAAGTGACAAACCTTTCTTGAAGACCACTCTCCCTCCAGGACATCAGGTATAATCAGAGGGAAGCAAGAGGCTAGAGCTCCTGAGAGGCAGTGCACGGCTTTCTTGGCATTGTTAAACTCACAGAATATTATGGAAACACAATAATCTTAAATGTCCGCATTCTCTACAGATAAACTAGTAGAAGCAGTTGCTGTGCTACAAGTGTGCATTTCATGTGTACACTTGTGCCGAGGGCAAGATGCATTGATTGCTTTTTAAAATTTATGAAAACAAATATTTTTTATATAATTGACTAAAAAGTCATTATGCATGAAGTTGTAACATATATACTTCCATGATTTAAGGTAAATGAGTTTTAATGATGGGCTAGAGATCAGAGTGCTGAGCATCATGTAAAACCAGTCCAGTAATTATCCTTCACCTATTGAATAAATTTTGCTTTTCACTTTAGTAAATAAAAAGAAAGGACAGTGTTTGGGGAACAATGTAACAGGTAAGTAAATGTATGAGCCAATGAAAAAATGCACTCCCTATGGCAATGATCATTCATGTGAGTGTGCTGAACAAGGAATAATTATCTATACACAGTACAAACTTTGTTGGTCTACACATTGCCAAAAAAAAGTGATAAAAGCAGAGAAAAAGTCTAACCATGCCGCAGTTTTAGAAGCATATTGCAATGTAGCACTATCAGATGAATCTTCACCTTACCTGTCAGATTGCTTTACCCCACTTGGGTAGTAGGAATGAATGAGCTCTTTGATGTCAAAGCTGAAAAAAAAAAGAGGTTTTGGCAAGCTTAAGCCTTTGTTGTTGTTGTTGTAAACTATCATGGGGCTCTGATACAAGCATTATTCAGGATGAGTCTACCAACATTTTCTGCAGAAATAATTCATCATATGGGCTGTGTGAACGTTATCTGCTGTAACCACTGCTTACAGGAAAACTCTATCAGTAAACCATTACTCAGACTGGGTGAGCAACTGTCTGCAGTGTGTGCCACTGGTCTGCCAACCTGTGTCACCAAAGAGGTGGAAAGCTTTAATAAATCATATCTGAGATGCATGTTAACTAAGTACAAAAATACCTACTGTATCTAACTCAAATATTCATAGATTCAGAGAGATTAAGGCCGTAAAGGGCAATATCTCAGCTTGCCTGACCTCCTGCATATCATAGGCCATTCAATTTCACCCAGTCACCCCGTGTTAAGCCCAATTACTCATGTTTGATTGAAGCATCTATTTCAGGAAGGCATCAGTCTTGATCTGAATATATTGGTAGAAAGGAAAAACATCTCTCTTTTTGTAATTTTTTCCACTAGTTAATGCCCGATACTTTCAGTTTTCCCTAATTTCTCATTTAAATTTTTCTGGTTTCTGTTTCCAGCCATTGGTTCTTGTAACACTTCTCTTGGCTAAGATACATGCACTTTGAGATCCAGATTTCCCTTTGGAAAGACATGGTATTTAATAAATTCACATTCCTTTCTGCTTCTTAACAAGCTAAACTGATTCAGCTCTTCCCCCACAGCATTTTATCCAGCCCTCAGATAGCATTTGCAGCTCATTTATATGCTCTCCAAAATAGTTGTGACCATGATTCAATCATCCATCTCATCAAGGCCACATTTGGGAGTTAATCTTCCCCCTGCTTTCCCATTCATACAACAAAGATCTCATTACTTCTACCCTCCACAGCAGCATTTTGGATATTTCCATTTGACAGCATTCCAAGTTCCTTCCAGGAGTGGCCACTGTCCATGATACTGCTCTTCCTTACACCCAGAATGTGCAATGCTGCCTCTTGGAACCACAGAACCATTTAGGTTGGAAAAAACATTTAAGATCATCAAGTCCAACCACAAACCTAACACTGCTATGTCCATCACTAAATGCTAATTTAAGCTGGGCTTTCACTCTGATTGATCCAATACAGTAGTACTATTATCTGAGGAAGAGAGAGAAGATGGCAAACAGTCCATGGAATAGTTTATGCAACAGCAAAGGCTTTTAGTAAAGACTGTGAGTCAAACTCATTCTTCCGCAGAGGTGTTTTAATACCCCTGGATATAAAAGTCTAACCAAAAGTTGTTTACAACAAGACTCCACTTATCTCCTTAGAAGGAAATAAGGTGAAATCTATGTGTTAGGAAATGGTAGTTTCAGGGAATGCGTCTGAGGACTTAAATTCTTATATAATGAAGACTTTGTCTCAGGCTGGGAATATTTCCACCTGATCCAATGGAATCTGATCTCTCTGTGTGCCTACCATGTTATCATTTTTACCACTCTACTCAATGTTACATCTCTTATGAGTTGTTTGTCTGGGTTTTTTTTAAATTATTTACTGTCACATGATTGATGAAAATGCTAAAAAGGACTGGGTTTGATATTGATGCTTCTTGTACCCCACTTGGAAACAATCTCATTCAATGATATTTCCTTGATGACAGCTAGTATTTGAAATTGTCAGATGGCCAGCTTTGGTCTACTCAATGTTAACTTTATCATACTGTATAGCACTTTTCATTAAAATAATTCCATGTGATACTGAATCAAATGCCATACAAATGTCTATCATGTCTGAGCAGTTTCTCTCATCGACTAAACTTATAATTCCATCAAAGGATGAAATTGGGTTTTCTTGATAAGATCTATTTTTCATGAAAAAAAATTATTGGCTAGTATTAATTCTATTACCACACTTAATCTTGCATCAACTGATTTCTGTATCAATTTCTTTTGCTGTTGGTTTTTTTTTTATTTTGTTTTGTTTGGTTTGGTTTTTTTTTTACCAAGGAGTCTTATCAGGCCAACTGTGCTTTGCTTATCTTGCTATCACACTTGCCCTTTCTGATCAGTAGGATGGTGTTAACTAATGTCCACGCTTTGTGAATTGTAGTGGCGTTCTTATATTCAGCAAAAAAGTAATGTCATTGAGTCAGAAAGCTCCTTGGGCAGCTCCTCTGGGATTCTTTGGTAGAAGTTATCACCACTGCTGCTTACAACGTTAATCTTCTACACAGTTTTCACCCCTCCTTAGATGTCCACACACGTAGATGTGAATAGGGGGACATCATGGTGACATCCTGGCTAACTCTCAGCAGTGCCCTTTATTGCAAGCTGGCCCCACAAAATCATCTCGGCTACATCATAAAGAGCAGTGAGAAGGGTGTGTATTTTTCTATGACTCGCTTAGTGGTATGCTGAGAAAAACTAGGGGAAGAAAGCTGTGAGACTCCTCACACAAGCTGAGACACATTATAGCCAGGGTGGTAGAATAAGACGTGCTCGGAGACAACCCAAGGAGACCACGGACTCTTGCCCCTTTCCATGTAAAGACTTTGTCTAATTTTGACAGCAAGGAAACAGGGCTGCAAACACCATCTGGGATAATATGGGGCGATTTCTTGATCCAAATTCCTCCCTTTTTCATTAATTTTCTGAGAAATTACACAAGCACTCTGGTGTGGTTAACCCAGCTGGAAACTAAGCCTGAAGCAGCTGTTTCTCTCTCCCCATTCCCTCAGCTGAGAGAGACAAAAGGCAGAGATCCTGGCTTGAGATGAGAACAGTTTACTAGAAATAAGATAAGAAAACAAACAGTAACAGCAACAATATTAATGACAAAAGTATACAAAATGAGGATGATTTACATATGAAAAATGCTCACTGATCTGACCTGGTGCTGTGTGGACCCCAAGACAAAGAACAAAATAGCTGTTGGACACTCCATGCCCATGTTTTCTTCCCCAAGTCCAAGACAATGGAAAACAGTGGCCAATGGACTGTTTGCACCCATGTTCTCCCCAAACCCAAGACAATGAAAAAGGCACTGCTTCACAAACCCTCCAGTTGGCAGCAGTGGGATCACACCAGTGTTCCATTTGCTGCTTGCTCCCCAAGAAAAAGAATGGTGGCAGAACCTCTCACAAGCCACCTTTTTCTTCCACCCAAAGCCATGCACTCTTCTTCTTGGAAGTGAGAATCCCTTACTTCCACCCCTCAGCAATGATGAGGATAATATAGAATAACCTAGACATGTCCACACGGTCCAAGCTTTGCCCCCTCATGGTTACTGTGAAAAAATTAACTGTGTCCTTGGCTGAAAGTAGGACACCCTCCTAGCACTGGAAAATGAGAATAGATTGATGGAAGACATTTCCTAACCTGTAGCTTTTTTATTGAACAATTAATAAATGGAAACAAAGTAATTCCAAACAGTCTTTCCTTGGAGGAGAAATTGTACTTGCCTTTGTGAAGATCCCAGTCCCAGCCATGATACCTCCTGTGGAACCCAGTGCAGAGGCATACAATACCAACTTTCTTCCCCCGGATGTTTTTCAAAGTAGCTCCAGTTGGTGTACTGTAACAACTTCTGGCACCGCAGGTGTGAAAATTCCAATCTATCACCCGAAGGAGCAGGGTTCTGCTCCCCCAGATTCTCCCCTTGCAATTCAGCAACCACAAGCAACCTGTGAGATGCCCAGAGAAAGCCTTGTGGCCACACTACAGGTTCTGGGCTACTGCTCTCTCTGCAGTCTCTGGTCTTCTTTGGATTCATAGTTCCTGTGACACCTGAATTCATCAAGATATCAAGTTCTTGAATGTCTGAAGAAATTATATTGTGGCATCAATTTCCTCTGTGCCTGAACTTGTCTAGGAAGACTGATGTCCAACTGAAATCAAAGTCACAGAACATGAGCACAGAAACCCATAGAAATAACATATTTAACATTTTCTAAATCAAATAACAGACATCCTGTCTACATGAGTAATTTACACCCAACACTGCACAAAGTTACTGAAGTCCTCATCTTATTAAGATGAGGAATAACCAGAGATTTGCTTTACAGATATGGAAGTAAAGAGTAGAAAGTATTTGTAATGTGTATGATATCACATAAGGAATATTCTTCAGACTTCAGATTTTTATCTCCTCAGCCATAGATCACAGGACTGACAAGCTCTATTCTTTGTGGTTCTGCAGATCCTCTTCAAACTATGGAAGCTGTGAACAAGCATCCATGTTCACATCAGCATAGTGCTTAGATCTAATGATTGAATTTAAGCCTTTCTGAACAGAGGAACTGCCTGAATTCTATGCAGAATTTAAATTATCAGATATGTATCTGTCTGAGAGTTTAGAGCAAAAATACCTTGTATTATACAATGACACAACTGTGTCTCCACCTTAACAAAACAAACTAGCTCTGAAAAAAGAGGTTGCAACTGAAAGAAGGCTGAAATACTTCTGTTCACAGAAGTTGTAGTAGACCCAGTTTCTTCTCCTGAAGCATGACAGCAGAATTGAATTTCTAACTGATAAGGAGAAGTTTTATTTTTTCTTTCCTCTATTTTCTCAGGCTACCAGAAAACACCAGGCTCAGTATGGAAGTAAGTCGGGTTTTGTCTACAATCCTACAAGCGGGTAATATTGAGCACTAAACAAACCTGAGAATATTTATTTGTCAGACACTTGGTTTCAGCCTTTTCTTATGACCAGCATTATCATGTTCTTCAGTTTAGCTTTTAGCTTCTCTGCTGTCATGACCCAAACAAGACATCACTGCATTATGAAAGACTGCTGATTTGTTTTCTTTTAAAATGAGTTAAAGTCATAATGTCACTTTCTGCTATAAAATGGTCTGCAGGCAGCTAGGGAGAAAAGGTTTATTGGAGTTTTATTGAAATATATTAAATAATATCCAGCCAGCTGATTGAGGCAGAGACTCCCTGTAGATATTTTGGTTGTGCATTAAGAAAGTTGTCACAAGTAATTTGGACTGGAGCGAGGAGTTATAGACTGCCAAATGTTGATTAATTAAGCCCGTGTTTGGATTAGTTCTGCTAGATTGTTTCATTAGGGAAAATGACTGAAAATATGGAATAAAGTAACCAGGGGGAATCCAGGAAGAATTTACATGTATTTGAGACCTCCAGCAAAGAGTAGGAGCCAGGACTGAACTTTATGTGCCCTATGATATTGCATGGTATTCCTTGCTCCTTCCTGACTGGGGAAGAAATAGGCACCAGGAGAATTGACTGGTGTTTGCTGTGTTAGTGAATGATTTCATCAGAATTATTCTCAACAACCAAGGAATGGAGTAT
Organism: Corvus kubaryi; assembly: GCF_017639235.1. Taxonomy (NCBI): domain Eukaryota; kingdom Metazoa; phylum Chordata; class Aves; order Passeriformes; family Corvidae; genus Corvus; species Corvus kubaryi. Next base: position 52,329 of record NW_024581066.1, on the reverse strand, counting down.
CTTCCTTCTCACAGGATTTTTCATCTTTAAGACAAACTGCCAACTTATTTCACATGCCTAATGTTAGCCTAAGGGTGACAATATATGATCATAAAGATAATGACTGCACAATTATTGCTTATTTTAATTCCAGATTTGCTGCCATATGGGTTTTTACCTCCACAGTGTTGTGGAAGAGAACACCTTGATGAGGTCCACCTCCTGCATTGGGAAATCCTTTACTTATTTTCTTAGGCTTGTAAATGTGCTGCCATGAGACTTCACTGAACTTAGCTGCATTCCAAAAATATCGAGATAATAGATTGAAAAAAAAAAAATGCAGTATGCCAAATTAAATGAAAAGAGAAAAATTCTTTGATTTTCAGCTGAACCAAACTGTTACCTACTTAACATAAATAAGGTCTCATTTCTGAGAAGCCTATAAAGAGAAAAGCATCTTCCTCATCAAAGCCCTTTTAGCTTTAAGTCTAAGGAGAGAGAGGTGGAGATCCGGCTTGTCCCAGGCAGAAACCTGGCCTGACTTGGCAGCCCTGAGGTGCGCAGAGAGAGCACCCATCAGAAGACGGACAGCAAATTCAAATTTCAAGGAAGAAATAAAATAAGAGAGGCAGTAGTTGAATGTAATTTTGTCTCAGCTGGGTAAGGTCACACTGTGGGTGCCCAGTGCACTGTTCACAGAGCTTGAAGATTGCATTACTGTGCCACTGAAACTGTAGTGGGAAGCTGGTGCTTGTGCCACAAGTGATGTTACAGTACAGAAGGTGAAGAGTCCTGGTTTCAGCTGGGATAGAGTTGATTTTTTTGCTTAATAAGTGGTTCAGCACTGCATTTTGGATTTAGTATGAGAACGATATTGATAACACAATAACACAACTGATGTTTTAGTTTTTGTTAAAGTGCTTACTCTAAAATCAAGGATTTTCCAGTTTCCAATGGTCTGCCAGCAACCACATGCGCAAGAAATTGGCAGGAAGCATGTCCAGGACAGCTAACTTGAACTGGCTGAAAGGATATTCCATACCACATAACATCGTGCCCAGGATATAAACTGGGGGCAGATGGCCAAGAGGAGCTGATCACTGCTTGGGGACAGGCTCAGCATCACTCAGTGGGTGGTGAGCGACTGTATCACACATCACTTGTTTTCCTTGTGTTTATTCCCCTCCCTCTTTCCTCTTCATTCCTACAATTTTTTGCTGTGGCTGTTATTATTATATTTTACCTTATTTAAATTAGTGAACTGCTCTTATCTAAATCCAGAATTTTTCTGATTCTTCTCCCCATCCCACCAGAGGATGGGGAAGGTGAGCAAGGGAAGGACATTGTGTGGGACTTCCTTGACAGCTGGGATTAAACCATGATATGAACTCATCATGCTTGTCATGATTCATAACATAAATCATCCTGCCTTCTTCTAAATACATTTCACAGCCATTGTGGTCCTGCCTTGAGAGACACAGCCACAGCTGAAAGGAAGATGCTGGGTTAATTCCAATAGCACCACTAAGCAATCTAAAGAAGGCAGGCCACCCAAATTCTGGCTGGCTCCAAAGCATTGTCCACAGGCCTTGATGGGTGAGATACTTCAGAGGTTCTCAGAATTTTTAACCTTGTGAAAAATTAAGACAAAATAAATAACTGGATTATTTGGCTATTTTTGCATCAAAATGAAGGAGAAGAAGTAAGACAAGATATTCACTCTCTGAAAAACACAACTCCTTTCATATTGTCAGTTCAGACAGCCAAAGTCCTTAGACACTCTGGAGAATATAGGTCCCATTGCTCTTTCTTCAAAGCTTTTTATTTGCTGTAGTTTAGGAAATCTGGTCACTGAAACATGAAAAGATGTTTTTGACCATAGTTTTAGCTAGTGCCAGCTCTATTTACATTTGTTTTATTAAGTGCATTGTCATCCATCCATCCATCCATCTTCCATGGAGAAGAATCACATGGAGCTCAGGAGTGTTCACAGGGGTTGGAAAAAGAAAATAAAACCACCTGCATCCTCACCTCTGAAAAGAGAACAGTGAGACTAAAACCAGCAAAACAAACCAACAGATCATTACTCTTTTTCTTGGCTAGTGCAAATTTCTTCCATTTAGCAGATACGTAAGATCTAAGTGAATGGACAGAGAAGTATTTTTATATGCTCATTTGCTCTGCTCACCTGTGTCACATTGCTCCTACAGTGGGCATAACCCTCCAATGTTATTCTTGTACAAATGTGTCACAAAGATAGCGATTTATCTATGAGGTTACTTCAGGAGAAATACCGCCACTGATAAAATTATACTTGCAATTATGTCAGTTAATTCAGCTCAGCCCCTAGGTAGAAAATATGTACATGTTTCAGAAGTAACAAGGAGTGTTGCAGATCTCTATATTAATTGCTTATCCCCCTGACCATTTCTGTCTCCATCGTTTCCCACTTCTCTGAGTTTCCCTGACCCCGCCTCCTGTTCTTCCAGCTTTCAGCCCTAGGACACCCAATCTCCTCCACCTCCCTCCAGCCTGGGCTCTTCTTGGTTACTTTGCATTGTGGCAAGTCAGCAAAAGTGGTTCAGGACTGTAACAGGAGATTGTCTTACATGTCAGGTGACATAACTGCTCAACATTTCTGATTTCATTTTACACCACATAGCAACATGGAGGCCTTTCCACAATTTCATTAATGTTTTAAAATACATATAAAGTCCATCTTACTTTACTTTATGCCTCATCTGTTCCCATAAACTATATTTTTTTACCTTTGTGGATTAAAACTTGCAGTGCCTGGTATTATAAATCCTTTGTCTCTATTTTTCTTCTCTTCATAAAGTCCTTAGGCTTTACATGCTACACTGTGTTTATCCATCTTCTAAAAAATTATAATAAAAAAGCTAGCCAAAATTGCCAAATTTTTGTATTTGTAAAATGATAATACCATGGGTTTTTTTGCTTAATAAATGCTGTCAGATTAAATCATCTGCACAGTTACATACTTATAAACTGATAGTTTTCTATAAATACTGAAATTCTGTAATTATCACTCATGCGACTCATCAGAATTTGAAAATAGTTGAAAGAATGGAAAAGAGCAAGAACGTAATCCTTAATCCTACCCACCTCAAAATATGCACCAGCTACTCTTTTTGAATGCTCCCAACCACTCTGTAAGGTGACTTGATGCAACAAACCTGCTATATTTGTGCACAACAAAAAAAAAATGTAGTGGGAAGCAGGTTATTTTTAGGCAAAAAAATAATCTGACAGCAGGCAAGTGATTCTGGATGCAAACCATCAGCTATATATCAGAAAAAATTCATTATACTGAACAATTCTTAAAGGTCTGTCCAAAAATTAATTCATCTTCTGTTAACTTGTGTCTAACATATCATAAATTTGGCCTTTTTTACCTCCTTACAGATCAAACTGGCACTACAGCAGGGTAGATAAACTTCAAAAGTAAAAGCAAAAAGTATGAAGGGCACAGCAAGGACAAACTGCCACTGACTGCAAAAGAGAGAGCTGCACTTTCCAAGAGACTTGCCTTCCCCTATCACAAAGGTTGGCATACCCATACCCTGAGCACATACTTTTGGGTGTGTAAAACTGCAATGTGCTTTTGAAATTATGGGTCACTTGTCCTCAGGGATGGATTCACTGAAGTGTTTAAATGTGGTCAGTACAACTACTTTACCATCTGAAATTAGCCAAAGACCTTCTGTTGACCAACCTTCTGTTACATTTATATTATGTATACCTGAGGAATTCTAAAATCCTAAATAATCCTACTAACAAGCACAGTCTGTTTTGGGGAGGACAGTTATCAACCAAACTTGTTTCTAGACTGTTCCTAGTCAAGACAACAGTACAGATCTCCAGTCTCAGTGGTAAAACCAAAAATAGTTACATGAAAAAAGAAAAAATCTCAGTAGATGACCTCTTTTTCTAGTGTATGGGTGATAAAGCAGTGGAATAGTTGCCTGAAATACTGAGAAATACTGGAACAACGTGTTAGATCTTGTCCATTCTTTTCAGGCAATATAAAAACTTAGTGTGAAATCACAACTTTACACTGGACCTCAGACCCAATTAGCATTATTGTCTCAGTCTTAGATGGAAGTTTGACATAATAATGTCAAGGACAAGGCTTGTCTTACCTAGGTGGGGCTGAAAAAAGATGGTCATTAATCTCCTCCTAGATGCACATCCAGGAATCTCCAGCATGGCTTCTTTGATCATACAAAAATTTTTCAGTTCGCCTTTTCCAGACATTTGCAAGAACTAAAAAGAAATGTAGATCCTAAAAGAGAGTGAGCTGCAGCATCCTTATCTCTTCTTTTGGCCATGCTAGTGTTTTATTAACTGCAGTGATAAAAGCTGTTTAGAAGGATAGAGAATGGTCATAAACATATCTCTCTCTGTCTTGCTCCCAGTGTTACCTTGGGGATCCACTCCAGTGGTGCTTCAGCACATGGTGTTGCTGTGTAACAGTGTGGAGTGGTGAGAGAAGGCTGAAAGAAAGCACTGAAGGGGACAGGAACTGTTTCAAGTGCTTGTAATGTATAGGGATGAACACAGGGAAACTGAAGCTGGACATCTGTGCATGTTTCCAGTTCATGTGCCCAGTGCTATTCAGGAGAACTCATCTACATGGCTTGCAGTACAAACCACCAGTTTAAAAGTCTGGGTTGGAACTGGCTATTAGGGAGAGTGATGGAAGACCCACTACTGGGATTTTTAAAGCCAGAATAAACCAAACACTGAAAACAATACTGTGAGGTCCCTCTCCTGCTCCAGCTCAGGGCAAAGCAGAATCAGTGAAATGTCAGGGGCTCTTTTTAATTCTCTCTCTCGATTTCAAACAAGAAGAATGAGACATAAACATACATTCACATCCTTTACATATTCAGGAGCTGTATATGTAATACAGCATGTTGCAGCTGTACTTCTATGGCTTTGGAAGTAAGCTGCCCCTGAAACAAGTGTTGGCAAAAGTCAAAGGTGATGATGGAGAATGCAAGCATTACCAAGTCCAAATAGGGCATGTAACCACCACAAAACAAATTATTGAGGGTGAAGCCAGAAGTGATGAAATTATTTGTGCTTCTAGTCAGAATAAATGTTTTGTTCCTCTTATTTCACCATGTTGCATTTCTGGGGGAAGCAAGAAGGGAATCAGCAATTTTTTGCCAATGACATTATCATCCTTCACAACCAGGTATAGTTATGAGGTGCTCTATATGAAAAGTAAGTCAGGAGCAGGGAGGGACATGGGAGATTTTGTTCCACTCAGGCTAATATTTATTTCAAATGCTTAAGGTATCAGAGTTGGGATATTCACTCACTCAATAGCACGAACTCACAGTACTCCAGAATGGAGTGATGGAAATAGCATGCTGAAAACTGCAAATGCCATTTAGTAATGAATTTGATTTCTGATACTGTTGTGCAGATTCTTGGGTTTTCCTGTTTTCTGTAAATCCCAAAACATAAGGCAATTTGCATTGCTGAGTCTGAAACATTTGCTCTATTTTCATTGAACTGAAAAGCTGATCTAAGAAACTAATTAAAGGCAGAACAAAGTCAATGTTTTTATTTCCTTTGGAGATTTTTTTTTAATATATAAGGTAAAATATAGAAGAAAATATTAACAGTCATTCTAAATGCAAATGTCAAAAAGTTTACTTTTTAAAATATGAAAAAAAAAGTGTTTAAGTTTTGCAGAAAGAAGAAGAAAGTGTTTCTATTGACACAGCAAAAAATAAATAAAGTAAATTGGCAAAACCTTGTTTTAAAATAAATATATTTGGCAAAAAAACTTCACAGCAAAAAAAGTTACCTAGTATCCATTTAATTCTCTAGTATCTATCAAGTCTTAAAATAACATAACTCCTATTCATTCAGACTGCCTCTTTTTTTTCTCAAAAGTTGCAAATTCTACTGCCAAGGATAGACAAAATGTTGGACTGGCACCGTCTGTCTCTGAAACCTGGACGACAAGGTACTTCAAACTTACAAGCACAAACCCTTGCTCCAGCACTCTGTGCTCTCAATATTTAGGATACTATTAACGTACTGGATCTGGTGAAGATTGAGCAGTAGGGACAAGAAAGTTACATGTTACAGGCGTTTTGCCCCCAAAAATTTAATTGTTATTATCACTGTTACGAAACATATCTTGTGTCAAGGATACAAGTACATGTAATTTGGGCTGCCTTTGGTGTCATTTCCAGGGCTCAGGTTTTCCTCCCCAAGCCTTTCCCTCACAATTTTAAGGTGATCACTTGCATTATCAATCCCATTTTAAGGGGCTGAATTCAGCATGGGAGAAGGCAAAGCACTCTCCTGGGCAGTGTGCTGCAGTCCTCTGGCTTTTGGCTTGTGCGGGAAGGGTGACAGCAGTCAAGGATATCTCTAGACTTGGGCTGCTGCCTCACTGCCCAAACCCATCCAGCTGCACCTGGGAAAAGCTGGCTCTCCCCTTGTTTACTCACGACAGATGTTTTGGCTAATTGCTGCAGGTTCACATCTGCAAAACCCAAAGAGGTCATAGGCTCTAGCGTGAAAGATTACCAAGGTGAAAACTCCGACCAGAAGGGGTTGCAATGGAACATTTGCTACTGCCGTTCTCCTGCCTCAACAAAACCCACAGTGAGCTGTGGCCAGGGCTCGGGCTACTTATTTGCAAAGTATTAACTATTCTTTGCAGCTCTGTCTGCAACCATCGTCATTTTGGTATAATTACCTCATAGCGTCCTGAATTCCCATGTGCTTTCAATAGATGTTATTGTTTTCTTCCTAGAATAGTTTTGTTGTTTTGTTATGCCTCAGAGATGACAATATGTCACTGGTGGCTGAGTGATTCCATTATAGACAATCTGCAAAGAGCTTAGGGTCCCTTCAAGATGAAAGATGCCATCTAAATATAGGTTATATATTTTAGTAATATGCACTAAAGTGTAAATTTGCTTTGCAAGGAACACTTAAGATTTCCAGCAAACTACATGGAGTTAATAAATAGGCAGTCAGCAGTGGTAATCTCATACCATGCTTATATTCAGAGCCTCCAACTTCTCCCAGGAAACTGCACTTTATCAGACAAAAAGCCTTGCTTGCTGTAGTGCCTCACTGTTATTGTAATGCTATTGACATCCTGCCTCTCCCGTTGCACTCAAACCTTATTATCAGCAGTGTAGTTTTAACATTCCCCAACCGCAGCTGAGAAAATTAGTCCTTGTTTGCAAATCTATCATTCCTTCAGAGCTGGACACCACCACTGTCATCACTCTGCCCTGGGGGAAGAGGTCAGCATCAATGTATATATTTAACCAATAAATATATGTAGCCCTATAATAATAATATTAAATATAATAATATATTTAACTATAATTATATTTAACTGCTTTCAGTAATCCAAACAAGCTTTTCCTTCTTTGCTTCATAGGCTCTTTCGCAGTATTTGAAAGCAAAAGACCTTCTGACCTGACAATGTGCCTGTGGGGTTTGTGCTAATAATCCCATGGTGAGACAGTGGCTCTGAAGGATCCCTTAACTGGTTCATGCTCCTGCTCTTCTCACCTCTCTTTTGTCAGTGTCTTACCCTTGTCCTTCTGTTCAGAGACCTGGGTTCCTTCCAAAGTCTGTTTAGAAGTATGGTCCACATCAGTAGGATAAAAGCTGGTGGCTGCCAGTCCCTAGATAGCAAAATTCAAAGCTGGAAAATAACAAAATTAACAGCACTTCATCCTCCCAAGCCAGACGTCTGCTTGGTCAGCACACATGGAAGTGGATTCTTGGCTGAATAGCAAACTTAATGTCTCAGATTCCAAGCCTTGGAGAGCAGAAGAAATGACAGTGATGGGGGCAGTGAGGGAAATCTGTTCTAATCTCATGGTGTGATCTAGACATGGCCATTAATGCCTGATTTAGCGGCCAGACAAAGGTACTGGACAGATGGTAAGTTCATTTAAGGGAGAGCAAAGTTTGCTGGAGATTTAAATGTGCAACTCTAGGAATAGCAGAGGATAAGGACAATGTTTGGTTTTTTAAATTTTATTTATTATTGGCATGGAATTTAAGTGTAAGGTGTTTAGTCCTCACCTGCGAATCTCACCTTCCTCAATGTAGCTAGTGTCAGGTTTCACTTTTGATGATTTTCTAAATCTTTCAACAGGAATTTTGGGAATTAGGGAATAAGACAGCTTTTTTTGTTTTCCTTGCATGTATTTTAACACATATTTCTCAACACACCAGTAAACTCGTTGCTCCCTGTGGTAAGTGTGTGCAGACCTCGTAACTGCACATGATTTTCTGTGTAAGTTTGGGCTGAAATGTATCTGTCTGAAGTACAGTAGACTTTTTTTTTGTGCCAACTAGCAGTAGGGGACTGTAACACATGTAGCAGAGCAGGTCCTCTTCCTCAAGCAGGAGAGATGGATCCGCATTGCCCTGGGTGTCTTTGGTTGCAAAGAACAGAGACCACAAGTCAGATGAAACTGTTCAGGCAAGCAGAGCAAATGGTCAGCTTTCTGCTAAGGCTGCCCTTAGCCAAAATGTCTGCCTTACACAAAATCTGCCCAGCAGCACAGCAACTGCTTAACACGCTATGCTGGGCTGCTGAGGAGCCAATCAAAAGCCCTTTGAATTTAGTGTCCGTGACTACAGTGGTGCCAGTCCCTTCAAACTAAGTCCATGCTTGATACTGTCTCATGTACTGGGCTGCTCAGGGAGCATCTCACTGCATCAATACTGCCAACCCCCCTGGTGTCTGACTATCCTAACTGCGTTACCGGAATTGCCCCAGAAATATCCATCACTAACTGAGAACAGAAGCAAGGTACCCACTAGGGCAGTCTTCTTCAGCTGAGATAGTCTTGAAACTGTGACTGTTTGCCATCTTGTGGTGAATGATTTCTCAGCCCTTATTTAGTTTTCCACTGCAATGCTTCACTGGTATTGAAGTATAAAGCAAGTTTTTCTCATATCATCCTCCTCCTCCTTTTACAAAATCCCCATCTGTTCTCAGGCCTTTTTTCTAGAGTCCTTTTTTTCCTCAGTGATTTAATAATGTCCTTTAACTCTTCTCCAAGTCCAAGCTTAATGAGATGAGCCTTCTGTTCATTCACCAGTGTTAACTAACAGGGCTTTCACCCAAGGGCATGGACAGCAGTATGAAGCAAGGTGCTGCACCTGCTACTGCCTCAGTGTAGTCTTGTTTATACTGCTCCCCAAGTAATTTTCTTCTCCAAATATTATTTTCCTCCCCAAATCTTATTTTCCTCTTACATAACTAGGGGTCTTGTGCTAGGGTACTGAGGATATCTGCCCTGACTTAGATGACTGAATATGTAAAGGCAAAAACCATAGTTTCTTTCCTGAGTGAAGGAATTACTGTCATGCATTGCTAGACTGCTTTCCTTTATTTGCTCCTCTGAATATTTGCTTTCTGAATTTCTAGGCCATCCTTTCTCTTCTAGCAGTAGCATAACAGAGATGTTTGTGGTCACAAGCTGACACTTTTATTATTACAGGCTTTTCCGCAAGCTCCTGCCGAAGTGTCCAGCCCAAACCCAGAGGTACATTGAAATGGTACTGCATGGATCTGGAGAGAGTATGGACACAGGTATATAAGGATGTGTGTACAGGAGTTGTCCTTCATCTCTGAGCTGATGGAGTCATACAACTGCTGTGATTTTTCTGAAATAACCTAGACACTAACAATTTTACTGCATGGGCAGGAATAAAAATAATTAAAAGCAGATAAAAACAGCAGCACCACCCAGCCCTCATATATTACAATCAGAAGAATAAGCAATTAGTTTTCCTTTTGTATTTTCAAAGTCTGGGCCACAAGTTAAGGCAGTGATTATGTCCATACTGCTAATAATAAAGCAGTCCCGAGGCCAAATAAATGAGACTGGCTGTGTGCAGTCATGTGTCCACACTTCATGGCATTGGACATTTGGTCTCCTAAGGCCACGGAGCATCACATGGGATCCATAGGACACAATCATTTTGTGATTTCTCTTTTTTCCCATTTAAAAGGATCTGAAATGCAGGAAAGTCTGTGTTGCAACATATCAGAAGAATTGAACATAAAGGCATTTCTTACAGTAGAAAACAAGGGTTATGTTTTACATGGCCATGTGAAGCTATGAGGGCTGAAGGCACAGAGCAGCCTGGGATCAGACTGGAGATCTGTGGAGGATCCCAAACTGGCAGAATTAAGGTCACACTGTTGAAATGACACTTGGCACAATCTGGATCAGCAAACTCTGCCTGGGTATCATCATGGACACTGCAAAACTGCTCAAGCCAAAACTTCCAGGGCATGTATTAGCAGTGAAACAAACTGAAAATCCACATGTCCAGCATGCAAGTAATCCTTGTGGAAAAAAACAAAACAAAACAAAACAAAACAAAACAAAACAAAACAAAAACAAAAAAAAAAACAAAAAAAAAAATCAAAGAATACTATTAAATAAACATATTAAGAATCCCCAGCATGTTTCCCACTCATATACACAGGTGTCCTAAGCACAGTCATGGTCACTGTTTCACTCTACTTGGGCTAGTGACAGACAGAAAAAAAGATTTTTCTGCAGCTTGGTTTACCCTCATCTGAAAATATCCATCCAGTACTTCAGGAAAATGGACATTGAGGGACCACAAGGGGTTGGAGTCACTCAGAGGAATTACCACTGCTTTAAAGTTCCAGAGCCTTTTCCACTTAGAAAAAATTATTTAGAGAATTAATTCCCACCCTACCCCATTTCACCTTTGTGTGTGGTTTTGTGCTGCCCTTCTCTGCCCTATTTCTACCTTTGCCTCATAGAATCTGTATAATGTCTCCCCTTGCCCTTCTCCCTGTCCTAGTTTTTCACTCCTTGACAAATACAGTCCAAGATCACTTATTTCAGCTGATCCTTCAGCTGCAGGCTCTTCAACAGGATTTGTGTTGAAGCACTGAAAAAGGTTACCCAATACTAATTATTCATCAAATGCAGAAATAAACAACTAGAATAAAATTCATTGAACACATGTGAAGCAAATATCCACAAGTGGGAGTAGAATAAAGCTGTGTAAAAAAGCAATAAAGCTGGAGGACTGGTAGGAGGAAAGATAAAAATCTATAATAAGAGAAGAATCACAAAGCACTATTTTAGAGACTGAGACACCAAAAAAATAATTCATTTCAAAAGGTAGAATATGAAGCAAGATATCACCAGTGGAGGCTGCAAATTTATGCAACTCAGGAAGATCAGTGTTCTATTCAAAGTCTATGAAATGTATAAAGAAAAATATACACCTACTAAACTAGGAAATTTGGCTATACACTAGGAGAATCTGTTACTTTATATTAAAGGACTAAATCCATTCAAAACATCTAATCATTCATGGGCACCCAGCCAGCCTTCCCTCTGAATTTACCCTAATTTTTAGTAAAGTACTTTGAGAACTGTTTAATCCTATCTTTTCAAAAGGTGTTACCTCCTCAAAGAGAAGAGATGTTAAATCTCTAGATAACTGAAATTTGGATCACTTCATTGCAATCTGTGGGGCCATGCTGATCTATAACATCTGAAAAACTGGAATAAATTACTCTGCTTAGACCATTAGTTGGCTTTGCTTGAATAAACTCAATATACATATTAAAAACAAACCAACTACAACAAATCAGCTGTCAGCACCCTGATATTGCAACTGACACCAGTGATTTATTTTGTTCACTAAGATCAATTACTGTCCCTGATAAATAGGCATCCAAGGGCAGAGACCATCATTTTTGCATAGTGGAAAGCCATCCACTGCAACAAAGTCCCAGTCCGCTCTCACTGTACTAATATTCTTTGCAGGTCTGAACACATAAGGAAAAAGAAAAAAAAGGGAAAAAGTAAAAAGTGACCAGAAAGAACAGGGACAGAAACCTGTTCTGGTTTTTAGGTTACAAGTCTCGGTAACAGGGACCTCAAAAGACCAACAGGCAGGAAATGCTGTAAAAAATAATTTTGCAGTCATTTCTTTAGCTCTCAGGTTAATTAAACAGCATAGTAGTGGCTCATTTGGTTGTTTGATTTTATGTTTGGAGTTTTTTGTGGTTTTTTTTTGTTTTTTTTTTTCTTTCTAAGGGACATAACTTCTCCGACATTTGAAGTCTAGCTTGCTGCTCTGAGAGAAGCAATCATTCCAACATGGGCTATAATCTTTTTCTTCATTTAAACTGGATAACCTAGGCTAAACATGCTAGACCAATTGCTTCCTGGCCCTCAAATGCATGAATTTATAAGTTCAGTAAGACAACCTGAAAAGCATTGTCAGTACCAATCTGCCTACCTGATGTGCACTGAAGAGCAGCCCTAAATCTGCCTAATGAAAAGGAAAAATCTTTGCCTTAGGAACATTGGGATGAAAGGCTGCTGGTTCTGAAGGTGTTAACGTGCTATTCACACCTTCCTTTGCTCGTCTAACATTAAACAGTTAATAATGGTTCAAGGTTTATGTGATGGGACATAGGTCTGCTTTTACCATAGCAACCACATTATAGAAATCCTTTCTGATATTATTAAGCATAGATGAAAAGCAAGCAAAACAGAAAGATTAAAATACCTGGAATTCAAAAGTGATTTTTTTCTCCAGTTTGGAAAAGCTCCCTTTTCTTTCATTTGCATCCAGTAAAGTCCTTCAGAGAGAATAGTGCTTAAAAAGTCACTGCATGGTACCAGGAGCTTTTCTTGTTAAAAGTAAAATAACATATTCACATTTATGAGGAAACCTTTTTAGGCTGCTTTGTAAGTAGAAGAGTCTTTTGTAAGGCACAAAATACCTGAAAGTCATTTTAAGGCCCAATTAAACAATTCAGGTTTCTTAAGAGTGTTTTAATGTACCTACGTCTCAGGTGCAAACAGTTTATTAGTTCCTGGATTTTTGGCTCAAGATTAATGTTTAATAAGGTAACGCCCATTTTTGAAACAAACAGGGAAATACATGTAAAGGAAAGCATGATGAGTCTGTCTCACTGGGAGAGGCAACATCTGCCCTTGGCATGTAAACACACAAAGTAGTAATCCTCCTATTAACCTAATTTCTCTTCTGTTCTATGCTGAGACTCCATTTATGACAATCTGTGATGTAAGAATATTCATGGGAAAAATATTTTGGACTAAATGAAGTCAGTTAATTCAGCCCTTATATCTTAAGTTTAGGCCATAAACTGTAAGGCTGACATACCCCCTCATGATTCTGTAGTCTGATTTATGCAAGCCATAAAATTCCATCAAGTGATTCTACTTAAGAGCTTATAACTTTTATTTAATTACATATATTTTAGAAATCTTTTCATGTAAAGATATCAAGACATGCCGATCACATCATAGAACTGAACAAATTCTTCCAGTAGTTAATTAACCTTTCTGCAAAATGAAAACCCTTTGTAGTTTGAATTTGATTTATTTTATCTTTTAGGTGGTAAATATCCATACAACTCCCTATGTTAGATAAAAATAATCCTCTACTGCTAGTTGCATGTCACTATCTAAATTTATCTTAACCTCCTTAATGCTACAAAAGGTAGTAAAGCCAAGGCCTCACTTCTGTTTATGATTCCATTGCCTATAGATACGTTATATTTGATTTGTTATTCCCCAGCTAATCACACAGCCAGCTGTCTGCTATGACCCACTTTTTAAAGTGAGTCTTAAAAAGTGTGTTTGATTTAATTTTTTTTAAAAAGTAATTTATTTATGGACAAAGCTAGATCTAACCATTGTTTATAAGATCCTTATTTTTCACTCAAAACACATGCCAACAATTCAAGGTATACAAGGTAAAATGCAACTTTTTTTCCATTGCGTTTTTCTGGAAGAAAATCCTAACAGCTGTACCACAGAGCCCTTTCTAAACTACTGGGATATGCTAAGATTTTAAGCATAATATTTTCAATTCTTCCCTACCCAAAAGAAAACAGACTGGTGAGAGAGTAATACAGATTGTTAGCAGAACTCTTCACCAAATACAGTCTGTTCTTAGCTCTTGATGAATTGCAAAACTTCTCAGTCATTAGCATAAACTAAGCCCAGGAGCTTATGGGCCAGCAGATAAGAATACCAGTCAGTTTAAAAATAAATATATAAGTGGCCCTGTAAAGTTAAGAAATACCTGTCAAAAGACCTTTGTCTTGTTTAACTGAGCAATTGCAGCTTGATAGATGCAAAGCTTAAAGCAGGAGACCTGCTCGTGATAAAATCAGATAAGGAAAACATAGGCAATAGAATTTGTTGTTACTAGATGAATCTTAGTATACCCACACCACTTAAAAACTGGAAGGAGCAATGATGCTCCCGAAAATCTTAAGCTGTATTTACTTAAATGGCTTAAGCTCTGCCACTGACATGGAAAAACATGAGGCTGTGGTTCCTGTCCCTGCCCAGCCATGCAGCCAACCACATCATGGAGCTAATGCAGCTGAAAACACACTCTGGTGAAAACATTTTCCTGTGGGATCTGAGAGCTGACTCGGCTTCTCCCTCTGCTGCTGCATAATTCCAGGCTGTTGGCACAAGGGTTACCACAGCAGCGTAAGGAGGCTATAAAGTCAAAATCCTGTTGGGAAAAGAGGAAAGAGGGCACTGGAGTTTTATACAGGTAATCCAAGAGAAACTGTCTTCCATACCAGGAATACGAGGAAGGAGGAACACTTCTTGTAAGGAAGAGGTGTCTTGCATGGACCCATAAATTCCCTCTATTCTTTCAGATTGCTTACATGGAATAAAAAATGAGTATGTAAGGGCAAGTAAAATGAAGGTTCACAGAGCAAGAAAATGCCGTCCTAACCAGTAGACCAAGAGGTACAGAGAAAGCAAGCAAATTAGCTTTTAAGGCTAATGCTATTTTCCTTGCTCTGAGTCAAGTCGTTACTGGATGTAAGAGGAGTGACTTTCTGTGATGTACAAGGCCTTTTTCAATTTCAGAAAGATTAAGTAGGAAGCTGCATTTTTGTACAGAGTAGAGAGAAGATATATCTTGAAAGATACTGAATATATATGAGCAACTGCTGTAGAAACTCCTGACAAATTGACTAGAGAGTCTTTCACCACTGGCCATCACCCTAAATAGATGCATTGTTTATTTCTGAATCAATTGCCTTTCAGCTCCATTTCATTCTCATCAGATAGTCAATAACCCCTGGATAGTATTTAGCATTTGATAGCTGGGAAACCACTAGCTCTCAATTTTTTTCTTCTAAATTGCTGTTTGGAAACTTGTGTGTTTGGATTTCCTTAGTACAGCTTTCTAGATTTTTTTCTTCTAAAACAGCATACAATTGCCACATCAATTGCAGCAGAGAGGGTTCATACAATGCTTTCATTTTTTAATCTTCTCAGAATTTTGAAAATTGCAAAATCTGCTAGTCTGACCTCCTTTCATGTTTATTATAAAAAGAACAGATCAGGACAAAGTATCTAGGTCTTGCAAGTTGTCTTCCAAGACAGCCAGCCATTTAAGAAGGGTGGCTATAAATTTGGGTGCTGCTGCTAGGCATGTGCCTTGACAAAACACAAAGCTGAAACTAGTGTTGTTGAAGGATTGATCTAGTAGAACACACTGTCTCTGGGAAAAGCCAGAAATACTGATCTCCAAATTTCAGCTCTTATGATCCTCTTTTGATTGTCATTCATGGAGAAGTCCTTAAAGAATTAGGGATAACTCCTTGTCCTGGTTCCAGCCAGGATAAGATCAATTTTTGCAATAGTTAGGAAGAGGCATGGCTAGAAGCAGAGGTTATTCTGTATCACCCCACGACATTGCCAGGGAAGAGGGGAGTCTCCTCCAGTCAGGGATAGTGTGGCAGCAATTTGTGTATTGTGTTTCCCATGTGCTGAGCTTTCATCATGTGTGAGCTGTTTGCCTTCCTTGTACACCCTTTTCTTAATATTGTCGCTGTACTGTTTGTTTCTTATTTCATTGCTGTTTCCAGTAAATTGTTCTCATCTCAGCCTGTAATCTTTACCTTTTGTGCCACCAATTCTCCTCTCTAGCCTGCTGCAGGGAGGGTTTTAGTGGGAACAGTAAATTGGGGAGCATCGTTCCTAAGCCATGACACTTCTATTACCTTTGCCCACATCAGCAGTGCTTACTCAAGCGAGTGACCACAATAATGCTCGAGAGCCGGCTCCTCTTATGCTGCCCCAGAAGTAGAGAAGTCTTAGAGAGCTGGAATCACTGAACAGATAGAAGCTGCACTCATGCAGGGAGATCTCTGCAGAGCATAACAGCAAATTCCCTGCTTTGGAGAGAAAGGGTAAGGCAAAAATGCCAGACAGCTGCCTACACCTCAGATTTGCAAAGCCAATGGCTATGCATCCTCATAAATAAACAACAATTTCGGATCCTTATTACCCTTCCAATACAGGGAAAATGTCCTGATTTGCATTAGAGGACCAGGCTGGTTGCCTCAGTACAACTAATTGGATTTCAGCAGTTATACCTCACTGACAAAGGGAGAGGAGAATAAGCCCCACAGGGCTGTTGTTTTCCATGAAAAAGTTGAATCACATTCAGTGACCTACCCACTAGAGTGGGGCTGGAACTGGGGACCAAAGGCAAGTTGGAGCAAAAAAGAGATCAATGCTAAGAATAAGTTTCTGTTGTGGACCAGAGGTGGGGGTCTTAGGCTGAGCCATAAGTTAGTGTTAGAGCTGAGCAGAAGACAGAACCTAAGAAAGCCATAACAGCCCCAGGGGGATGGGCAGCTGTGCACCTCATCTGCCCAAAGCCTGCTCTCTCCACCCCAGGCAACCACCACTTTTCCTCTTACAGCCAAGCCTCAGACAGCTGCTTTCATCTCAGTTCAGCATAAAGTTAGTCACATGTGCTGCACAGCCTCTGAGAGGTGCCAGTCTTTCTCCTCAGACCACACAAGAAGGCTAAATGCCCAAATTATCTTGACATAGGGGAGAGGAGACTTGAAAGTGCTGAAAATCTCAGAGCAGAACTTAGTCCAAGATCTGGGCTTTTACCATCATTTGAGAAACAGCAAGGTTTTCTTTTGCCTAGTTAGAGCCTGGAATTCTGAACAGATGAAAAACTGTCACAGATCCTAGTCCGCCAGGGCAAACATTCAGATTCACAATGTTAAATGCACCCAGACTCAGAACTTGGGCTGTTTGCCTGCAGGGTCATCACCATTACTTGAGGACAAGGGTATCAAGTGTCACTTAACAGTCAAGGCCGAGCACAGTTTCACACATTAACAGAGGTTCAGCATCTGTGGTCTGCACCCTGCCCCAAAGTACAGTACTTACACTTGGAATTTAAAATCAATAGAGTCCAGCTGTCAAATTAATATCTTGCCTCAGCTTGTGTTGGGACATGCAACTGCTAATTTTCTGTGACTGTTCACTTGATAAGTTTCAAAAGGCTCTTGTAAAAAAATAATACCAAAGCCAGCTGACCAGAGTGTAACCGAAAAAGAGCTATACTGGAAGAGATCAGCCAGAAGAACAAGACCAAGGGGTCTGCAAACAGCCATGGGCTCATCTCCCTGCCCTCTACAGCATAGGTATTCCCACAGGGTGTCATTTCCCACACCTTGGCCTTCCCCACCAGCTGTGGTTTTCCTGTGGTGGGGTGGGTCACCTGTGATGGATGCCAGGTACCCACCAAAGCTTCTCTGTCACTCTTCTCCTCAGCTGAACAGGAGAGAGACTATATTATAAAAGGCTTGTGGGTCGAGATAAGCACAGGGAAATTTCACTCACCAATTACTGTCATGGGCAAAATCTGCTTGACTTGAGGAAATTAGTTTAATTTATTACCAATCAAATCAGAGTCGGATAACAAGAAATAAAACTAAATCTTAAAAAGTCTTCCACTGCATCTCTCTTCTTCCTAGGCTTAACTGTACTCACAATTTTCTCTACCTCCTCCCCCTCAATGGCTCAGGGGGACAGGGAATGTGTGCCTTTTTCACTGCCTTGGTATCAGCAGAACTGTTCCTCTCACATATTCTCACTCCTCTCTCTGGCTGCAGTTGCACAGTATTTAAGAAGGTTTTTCCCCCTTTTTAAACACATTATCCCAGAGGCACTACCACCATCACTGGAGGCCTCATTCTTGGCCAGCAGTGGGTCTATCTTGATACAGCTGGCATTGGCTCTCTCGGGCATGGGGGAAGCTTCTAGCAGCTTCTCACAGAAGTTGCTCCTGTACCCCCCTGGCTACCAAAATGTTGCCAGTACGCCCCCTCAGCAGCCAAGCAAAGCTGGCTGGGGTATACAGATTCCCTGTGCAGCAGCCACACAAAAGTTGCACACAAACCATTTAATGTATCAGAATCATTTCTTACTGAGCAGTGTGTGAGAGGCATTTTCCCCACTGCTGCCATCTCCATTTGGCATAACAGCCTCAGACCAATGGGAAGAAGAGCGCTCCAGCTATCTCATTATACCTTCCTTAACATGCTACTGGGCCTGCAGCAAAGTGATCATGATGACATGCCCCTTTTGTAGCGTTGCAAACATCAGCTAATAAGGTCTCTCAACTTCCTTCTGATCAGAAAATGTCTGTCTTCATACACAATAGCCAGTAAAACTTGGCTTCTGATGGTGCAAGAAGAGTACCTGGGAAAAAGAAACAACAGAAAGACCGAGACGTTTTGCTGTTCTAATGCTTTCCCAGTGGTACCAGTATCTTACTCACGTTCTGAAAGCTTGATTTTTATTTCAGGAATTTCCACAAATTCAAGCACTTTTTTATTTTCTTTTTATTATTATTTTTTTCTGTGTACTATATAACCACAGTGTAGACACTGATGAAGAAATTTGCATGCTCTTTTATTTAGTCAGCCTAAACAGCATGAAATAATCTATATTAGAAGAGTAGATGCACACTGGTACCTATTTCCCAGATGCACTTATCTTCATTTATTTAAATTTTAAATTAAGCTATATTTTCTTTGAAAGTAAAAGTCTGGAGTTCGTTCAAAAAATTACTTTGGATATGATAAAAATGCACCATCACATTAGGTGTTGGTTTAATCTTCATGCTGTCTAAAGCCCACCTGTCCACAGAAACTATATAGGAGTCTCCAAGTTGTTGGTTTACTTTCTGGCAGATTTCACTAAATGGAGAACCTCCTCCAGGGCACACATTTAGGAATCGACTAAACACTTCAAATTTTAATTCTCATTTTTCAGCTGGATAAATAATACTCTAAGTATGAACTTGCAGCTTGCAAAGAAGAATGCAGCTGTCTGGAAAAAAGTCAAATGGAAAGAAAAATTTTTTCTCTTTTCTCGACGGGAGACAATGGGGTCTAGAGTCAGCTGTGGTGCATCAGTTGATCAATGGAGTGAGGGAGAGAGACAGAATTTTTTCATAGTCCAGGTGAATTGAAAGGATGTTGAAGGCTCTTAATATCTGAAATCCATTTGCACAAAACAGCCAGGTGGTTTGTTCAGTCTTTCCTAGGAGAAAAGCTGTTTATTCCACTACAAAGAGTCTCGGAGTAGGGCCAGGATTTGTCTGAGGAAACAGATGGGCAGAAGCTGCTCATTCCGTTATCCCTTGAGCCGTGCTTGTTCTGTCAGCATCCCTGGCATCTTATCTTCAGGGCTGTGTTGCTGTGGGCCCCTAGAATCACATGTTCCCATCCACTACCAGTCTTTATAAAGAACAAAATGGAAGTGACAATTTCTGTTATGCCCATGGCTGAAGTCTACCCAGCAATGTGTTACACAGTGTTTTTAAACAGGAAAATAGAATCATCTATACCTATTATACCCAGGTTTAAACCAGAGATAGACAAGCATCTCAGTGGTATAATTGGACTCTAATAAAAGTCAAAGTCGTGGTGCTGATTCACGCCTTTTGAGATGGGAAACTGGCTAAGTATGTTAACTTGTTCTTTCAATGAATTCTGGTACTTATTTAACTTCCATGTCTCAAAAATACCTAAGCTTGCATTTTCTTCTTCACATTTCCAACTGAATGAAATAGAGAAGAAATTTGCTTCAAAACCAAGGAAACTTCCACTGAGTTTTAAGACTTTAGAAGTATTTCTGATTTGTCTAGAGAGAGGGCCAAATTCCTGTTTATTGTGTCTCAAGATGTCTTCATCTTCCTGTGGCAATTTATCTTAAAAGACATTAATATTTCAAGTTAGCGGGAGGCTTTGATGAATATGCAAATAGGCCAGACTGGCCTTGTCATTTGTCTGGCTATAAAAGGAGCTACAGACACAGGGAACTTTCAGTACCATTCCTCCCTACAGTGCACAGGAGCATCTTTCTGAGGCCTCATCCAGCACCAGAGCTCTGCCCTTCTTACTGACAAAGAGAGATGAACACTCAGGAGATGGTAAGTTATCTTTAAACTGAAAGAGAGTAGGTTTAGATTTGGTATCAGGGAGAAATTCTTTACTATGAGGATAGAGAGACACTGAACAGGTTGCCCAGAGAAGTTGTGTATGCCTCATCCCTGAAATGTTTAAGACCAGGCTGAATGGAGCTCTGAGCAGCCTGGTACAGTTGGAGGCATCCCTGCCCAAGGCAAGGAATTGGAACAAGATGATGTTTAAGAGGTCCCTTCCAAACCAAACCATTCTATGAGTCTATGATTCTAATAAGGCCACCAGGAGACAAGACAATTAGAAATCCTTTCACATCTCTCCATGCTGGCCTCCTACTCTGCCAGATCACTTTCTCTTGTGAAGAGTAGACTTAAGACATTGCCAATTGCCTTTGCTATGTGCCCTGCACAATACGTGGCTTCCACCTCCAACAGCCTGATGTGACCATATGGCTTCAGTGCAATCCACGTGTAAGGCACTGTACAAATCAGACTGCCACAACTTTCACATGGACTGAGTCCAGCATTCAGCCCAAGCTCTAGATCTGCTTCACATGAACAGCTCTCCCTTACACCACATGTAAGCCCTCTATCATTCCCCTTAGGAATAAGAGATGGCTTATGTGACAAGTTAAATTTCCAGCAAACTGTGCTGTTCCAGCCCAAGCAAGTCTGACTGCTTTGTGGTGCACAGGAGGCACAAACCTGCAAGAGGCTTGTTTTGAGATACGTGGCAGCTGAGAAAGGGGATATGACACTATTTCATATGCACCATCTTTTTCTGACTCAAGTCACCCCCCGAAGTTTCTCTTTCTAACCACATGATTATGAAAAAAAACATTTGATTCCCACGGTTTCTGCCACGTAACACAAGGCAAGCCAAGCAACAGCCATGGGCTGTAAGTTTCATCGTCTTGCAAGATGGTAAAAATAACTGAGAAGTTGTTACAGCATGAGTTGATCTGGCATACTACATTACAGACAGCAGGTGTCTGAAATATGTGGCACAGTATCTAAAATGCATGATAATGTTATAAAATATAAAAGGATATTACAAAATTGTACAGTTTAGATGACAGATAAAATACATGATTTGACACGCCATATATTTTCATTTTTTCTTTCCAGGAAAATTGTAATCTGAATACATTATTTCTAAGAAGTATTTTAAGTACTCTGCTGTAGAGTCATACAGTCTAGGGAAATGAAAGGGAGGGGAAGAGACAAGAGAAAAAAAAAGAAAGAAATGAAGGCAGGATTTTGAGCTCACAAGTGAGAAATTTTCCTTGTAGCAAACTGAGTTATTTCAATTTTTTCCACTGATCAGTGAGAGATATATCTGACTCAGGTATCTTTCTAACTTCTTATCAGATCCTTTACACATTCATGGTACAATATCTGAGTGCAGCTACTGAGCACACGGGTAAGTGCAGACCACTGTTTTTGCAGGCACATGAGCCACAAACCTCAGGGAAGCCCAGGCTCTGGGGTTTGAAGGACAGGAAGCTGGCTGGAATATGAAATTTAGGCTTCGAAGATGAGTTAGCGTACAGTTAAAGGAGTAGAATTACAGACAGTAAGAGTCTGTCATGTATCCTTCTCCATAAACGCTTTTAGTTTCTGCTTTCACTTCCATCCCACAATGAAGCGACAAGCCTCTGAAGAGAGTGTCAGGGTCCTGTGACATATTTAAGTCACCTGAAGTCTCAGAGGGGCATTGAATATGACAGCATAGTACCTCTGGGAAGCCAGAGCCATCACTTCAAGCAGTTTTGTGTTCTCTCAAAGTTTGATTGCAAAAATAAAATGAATGCAATGACATTTTGAAAAGTCTCTCCAAGAGAAATATGTGAAGTACGTCTGTGAACTCATATAGGGTCATAGCAAGTCCCTAAGACCCAGTTCATCTTGAAGAACAGTGTACAGTTCTCTCATCCCAGAAACAGTGGCAGGATAAAAAAGTGTCTCAAGGGAACTACTTACTTTTTCTGTTAACTGGTGTTTATGTTAGTACATCCTCATTGTGTGGGCTTAGCTCTTCTGATGGGTATCTTTAGGAGCCATGCACTTTTCATCAAACACCTACTCTGGGCAGAGCACAAGTGTTTGGGTTCCCTAACACTGACCATGCCCATGGGGACAAAAAACCTCAGGAATTATGACCTTTCTTTTTAGGCAAGAGCATGATATCATGTGGGTCTACCATCGCTCAAAAAAGCATGGGTGAAGAACACCAGGTGGAGACAGAACCCATTCACCTGGATCCATCCCAGCTAATGTGCAGTACTTGGGTAAGGAGGATAGTCCTATGGGATCACTCCCTCTGTCTGCAGACATTGGAGAGACAGAGAGAGAGAGTTTTCATGGCATGACTTATACCTTGGTTGAGTTGAATCTTCTCTGGAGATCCTTCGATTTTGCTTCGATGCTTGAGGGAGTTTAGGGCAAGAAAATTCCCAAACGACCTATCTTGGATAAGTCCTTATAGTTAGCTGAAATGCACCTTTTCTACACTCTTCTGTTTCAGGAGGGGCATTTGTCTTTGTTAAAATGTCTTTGCCTATTGTCTTAAATGTTACCATGGAAATAAAGTGTTATTTATTAACACTTATTAAACACCTGCCTTCCTTTTTGCTATCATGGGTGAACGGGCAGAACAGTTTCTTCACACATTTTCAAATGCAGAGAAGATTGACTTGATTTGATTCAAAACTAAAGCTCTCTTCAGAAATCTGCAGCGCAGCAGGAACCAGTGGTTGCAGGGGAACCTCAGCCCATTCATTTCCCTGGCGCAGCCAGCCCCCATCAAAGTGACCATAGCCCAACACCACAGCTTTCACCATTTTGGCCATCAGAACTGACTCCTGGCATTGTTTCAGTTGCTGTAAGACTTCCTTTCACTATCTTCTTTTCCTACTGTGTGCTGCAACAGTACAGGTGTGAGTTTCCTGAGGCGCCAACACACAGCTTTGCTTTTCTGTCATCTTATTTTCCATTTATACCAAGGAAATATTTGTATCTTAATAATCTGGGTGCTGTAATAAAACTCAGCATTTAGAAGATTTTTTTCAGCTCCTTGTGAGGGGAGTGTGTCTGCATACCAAATGAGGAATTGTCAGGAAGACTGTGAGAAAAAATGACCTACAGAGCCTAAAAATGCAGTAAGGCAGGGCAATAATGCAGCAGAAGTGAACCACAGCAGGCAAGGCTAGAAGCAGTAAAGACAGAGAAGGCAAAGGGTGCTTAGAAAAGGACGAAAGAAGCTTCTAAGCACTTTCCAGTCCTGCCAGAGAAGATTAGCTCCAAATGAGGGGGTCAGGGAAGACCTTTGAATGTGACTATTCAAGGAAATTTTTCTATTTATATGTTTGATTGCTCTCATAATTCAGTCCTTATGAGTGCTTTTTTCCCAAGCATCTACAAATCACCCCTATACTCATGCTACATAAACCAAACTGTGTCAAAGAGATCCCAAATCCCTGGCTAGTTTCCCAGTTAAACATTATGTATGAAAATGTAGGTGCCAAATGCAGGCAGCCATACAAAAATACAAGGTTTCTGTGTGACAGTGATATTGCCTTTCCTTTCCTTAAAAATTGCCTCTTAAAATATTTTTTTTAGTCTATCCCCAAGTAAGCAGAAGGCTGAGGGAGGTCAAAAAACCCAGCTTGTCTTCTAGTGGATGAGCAGGAGAGGGAGTCTCAAACACAAACACTTTGAGCTCTCAGCAGAGAGGAGTCATTTCCCCGCCTTCTCCCAGCTGAGCAATAGCACACACCCATAAAACTGCAGAAATGAAGCACAGAGTCTGTTCCAACATTCCCCTGTGCCCTCCCACTGCCAGTACAGCACTGAGACCTGGCCAGCCCCTAGGCTGGGCTCTGTTTTGGAAGCAGGACTGGCAGAATCTGATGGTGCTAATCTCTGCTTGGACCAGCAGCTCGCAACTGAGCATCAGCCCTTTCAGCTTAACATGCAAAACCACCTGCAGCAGGTTTCAGCATGGGCTGATCAATAAAGTTATTGAGCCCTTGTTTTCTTTCAAGCTCTGGCAAACTCGTGAGTGTGACCTACTCCCAGAGCCAGGTTCTTTTTAAGTGAGATGGAGGGTGGTGTATTATTTTTACTTCTCCAGACCTTTCTTTTCTCATAGACACTAGAGACAATTTCTCAACACTTCGAGGCATATTCTGTTACTGCAGGTATGACATACATGACCTCACCTATTAATTCTCTGTTTGCCATGGCTTTTGTCATCCCAGTTTCCACCCATCCCAGCTCCACAGGAAACTCCAATACTCCAATACCACCTTCTGCCTCCTCCCTTTCTGTCATCACTCCTCCTTACATGCACCTTGCACCCTCCCACTTCATCAGTGGGTGTCCTTCATGTACGCATAACTCCCTTCCTACCTACAGAACACTTCAGTCTCAGGTATTCCTCATGCGTTCTTCTTTCCTTACAAAAACCCTGTTGTAATACACCCCTACTTTCTTTGCTGATGTGCCTTTATTGTCTCATCCCTGCTGGATTCTCCAGTGCCCCTTTTGCATTGACTCCCTTCAACCTAGATAGCTGAGCATGCTTCCCTTTCACTTTTCCTCTTAACATGAGAGGCTGGTGGCGTGAGGGACAAGAAGCTGAGATGCTCAAGAGAACAACTGTGGGGAAAACAAGTTTTCCCAAAACCACATGCTCTGCTATTCCTTGCAGATATGCAGCTCTCTATGGGAGCATTGTGAGGTGGAGATGTCCTGTATAGCAGGATGTGTCCAGCTAGTCCCTTCTGTGGGCAGATCTCCATAGGGTATAACACATGCAGCCCTTTGCGTTTTCTCCCTGAACCTTTATAGTTACTAATAATGACCTAGAAATACCAGCAATGATCAGTTAAGCCACAGGTCCCAAAGAAGAACTGAATACCTTTCTCTCCACATCTTTCATTATAGCTATTCAGCACAGCAATTGTTACTATGGGCCGGGACAAACATGTTTGCTAAGCAGAGCAGGAGGAAGACATAGAAATCTCCATAAAGCGTACACAGCAGGCAGTTGGCTGGCAGGAGTGATATGGAGGAGGTGGATATTTGCAGACAATGCAAAAGTTATTGTGACAGCTGCAGATTGCAAACCTTCTGTGGTAAACTCAGAGCCCAGCCACAAACTGAAGAAAAGGAGAGGAAAGGAAAGCCATGGGGAAACTCTGCTAGGCACAGAATAGTCCACTCCCAAAAGGTGCTTCAGACTATTTGTGCTGCAGTTGTAACAGGCTCAACAGCTCAAGGACTTCATGGACACTGGCATTCAGATACAGATAAAATCAGTAATTTGCACTTTGTGTCAGTCAAAGAATAATGATGGCAAAACAGCAACTTTTCCTTTCCCTGCCTCAGCTACCTTGCCTAATGTCACATCTAATCCCCAGAGCAGGGACTTCCCCATACCACATGTAAGCAGGGAATCAAGCAGAAAACAGCTAATGGGGGGCATCCCCAGCTGGGTCCAAGCTGGTCCCAGCAAACACAAGGGTCTATGACTTAATTGTGCAGTGTTCTTTCAGCTCAGAAAGAAATGAGTCAGGTTTTGAGCTGTAAGTTCAGGCATCCATTTCTTTTGATGATTTACAGAACCCATGTTAGTTTAGCTTGTCATGGGGAAAGCTGTCACAGGTTACCAACAAAGAGGATGTTGCACAACTCGGGGTACATGGGGCACAAAGACTTGGGTAGTGATACTTTTTGTCTATATTTTGTCTGTTAGTTTACAAATATTGTAAGACTTCTGTCTGCAGACCCTTCAACAGCTTTTCCAGCAAGGATTCCCAAGGCTGTACCCATACCATAGTTCAAATAGCACAGAAGAGTCCCTTGTCTCTCTAATAACTCTGCTAGATCTACCAAATTAGCTGTTGCAATGGTTTGAGTTAATAGCAAAATCATATTTGCAGCAGATGCACTGAGTTTTAACACATCTCTGAAACCAATCCCATTTTACCATAGCAGTTTTAAGTCATTGTGAGTTCATGGCAAACTCACCAGCAGCAATTTTCTTTCCCCCTCATGGCTTTATTTAGACACCATCACAACTGCACCGATGTCAGAATATTCAGCTTTGAGTAGAGAACTCATGGATCACTGCAAATGCTCAGCTTGAAAGCAGCCAGACTGCTCAGTCACACACAGCCCCCTGTGATCTGAAAATGAAGCAGAAACCTGTTGCCCCCAGATGAATCTATCACTAAATCATTAGCCATGCACTAAATCAGCTGCAGTGCCAAAGTGCCTACAGGAGAGCATTTAGTTATCAGCATATTCCTTATAGCAATTAATACCTGCAATATCAATTTAGTCCTGGGAACTAACAGACTGTGAGAACTCATCCAGATGACAAGGATGTAGAAACACCAGGGAGATACAATTGTCCCTGTCCATTTCTTTCTTTAATGTGTACCATTTATGGTCCTCATGCTCAAACAAGAAGCCTCTGAAGTGCTCTCAGGCTCCAAAATGAAAAGCTAACAAGCCCATCGAAGGGGGACAGCAGGAAGCTGGCACTCACTGCAGACTGTCAGGCTGTCTCTAATGAGCAGGGAAGCACATACAGACCAGCATCTTCTCATGCTCAGTGCCCCAGGCAGCCTGTAGCTCCAGAAGGGAGGAAAAAAACACTACAGCACCCTGGAAGCTGTCAGAGCAGCAGCAGCTGTTTGCTGGGAGCATCCTGTCTCATCATGCTCATTAAGGGGTAGGGGCAATACAGCACAGATGACAAATTTAAATCTACCCCCAGTGCCTAAAACTTTGATTTCAGAGACCCCTGCACTTTACTCTTGACTCCCTGTGTCCTGAGCACTGTGTTTGCATGTCTCTGAGAAGTCAGTGAGACAATAATTTTGCTATTTCTCTTAACTTCCTTGATGCCCTCCTCTTTTTACAAATCCCAGCTGATGACTTTCCTTTTTTTCTTTGCTCTTTTTTGTTCTCTCCATTCCAATACCATTTATTCCTCTAGCTCCACCAGAACTTGGAGGGAGGAGAGTCTGGGCAGGGTGGAGGGATGTTCTATAAACATGAAGCTGTCTTAGGTCATATTGTTTTAACAAACAGTTCTCTGGTGTTATGACCCTGTTGGGGTTTTAGTTTAGTCCTAGGTTTTTTTCCTGTTAAAGGAATTTTTTCCCATATGCATGTTGCTAGGGGACAAATGGCTGTACTTAAGGAAGACAAAAGAGCTGCCCACTGGGTGTGGGCCTGGCTACTCCTTTGTTTCACCTGGGTGTGGGGTCAGTTCGCTCTCTTCGTCAGAGAGAGAGAGGAGTCTGCTTGCTTCGGCTACTTTGCTTTCTGCTGGAAACAACACCGGGATCCCAAAGCCGCCCTCCCTCCCCCGCTGGAGGCTGGGCTGTGGCCGCCCTGCCCCGCTGTTGCTTCGAGCCTTCGCTATGCTGTAGCCGTGCTCGACCTGCCTACCTAGACCTCCGGGGGATTCTCCGTTAGGATACATCTCGTCTGTCCTCCAGGATTTGTGCTCATCCCTGCCGTTCCAGCCTGCTGCTCCAGCCTGCCGTCCCAGCCTGCCGTCCCAGCCTGCCGTTCCAGCCTGCTGTTCCCAAAGCTCCAGCCGGACACTGGGGCCAGCTGTCCGGGGTTTGTGAAGCCGTTGTTCCAACCTTCCCCGGGATCCCAGGCCACCAGTGCCGCATGCTCCCCGAGCTCGCTCCAGAGCACCCCCTGCAGCCGCGGGGAAACCATCGCATCTGCCCTGCTCACCGGAAGCCGCCAGCGCCCCTGCCGAGGGGAAAGGGCCTGACAGCCGAGAAGGCTGGGACTGGGTTTGTGATTGTTTGCTGTTACTGCCATAGTTATTGTTGCTTGTTTGACTGGTTATATGTATATATATATATATATATATATATATATATATATATATATAAAATAGTTAAGAATTGTTATTCCTATTTCCCACATCTTTGCCTAAAGGCCCTTGATTTCAAAATTATAATAACTCGGAGGGAAAGGGGTTACATCTGCCACTTCAAGGGAGGCTTCTGCCTTCCTTAGCAGACACCTGTCTTTCAAAACCAAGACAGACCCATATGTTAGTTGGAGAAGGACAGTGGGAGAAGATCTGGGAGATCATTTCTTAGTAAATGTGGTTGAATAATTGCTGGTAAATAATTTGCTTGATGGTCTTCTCTGTTTTTTGTAGAGATAGCCACTGGCAGATTGTGATTGCTTCAGAACAGTTTGTTAAGCAAAATTATTTGATGGTATTTTGGCAAGACAGTTTTTATCAGCAGCTCACTACTCACAAGAGAGTCATGCAGTTACCGTATGATTTATGATAGCATTTCTATTCCCAGAAGTGTAAGCTTTAGTTATCCAGTACAAGTGCTTCACTTTCCCTGAGTGCAAGAGCACAAAGCCTTCAAACACATTTTCTGTCAATGAATATACAGTTAAAACTCTACCTTATTGTTGTTAGCCCAGAAAGGGCTGTGCATGCAATCTGTATCAATTCATTTAAGAAGTAAAAAAAAAAACAACAGAGAATTTCTCCAGTGCTGGCTAATCATATCCCTTCTCTGTACAGAGGGGTATCAGCCCTCTGTATAGAGAGTCCCCAGTTGCAATAGTAGGAAAAAACTTAGTAGAAAAACAGTTCAATCTATCCCTATTATAAATTGTCATCATTTTTATTAAGGAAAACCCTACTTTGTAGGAGGAAACAGAGGGACCAAGAGGTTATGTGATCCAAATATGTCTGTCTATGACAGAACCAACAATCCAGCAGAGTTCTCTGAACAGGAAATGAATTTAGCTCCCTGTTATTCTCTTATCTCCATTTTGGGAATGTTCAGCTCTATAGAGCTTTTTCTGCCTCTTACTGTGTCTCTGCTGACATCTTCAGTAATAATGCTGTGTTCAGAAGGAATGAACATAAACTGAGAGACATTCAGTCTCTCTGATGTGACGAATAAGTCATGGTGGGGATGAGGGAAAAGGGGATCAGCTCTGTGTGCTACCTGGTTGAGCATAATCCCAGCAGGGAAATGTTGTGTTCTTCAACCTCAAAAGAGCTGTTATAGATTGTCAGAGGTAAGAAAAAGAAATTAAAATCTAGAAAGCACTTGACAGCAGCTCCTTTAACATCACTGTTGATGCCTTCCAACCCTGATAGAGTTCACTAATCTTGGAGAGTTATGATCACCGAGCCTGCAATAAAAAAAAATGTTCTTTCTTAAACAGACTTTGGATATATAATTTGGCTTTAGCTTTCCTCTTCAAGGCAGTTCTATTTTCACATATTAAAATGATGCAGTTCTGAAGTCATTAATATTTTCATTTCTAAGAGCTCTTTCCTGTGAACACAGGAAATATTACATTATTTTATCAGTCACCAAGTTTTTTCATTCAGACTGTTCTTTTTCCTCTCTTTCTTCTTCTTGATTTCATTCTCAGTTCCCAACTTTTATGCCACAACATGTTCATCTGACAGAACAAAATAAAAGGAGAGGCTGTCAGACATAACATAGGTTATCTTTTATGTGAAGATTTGCATGGTCCTCCAGGTGATTTTCCCTTGAGCTTTTAGTATTTTTATTGCCATCCTGAAGGGTAAAAAATGTGTGTACCATGAGTAAATATGTAAGAAAGGAAACTGGGGATGAAGGGTAAAAGGGTGAAAGTTACTGAAAACAGAATGCAGAGAGGTATGCATATGACTGTATATTTAATTCTTCTGTTTATATGGGACAATTATACAGTCTGAGTTAACATTGAACTGAAGTATCTGCAGCATCAGTGTGCAGTGCTTTTCACCTTTCTCTTTCCCCCTTATCAATGCAGTTAATGACATTTAGCCATTCAATAAAAAGTGGTTGGGGACCTATACAATGCTTAATATGTGTAATAGAAAGTTTCAGGATCCAGTAAATCTGATTCATTCCTCCTATCTGAATAAAGGCTAAATATTACACAAGTATAGGTAGAATGTGATGAAACTGTGAGATGAAGCATGTCCTAGTCCTTTAAATGAAAAAAGTATCACTGAAGTAGGCTCCAACAGGCCCTTAGGAGAGATTTCTCTCTCCAAATTTGAGCTATCCAAATGTTCTACATGTACATCTAATCTCAAAGTTTTCCTTATAGTCAAAAAGATAAAGGTACCTCAAAATGGGTGTCCATCTTTGTAAAATATCTAACAGAGAGAGGATGACTTGTGGTTGGTTAACTTCTCCCTCTGTAGGAGCCTAAAGATTACCTTAATCAAGTTACCCCATATTCAGAGGGGAAAAGACAAGCAAGATTCATCCCACCTGAACGAGGAAACTGCTCCCAGTGCTGGTTGTCCTGAAATACTCTGTTCTCCTCCCCTGCTCAGAGTCCCACTCACCAAGTAATGATGGTCAGGAACTTCTGATCTCTTTGGTCTTGCCAAGCCCAAACAGCCATAAGAGGGGAAACCAAGTTTCAGTGTGCTAAATAAATTGTCAACAGAAGCTTAATGAAACTCCACTCTCAGAGCCTATTAGTGACAGTAATGTTGGAGCCAGAGAGAAACCAGCTTGTTCATCTGAATGAGATTTTAGTGTATGTATTGAATACTTCAGTTGTTACTTATAAACAGAGAGCATTTGATAGAGAAATCATCAAAGGACAACAAACATGGACTGCAATAAACACAGACACCAGCAACGTTATGTTTATGGAACAATTTTTATAATAATTCTGGGTTACTTCCTTTTCCTTAACTGAAATTATTCCTCTTATCCATTTATGCAATTAGGCTACAGAATTTTTGGTTCTGCTACTACCTATCTCCACTGTCTCCCTTCTAAATATTGTAGGAATCTGGAGGTGCTGTTACTGTACAAGTTGTATTTTGTAATCCTTTTCAGCACCAAAAGGGTCAAACACAGTGCTTTACAACTGGGGCATGGCCACTGACTGTTAGTGTTAAATTTTGTCACTGCACACAAATTTAGTGTCTCACTTTACCAGGATACACACTAACCATTTTTGAAACACTGAAATATGAGAGTGGTGAGAACCTTTGAAGAGAGAGAAATGTTCCAGTTTGATTTCAGGTTTGACCAGCATATGGTAACTGGAAGGCTAATCTTACCCATTGAGTCACAAGGGGAAAGGAGGGTATTGATGAGTAACCCAGCAAGGAAACACTGACTGCCCTGCAGGGGCTTGGAATAAAAGAAGGTGTGGCTGTATAACTAAAACCTTTATAATATGTGTTCACTAGCAAGGCAAACTAAGATTGCATAAACATTTCTGATGCTGGCATTTTCTAATTTCTCAGTGCTTGACTTTGCAACTTTCCTGTTGTTCCTTAGTTGTAGATCTCTACTTCTGTCTATTTACATATGAGAATGTTCCATGATGATAAAACTCTCCTTCTCTCCTTTCCCTGCTAAAGAATATAGAGAGAGAGAGAAGGAAAGAAGGTGCAAGTTTTGTTCTGCAGGTGGATGGTAGTACATGCAGGCTGGATGTCCAGTTCATACCTGTGAAGACAAGTGGGACAGAACTGAATTGCTGCATCATGAATATCAGGCCAGAACTGCTGCACCGTGGATATCAGGGCAGTGCACTGAGATGGATATTAAAGGGTAAAATAACAATCCTGAAGATGTAAGAAGTGCAATGAAATACTGCAAAGTCCAAACAGGTTGTCAGCTGTCAAGTTTCCTTAATCTCACTCCAGTGACAGTTACTTCCAGCATGGAGTGCAGAGACTGTCAAGGAAAACACCAGGCGGATGTGCTTTTTCATTTATTTTCCCTTCATCACTGATACTCCTCACAGAGGGGTTCTGCATGACATGTTTCCAGCAGAGACTGGTGACTGGTTTTACTGAGAAAAGTCTGCTCTGGACCAGAAAACAGACACGGTTTCCTCATGGAACCTAGTCCTGTCAGGATAAAGAACACACTCCAAATACTCTTAACGGAAATACAGGCAGCTGTCTCAAACCATGGACTCTACTTCTGTCTCTGCACTGAATGAAAAGGACTTTTTCTCCATGGATATATAGGGACTTTTCTGATATTCACAGAGTTGCATGAAGCTTTCATCATCAGGAGCATAGTGCTCACCCCAACTCTTTAATTTAAAAGGCATGCCCCTGAAGGTAGGCACAGAATGAAGGAGGGAAATAGCCTAGCGTAAACTGACAGCATGGCTATGGGACTACAGAAGTCAGCCCTTCACTGTGCTCCCCAGTTTGAATGCCAGTTTGGACAGATATAAACTGTCTTTCAGCCACACTTGCCTTGTTTCCCTGAGCTGCTCTAAGCTCAATGGATTGCACCACTAAGGATCTGGATAGACAAGCACATTGTAAAATATAAAATGTTGACTATTGTTGATTGTAGAAAATTCTGGGTCACATCTTCAAGTCTAGGCACATTAAAACAAGCATGATGCAGTGACAGAAACATTTATAGCTTTGTTTCCCAGATATCTGGTCTTTCGCGGAGTTATGCTCTGCTTCTTGTGTTCCCTCTAATATAGAAAAATAAAACTCCATGAGAAACTCTGGTGGGCACAAGGGATATCTTCCTATCTTCGCACTTCACTGAGCATGAGCAACGCAGGCAGCATTGCAGCTCTTAGCACTACGCTGTATGTTTTTTTTAATAAAATCACAAGTATGTAAAAATCCAGCCTTTTGTTGAGCTTGAAATTATTTCAAAGCCAGCTACTGCTTAACTACTAATCTAGCCATCCACTCATCTGCAGGCAGAACTCTTTGCCAGCTAGACTTTGAAGTTCCTCTGATCCATATAAAAACACACCAAGCCAGTAAAGGAGAAAAGAAAATGCCTCTAAAGAATGGTTGCCTTTTGAATTTGGACCATTTGCTAGTGTGGTGTCAAGTTCGATCTTGGCTCCACACAGCAAGATTGTGCCACAGAACAAGAAATTTCTATGGGTCAGTGTAGTGGTTTGGTCCAAAATACTCATTACTGTTTATCTGCTGTG
>NW_024581066.1:0-18986 GCF_017639235.1 Corvus kubaryi | reverse complement strand
CTTAGCAAGGACGTCCCTTCCGGGACTATGCTTGCTAACCTATGACAGTCAGTTTTAAAATTATCAGACCTTCAAACTGTGTGACACAGAAGGCATCATATCACCATCACTCCTCTTTTCCTCACCTGCAGACACGTGCTATGATGCAACTTTTTTGACCCACATATGAGGTTTGAATCCCTTAGCATTAGTGTAGGTTTTTAATCCAACTGTTCTAACCCTAAGAAGGATCACTCTTTAACCTCAAAAAATTATAATTACATTTAAATCGCATTTAAACTTAATCAGGCCCTGAGTTTTTATTCCTTCTTCAGTTTTGTACCAAAATATCAACCACTGGAGTAGCACGACAATGACAGTAGATGTATGAATAAGAAATTGATAGCAACGCAACAAATTGAGGTCAAAGAGGCTATGATTTGTCAAGATGGACGTAAAGGCTTAGTTATTCCCTGCAAATGCAGGAAATAAAGTGCAACCAATGTATTCCTGGCCAGAATACGGAGACAGACTGACACTACAGGGGAACAAAAAAAGAAAAAGGAAAAGGAAATGATAGAAAGCAAATAGAATTAGAAAGAAATACTAATCAATACAAATACTCTTATGCTCTTCCCACAGTAAAAATGCTCATCAAAGAACATTTCCAAAAGCTTCTAAACCACTGTAAATCCATATTTCATAAGAGAACTAGCTCTGAGAAGCTTATGTTTTGCTGGTTTTCTACATTAACTATTTTTCTAACTGATTTAGACATCACTTATGATGAATACAGTCACTCTGATAGTTACAGGTCCTATAGACTGACCAAATCTAGACAGGCTGAGAAATCGGCTCAGCATCACTGAAGCTGCCCTGAGTTTATGATGAGCTGCAATATTCAGAGTGAATAAAGACCTAGCAATCAGCTAAGGCAAAGCTCTGTGCTTCTTTGCTTATGCTGGGGAAAATAACCAACTGCTAGCTCAGGTATGGGTTTCCAACATCATTTTTGAGCAGGATTCCAAGTCAAAAACCTGTCAGATCAGGGAGGAAGGGATTCCTGAAACACAGCCCTCAGAGTAGCTGTCTGCACAATACAGCACATGATAGGTCAGGTCCTGAAAGCAGCCTGGTCACTCTGGGGAATTCCTGCCAATTGGCTCAAAAACCTGGCTTCCCA
Organism: Corvus kubaryi; assembly: GCF_017639235.1. Classification (NCBI taxonomy): domain Eukaryota; kingdom Metazoa; phylum Chordata; class Aves; order Passeriformes; family Corvidae; genus Corvus; species Corvus kubaryi. The sequence goes on along the minus strand of NW_024581066.1, from coordinate 17,824 downwards.
TCCCCTCTAAGAATTCAATAGAGTTATATGCCATCAAATCAGGAATCCCTATGCCCTTCTGTAGTAGAAATGTGATCTTCTGCCACTTTAGGAGGCTCTGTCCATTTGCAGTACACCAACACTGTACTCACTGAATGGTCACTGTGGTCACTGAAACTTCTTAGCACAGGGGCAGGAGTGTATTTTTCCTATAAAAGGTTGCATCTCCAGTGACTTCAGCCATAACTTTTCAGTAGGTTCAAAGCAGGAAGCCTTTCTGTGCTACTGCACACTCTGGAGCGAAGCAGACCTGCACCACTGTCCCATAGAGACACAGTTTCTTCTGCATTTGTTGAGCTTTTAAATAATGGGTATGTATCCTTCTTGCTTTTGTTTTCTTAGGTAGGCAAAAATTTTCCAGCTTTAGTCCTAGTGGATGGTCTCCAGCTTCTAAGAAGATAACCATCTTTCCAATCCATTAGGTTATTGTATTGACAGATTTCATATTGGTGGTCTTAGCACATTCAAGAAATTCCCTTCCTTTTTTAAAATCAAGGTTTTTACTACTTTACCATGATAAAGTGCCTTCACTAAATAAATTCACTTCTCTCCCTTACATCTGCAGCCATTCAATACCTGTGAAATGTGGCCATATTCTGTCCTTTATTCCAGGTTTTTTGGCAATGAGTGGAAAGATCCATATTTACTTGTCTTTTAGCTCATTTCAGAAAATGCTAAGACTATACTAAGACTGTACATCAGCTTAAGGATCAGGCCATGATCTTCTCTCAGCAACCAAACCCTCTAAAACTCACCTTTCTATTTCCCACTTTCCCTCTCTTCTTTCTTCCAGACCTCAGTTTTGCCTCCTGAAGAGCCATGTCTGCCTCTCAAGCTAAGTTTTCTATAACCTTTTGAGTTCAACTGGTTCAGCTCCCTCTAGGCAAAGAAGGAAAAGGAGGAAGGTGTCTCAACACAAAACTCCACATATCTGAGTTATGTAGATTAGGAAAATACTGATGTTTCACGTTTAACATCTGCAAAGGGTGAAATGAGGTGAATATGAGATATGTAATTCTTGTAATTCCTTTTGAAGGTCTTACTGTGTGGATCAGCTGTTCAATTACCTATAGGCCAGCAAGAAGATTATAAAGGGAAAGAAATTCCTGTGATATACAAAGAGACTTAAACCTGAAGTGCTACTGAGAAGATTTTGCAGGCTGAGAACTGTGTCTTTTCTTAAAAGAGGAAAGATGGACTTTTCCCCTGTAGATCCACAGGTATTATTTTAATTCAGTCTCCTATGTTTTCAAAGTCTTATATTGAGTGGGAAGGGACCATCTCACTCCTATCATGTCTCCCCTTTCATGTGAATCATGCAGCATAAACTTCTTCTACATCTACTGCAAAGGCAGGGCTCAATCTCAGAAGCTGGGCTGGAATAGGAGAGCAAATTCTTTTTCACACTGTTAAGGAATGCCACCACCTCAAAAGAATTTTGTGATCTGCCATCAGAGCAGGAGAAGCTTCAGATTTTGCTAGATCAAATCAAAACCTCAGTCCCTTTATGGCACATAAACATGGAGCTTTGATGGTTTACATAGGAAACAAATTATTTTTGATACTCACAAATAGGTAGCCAGGATCATCAATCTGGCCCTTCCACAAACAACAGTTTGTTCCACAGTTTCACAGTCGTTATGGTGGAGCAAGACCTCACTAAATCTGTGAATGTCCTCACTTGCCTCTCTGTAGCCACAGGGGTAGCAAGGAGCATGTGAGCACTGCACTGGACTACACCACTTGTCTGCTAGCTTTCCAGAATTTAGTACTTCCAGAGTAAAATGAATCCTTGTGGAGTAAACCAGAGGAGAACATCAACTTATCTATAGTAATAACTTGCGTGTAAGAAAATTTTCATCCAGAGTAGCAATAGGTAATCTTGCCTCTGTGTTACAAGTCCTCGTAGTGCCATCCCTCTTACTTTCTGTAATAAGGATTATATGTTGGCCTTGTCTTCAAAGAGGTCTTTGCCCTTCCCAGGGTCTGCAGGCATTAGCCTGTTGTCCCAGAGAAACATCCACGGCCATGCTGCACACTGGCACTGGGAGGAGGAGGGCAGGGATCCAGCCCTGTCTCTTCAACTGACTCCAGCTCCTTTACACTTGGCTGCCTCTGGGTTTGTTTTAATATCTCAGCTGTTTGAGTAACATTAAAATGGTTCTGACTGGAACCTGCGATAAGATAGCAATCAGAATATGAACCAAAGTGACTCACTACACAAATAATGTTTGCCTGTGTTGTTATGAGAATAATGAAGCTACTACCCAGGAGCCAGGTGACCAGGAGAGGGTAGAGGGAGCAGAATTTGTTATCAGTCATCCTAGAAAGGTAGATGGAAAGGGCGTTTGCAAGACTCACAGTCTAACATGCTTTCCCCTCATTCAGTTTTGGATACCAACATGCATTGCATGCTTCAAGCAAATGTTGCACGGGTTACAGCTACCATGAAGGGAAGTCAAAGGCAGCGTATGTCGGCAGTGCATATGTCAGCAGTGTGTATGTCTAAGCTTTGTTGAAGTTTCTGATTGATATGACTCTGCATGGTGAACATTTCCTATTATGTACTCAAAAGGCTCCGAATCTTGGTCTAGCAGAGGGTATAGGTTTTGGAAGACAAGATGCAGATAGCACACGGCTCCAGTTTCAGATGTTTCTTTAACGAGACAAAAAACTTTGCTATTCACTAATTCTCCAGCATGTCTGACTTTCTGTTGTTCCAAGTAACATGGCACAGAGTGCTCACATTTACTGTGGGAGAAATTGTAGCTTACTTTGAACTGAAAATACCATTACTGACCTATGGTACAATTCAACTGTACAGACATTGAGGGCAGGTCACATCAGTATTTACCTGTATAGAGCAGGGCTGAAATGCCAGGGCGTGGCTGCATGGGTTGAGCTGGCCTGGCTTTTGCCTGTACTGAGTCTTGCTCTACTAGCTGTTCCTTTTCATTAATATCAAATATAAATCTAAATGAATAGATCAAACAACAGAGCCTTGCACTCATGCTCTGTGAAGACATGCCTCAGAACATCTTCATTTGAACTATGCATACATAATTAATCAGTCATAACAAGCAAAATCTTCCATGTTTATAATCTGCTATGTGCTAGTGGAAGCTCTCTCAGGCTCCCAAAAAGTCAGTTCTAATCTCTTCACAAACTTCAGTGAAAATAGTGGCGTTTCCTTCCTTCTGATAGTCACCTACCTCCTCCCAGCACACCGTTAATTGATCCTTAGCAACTGCTCAAGTTTCATGGCAGAGTTCAGAAAAAAATTATCCTGACAGAATTTTCCAACAGAAAGTCCAATTTATGCTTATATAGATTTTTTTCACATGCTCCTCACTCAACCCTCTCACCTCCTACCCCACTGTGACCATGATGCTTATTGTTTAAAAATTTCTCTGCAGAAAAGTAGTTGCATGTGTGGACATTTCCTGACAAATTCCAGTGCTGATGCTGCTGAGTCTGTGCCTGTTGATCTTTTTGATCATTTTGGGGCGGGGGAGTCCTCAGCCATCTCTGACTCCTTTGTCTTTACTCAGAGTCACGGTGCCAGGAGCTCTGATAGTGCATGGTTCTTGCTTTAAACTGAGGGGGACATTTACCTTTTCTACATTTCTGCCTGCAAGAGAGAACTGATGTCAGCTACATGCCTTATCTTCTCTTTGCCTACCAAAAACTGTAGTCCCTTTCTCTGAAGCCAGTCTCTTGCTACTGGTTTCAGTTTGTTCTGTCTTGCTTTTTCCTATTTAGGAAAGGAGCTACAGCAATAGCATCAAAAATATTCCACAGATATTCTATAACTAGCCTCACGTAAGCATCTGGGAGGGCTGCAGCTCAGGATATATAGGGTCAATTACCTTTTCCTTGTTTGACTTTAGATTAATTAATTCTGCTCAAAACTGAAAAGAAAGTTAAGGACTTAAAGTGGAATATAGGAAGATTCTGTAATGCTCAAAACTGCTACTTGTCCAATGACTCATGTTAGAGGTTCTTCAGCTTTCAGTACTCAAATCCCCTTCTCAATCCAAGTCCTGCTTCTGACCATGGCCAGAGGTGTCATAGTCTTGCCAGGGCTTTTGCTGATGCCTCACTGGGATCCAAAAGCTCGCCTGTCTTCTGTGTGCCTAGCCAAAACAATTGATGTGTTGCAAAAACATTTACCAGGCAGTCTTTGCAAAAGCAAAAGCAATTCCCTTCCTTCCAGCTGAGAGGGGGCAAGCTCTGCGGCAAACACTCAACCAGCAAGAGGAGTCTCTCTGAACTGTGCCAGAGCCATCTCTCCCCAGCTCTAGGGCAATAACCAAAACACATATCTGAGCTCTCTACAACCTCTTTATTGAAGATGCTCCTTCTGGCATTAATTAATAAAAGGTTCATTGGGCCAGAAGTGGCAGTAGCAAGGAAACTGCCTTTCAAGCTCACAGTTCTTGTGGGAAAGGAGGATCCTGTGTTTAAGTCCCTCTTCCAAGGAAAGTTTCTGTAGGGTACGCCCAGCCACTGCCCTGGAGGGACATCTGCTGACATAAGGAGATTGAGCAATCTCCCAGCAGGATCCCCCTGGGAAAGCAGCTACTCTTCAGTTATGGCGAGAAGACAGACCCAGAATCCTCTGGGAGACCCTGTGCATGTCTTTTGTAACCCACTGGCCTTTACCCTCTGACACCCACCCCCTGTATCCCTATAAAGCTAGCCCTCTGCCCCTGCGAGGGCAGAGAAAGCTCGTCCCTAGCCTCCCCTTCGCCAGAGTACAGACCAGGAGTACGAACCAACAATAAAGCTACTTTGTGCGGAACCTTGTGCTACACGAGCCTCTCGTCTCTCTCCCTGGTCTGGCCTGGAGGCTGCCCTGCAGAGCTAAGCTGAAATCACAAGCTGACAATCACTAAAGAGCTGACAGCTTCTGCGTGGGCCCTCCTAGCTAGCAGCTGAGGGAAGACACCAGGCCATGAGAAGGCGATTCCCTTTGGGACCATCTCTCCAGACCGGTCACAGCTTCCTGGGTCAGAGCTACTGACCCCTAACCAGCTGTAATAAGTTTCTGCATTCCTGGTTGTCACAAACCCACAGAACTAGTTTGAAGTGCAGCTGAAACATTTTCTAATAAGAATCCTGACAAGTCGGCTATAAGCTCCACATAGGAGAGAAAAATAAAGCTGCTCCCTTGATCTCCCTATTTCTTTACCGGCTTGCTGAGGCTGGTGGTTGTCTCCAATCTTGTCCAGGGACTTTGTGCTCCTCTCTGGTGGGTTGACCTGGGCCAGCAGGCAGTCACCCAGCCAGCTGCTCTCTCAGTCCTTCAACAGGCTGTATGTAAATACCTGCTGTCTATGCAATATAATGTATATCTAATTTGGAAATACCGTGGTCTTTAGCGGGGGGGGGGGTCCTGAGTGCAGGGGAGCCGGCCAGAGTCACGACACAAACACCGATATGATTTGAGCATCATGCTCCACTTTATTGTTTACTTTCACTAACTTATATCTACTTTGCAAAGATTCACGCCTTATTCCCACGAGATGGCCTCTAAGCAGCAGGGGAGCCAACCAGTGCATAACTTTGCCAGATTTTCAAGGCTGCCTGCTGCCAGGTGTCTTCCAGGCTGCCTGCAGCCAGAGGCCAATTCAGGGATTCTTCCTCAGCAACCCTGGGTTGGCAAGACTTTCCTGGGGTATCATATGCCCCTCTTCCACAAGGAATCCCTCTACACATCCCCCATTTTCTTTTTGGGCAACCCAGGCCTGGTCGATGATCTTTCGCAGCCCCGCTTTAATGCAACAAAAAATACACCCAAATACTATTAAGCCTAATATAACTACAAATAGCAATCTGAAGCCTTCTACTACCAAGGTACGCAGCCATCTGGTGATACCCAGACCGTTAAGCCAATCTCCAATAGGGTCGTCTGTCTCCCGAAGGTTGTGCAAGCCCCTCTGGAGGTCAGAGAGGTGCTTGTGAATTGAGACAGAGTGGTCAGAAAGATTCAGACAGCACATACCCTGGAAATCTTCAAAGCTGTGGCTGTGGGCTAATAGTAGAAAATCAATGGCTGCCCGATTTTGCAATACTGCATGCCTAACACTAGTAACATCTGCACTTAGCTCATCAAGCATCTGCGAAGTTATGTTTAGCTCATCTGTCACCCAGCAAGCAAGTTTATGTACTATTGCATGAGCCTTAGCTGCTGAAGCACCAGGTAAAACATAGATGCTAGCCAAATTATACCATGACTCCAAAAGACGGGCTCTTCATTCCTTTTACATTTGAGCTCATGGATTGAACGCTGCACCCTGGTTTTAGTGCGGTGGGTGATATTTAAGAGTTGATGCAGGCTTGGATGGAACAGGGTGAGTTTCCCTAAGTAGCACAGTCCCCTGTGTGGGCTGGGTGGGTGGGAACGCCATTCCACACGCGGTCCCTGCATATTAAGAACGTACCACTGGGGAGGCGTTTCGGGGCTTGACCCATGAGGTTGATTTGGTAGTAAATTGCTTCGACTCGTAGTTTCTCAGAAACCAGTCTGCAAGAGGATCAACAGTGGCCCAAAGGTGGCTATTAATATTTAATTGACTGGTAGTGGGAGGCTCAAATGTCATATAACCATCCCCAGCTTGGTTTGAAGAACCCAGTAGATCTAATTCTTCTGGTGTCCCCATGGTGACATTGATGCTTTTCAAGAATGCACCTTGCCAGCAAGCATGCTGTTGCGCAGGCTTGAGTCCGACCAGCCCTGAACAGCTGTCATTGTTTGTGGCGTTCCCTATCAGGGAGCTATTGTCTAGCGTCCCTCGGAAGTCTTGCGGGTTAAAATATGGGACCCCGATTAAACAGGTGCGAAATGGGTCCCCTGGCGTGGCCAGGCTCAGACTCATGGAGTCTTGCCCCATTAATTCAGCTAGGGTGACCCACATGTTTTGTCTCTTTTGGATTGCTGTCAACATTGCGTGGGACCCGGTTAGGATGCTTACGAGAAGCAAACCTCTCAGAATCTTTGCGGGCCCAGTGCTGCTTTGTCACTTCACAGCGCTCGGGGGCCACCACATGCTGCCGCGGGACACGAACCTGTGTGCTACACTCTCGCCCTAACACTGCCACACTCCATACTGCCTTCACTCGATCTAAATGGGCAGACAGTCGATTGAAGATGTCCGCCAATGCCCTTGTCTCAAGACAGTCAAAAACAATTCCCCACTCTACCTCTGTGTCTGGTGCTATACCCAAGAATTTACGCAACTCCCCTTCTTTGTTCCACCTCAACGGTCCGCACAAGGTAGGCACGTGTACCACCCGCTTTCTAATGTTAGCTCCCAGAGCAGGAACTGTGAAGGGGTTAACAACAATTGTGCTATGCTGATGCAATCATTAGGACACAGGACATCTGCTGTAAAGATCAACTGCAGGATGCTCCACGTAGCTTCGGACCGTAAGCCGTGCGTGGTGACCGTTTGCTTTGCTTGCTGCAAGATCTTCCAGTCACGGGGTTCCCACCTTGCAGTGTCCCCTTGTATCAGTACAGGGCAGGCCAGGGCATCTGCGGCGTGCCAGTCACCTTCAATAATTGCGTCACGGATAACTCCATTCCATCTCCTTCACAATGGGTCAGTCCTCACTGTCAGGGCTGATGGAGGCGATGGCTGCACCTCCTCTCGCAGGAAGGGAGGGGCCGTAGGCACTGTGCCCAGTTCTCCAGATGGGAACGTAGGAGTTCTGGTGGCTGTTTTGACCAGTGGGTCCACAGGACGCCACAGTGCTGATGGTGTGGTTTTGCAAGACTTAGACACCAGCACATCCTGACGTGTAGACAATTCAGCAAGCTTCTTGATTACTTCATGCGTCATCCTTCGGTGCTTCTCCTCCTCTTGGGGCTGACCCCCGGCAGCCCTGGCTGGCGCTGGCTCTGCGGGTGACAAAGCCATAGAGGCTGCTTTGCCATCAGACGATGATCCATTGTCCGGCAGAGGGGGGTGACACTCTGCCATTTTCAGCTGGGGGCTAGGACTGCTCGTTTCTCCTCTGCTCGCCTGCGCCCCACCCCCAGGGTCAGGAGCCTGTGCTTCCACCTTTGCAGCCATTTCTCCCTCAGACTTCGGAGGGGTAACTTCCTTCCCCACCAGGTCCAGCAGCTCCCGCAGCGAGTGGACGGGTGCTGCTGTTCCCCTCATAGGTCTACCCGCGGTCAGCCCGAAGAATCATGCAACCCTGGACTCTGCCCTGGTCTCTGGCCGCCGCTCCATAAGACCCCTGTTTTCCTTTTCCTTCCCGGAGCCGCCACCCCCCAGGACTTCCATGGCCACCACGGCCACCTTCCTCTCTGCTTTCGTTTCTGCGAGGGTGCTAGTCACGGCTCTCCAAGTTAATCCGAGAGCTTTAGCTTCTTTACCTTCCTTTCCACTCTCAATTGTGGACAGACACAGTTTTTTTCCCAAATTCCCACCACTCTTCAGTCGAGAACAAAAGCGAAGTGCATTTCAAAAACCCTTGTTCCTGGGCCCACGTAATTAGGGCATAAAGATCTCGATCTTTCACAGCCTCTCCTCTCTTAGAGAGGATACTGGCTAGGAGGTGAGTGCCTGCCTCGTGCTTCGTACCTGCGGGTGCTTGCTCGGTCACGTGAGCTACGGTCTCCGGCCTCACTCGGCTTTGAGACCCTCCCGCTCTGGCTCCCCAGGTTCCAACACCGATGCAATGATTCGGAGTCTTGCTGCATTCAAGCGAAACCGCATTTAAGCGAAAAACACCACATTTAAGCAAAACCGCATTTAAGTGAAAAAATCACTCGTGTCCCTGCTCGGGCGCCAGGTTTAGTGGGGGGTGGGGGGGTCCCGAGTGCAGGGGAGCCAGCCAGAGTCACGACACAAACACCGATACAATTTGAGCATCGTGCTCCACTTTATTGTTTACTTTCACTAACTTATATCTACTTTGCAAAGATTCACGCCCTATTCCCACAAGACGGCCTCTAAGCAGCGGGGGAGCCTGCTGCCAGGTGTCTTCCAGGCTGCCTGCAGCCAGAGGCCAGTTCAGGGATTCTTCCTCAGCAACCCTGGGTTGGCCAGACTTTCCTGGGGTATCATATGCCCCTGTTCCACAAGGAATCCCTCTACAGTGGTCCTCTCCATGTTTTGAAGGGCAACCCCTGCTCTATTACCTGGACCATCTGACAGTCCCTGCCCTGTGAAGCTGCTAATACTTTCACACAAAGCAAAAATGCTTAGTGAGGGCCCAGTTTGTAGTTCCCACAATTTAAAATTATCCTATTATTTAGTAGTACCATTTTAAGCAACTTATTTACTGCATGTAAAGTGTTTGGATAGGAATTGCCTCCTGCACTGTACATGGATAATATCTAGCTTTGTGATTTTATTAATTATGTTGGAGTCCTAAAGTGCACTGTAGTATAAATAGTAAGAATATGTAAACTCCTTTTTTTTCCACCTGTTGTTCACAAGCAACTTCAGAGACAAGGTCACTGGAGCAAACCAAGAAATGTTCATGCATGTCAGAAGAGCATAGAATAGCAATGCATGACATCTGCTCAACTAAAAGCAGCACTTAGTTGGATTTTTGTATATTCTTAGCAAACTGATCAGAGAATTATGCAGATAAAGGATTATTTACAGGAATTATTCCCCAGCAAGCAAAAAAAACAAAAAAAAATTTGTCTGTGGGCAGTTCAGGAATAGCGTAAAAAAAAGTCATATCCTAGATGCTGTTCATCTAATGAATTATTCACTGTGAATTAACTAAACACCAATTTGTATTTATACAGCATTTAGTAACACAAAGTGATGTGCAAGCATTATCTTTGTATACAAAGAAAAGCTGGGTGGTTTAAATTAAATCAGAGCTCAAAGATACGAACAAAATGCATCAGCTGACCCACATAAAATTGGAATTGTTTCTTATTTTTCACTTTAAACCTGGATGCTGAACACTTCTGAAAATTACATCAATACAGTGTTTTCTGCCCATCTCCAGTGCAGATGTAAAGGGAAGTTATTGATGCAGAGTTTATGCATCCTTTTTAGGATGTTATTAGAGTTTCATCTGCTGCTGGCTATGCAGTGCTCCTGATACTACTCAGACACTGCTAACAGAATCAAGTTCAACAGTACGTATTACTTAAGTGAATAATACCTCAATTACAGACTGCTGGTCTCCAGAGGTGGCAACAGGAGTGGCAGAAATAAAAATCCTGAGAGTCTGCTCCTGGACTTGTGGGTCACAGTCCTAATACTTCAAATGGAAAAGAAATGAGTAACGGCACATTATTATTTATTATATTTGCTCATCTAACAGTCGTATAGTCTTATTCCCCAGATTTTGCTCACAAAAATTCTTTTGCAGCCACTAGATACACTCCTGAAAGTACAGTATGAGGCTTGCCAGCACCTTGGCAAAGCAGTTACAGTATGCAGATGTGAGATGAGAGTGGCCATTACACAAGCAACCATATTTTGTGATGTATGCCAGAGCCTACATATCTTTTCCTTTTATAAGGAGCTAGAAGTTTAAAAATACTAGAAACAGAAATGTCTTTTCCTTTTCTTTTAAGCTCCAAGTTGTGGCGGATGATGTTTCTCTCTTGCTTGGCCTCACTGAGTTTTCTACCAGATCCTGACAGTGTTTCAAGGTGGCGGCTGAGCTCTATCCCACCATGCCCATCAATGTGGTGCCCACAGTGGGCTGGAAACAACCAGGGAAACCAGAAAGACAGTGGATTCCTGCAAGCTTTTATCTCTCTCTGAACACAGCAAGCTCTTGAGTACCTGTCCTGCCCAGCACCACCACGGCTCCATGGTCATGGTCTCTGCCCAAACAAAGAGGCAAAGCAAACTCTGCCCACCAGCACTTATAGGTGAATTGTGTAAGAGAGGGAAAGTGAGAGCAAAGGGAGGTGACTTACTGATGACAAACAAAAATGGATAACAAAGTCAGTCCCTTAAGACCCTCTGTGACATGCAGGCCCCACAGTAGTCCTTATAATTTGTGATAAAGCAAGAAAATTATTGGAAAGAGAATATCTGACTGATGGATCCTCCAGGATATAATTAATGATGAGTTATTTTACTTTCACAAGCTCCCAGGAAAAAAAAAAAAAAAAAGCAGGTGAAGAAATGTCCTTGAATGAAAGCTACAGTATTTTCTTGAGTGATTTCATGGGAAAAAAAAAATGTTCTTCCTACTTCCACGTACTCCCAGCTAAGTAAAATTCAGCTAGCTTCTGAATGCAAGAAAATGTTTCCAACCCCAACTGTCTGTCACTCCTCCTCAAACATTTTTTTGGTCTTATCCTTAGGTGCCATAGAGATGTTACATTTGTCTTATTTTTGTAATCACTAACTTCTACCCAGAGCCTCAGAGTGTGAGAAGTCCTTGATTACATGAGTGCAAGTGAGGTATGGGCACAGATTGAGCTTATTCCTGGAGAAAAAAGATTAAATGGGAACCGAGACTCCGAGCTGAAAGTCTCAGCTGCCACGATCCTTGAGGCACTCTACTGAAACTCTGGAGAGCATAAGCCAGCTGAACACACGTACGCCTTTAAGGCTGAGCCTACTACCAGAAAGTGTGTTTCCAGAGTGCCATATTTCTCAGTCTAATGAAAGAGCATAAGTCAGGTGAAACAGGGCTAAAAGTGTTTACTTCTCTCTGTTGCTGCTATAACACAGCGACTTGTGCAGAAGAAGGTTTATACACAGCAGAGGCACCTAGATCTAGTAACATAAATCCAGCCCCTAGGTCTCGGCGGCACCAGGGCAAGGTATCCATCCTCATAAGGTTGCTGTTCCAGGAGTTACAAATACTGCTTCCTCGCCATCCCTGAGAAGATGATGCTTGGTGAGACTGTGGAGGTGGAATGAAGCATTTGGCATTGCCCTGAACTTGGGGGCAAGGGAAGGAGTGTGTCTCTGAGAAGAACCTAAGCTTTGGTGAGATAAGTGACCTGAATTTGGTCCTGAGGGATTTGTTCAGGTTATAGAGGGAACCCCTGGCAGAGAGAAGCTCCTCCAGTCCCATGGAATTTTCTGTTAGTCAACATGGAGAGATGGACTTCTTTCCTGCCATTGCCTGGTCAGTCCAGACAGACAGTTAACATTCTGGGATAAAGTGTTTCTAGTACACTCTGTACTCAATACAGGTTAAAAGGTGAAGGAAGAAGAGTAAATTCCAGGCAGCATCAGTTGATGGTTTGGTGTTAAGTAATTGTAGAAATAGACAAAAATAACCTTCTAAATCTGCATACCACAGAAATATTTGAAAGGTGGATCTACATCTTTTCATCTGAGTATAACACGACAACGCAGGTATCTAAAGGGTGACTGGTAGTATCCACTGGAGATGGTCCATGACAAACAACAGAGACTGGCAGCCTGTTGGCATTATGAGTTTCACTGAGTTAATCGGATTCCTCACAATGAAGAAGCTGACAGTGCATCCGCAAAGAGGAACATTGCTGTCCTGCAGGCAGCTTTAAGAAGGACTTGGTTATGTGTTTCAATGAGAGATTTAAAATTGCTACTCATCAGAAATCTCATTCATTTAGATTGTCACAGCTCAGTAGTCCTGGCATTTAAAGTAGAAAAGGGTAACTCTCATCAGTAAAAACTCCTTACTAATCTATCAGAGAACAGAAAAAGAACAAATTTTTAGTGAAAAAACTCTTTCTTCTGTTCTAGCTCTCAGATGCCAAGAAAAAGACACACTGGTATGGCTGCTGTTAACCCTGGCAGGCTGACAGAAAGAAGTGAGATTATCTGTTGTTGACTTCTTGTGCTGGTGAAATCAGGGGAGGACAGGGTTAGGCAAAGGGGAAAGGATAGCTAAAAGGGGAAAGACTCAAGCAGACTTTAATTCAGGTTGATGTGGTCAGCTGCAGCCTGGCTCCTGCAATGAAGCTCTTCTGAAGGGTGAAAGGCAGCTTCAGGAGCAAATCTCTCTAAATAGACCGCTGTATAAATTTCTTTTTTCTTGCCTCTGTGTCTTCAACCCTATGCTAAGAGATTAATCCAGCCTTGCAGATATTGGTGTCTCTGGCAGGGGAACAGCTGTACATGTCTCCAGCTCTCTGTGAAGAAGGTTTGCCTCCTGCACTGGTTACCAGCCGTTTCTCAGGCAGATAGACCCTGCCTTTGCCCTGCTGCACTTTAATCTCAAAGACTTTCTCACATTATTTTTTCTAGACATGTGAGTCTGGTAAACATCAATAGCACAACCCAATCCCAGGCTCTGCTATTTGAACACGCTTATATGCTAAAACTCAAATTATAGTCTTATTAGAAACTTCATGAGTATGTCATTTGGGGAATTATTTTATTCTTACATTCCTTTGTCTCTAAAGGGAGGTTACAAGACAAAGGTTTTTCTTCTCCGGATGACAGGCAGGAGAGAAGAGAGGTGAGATGAATGAGAAAAGAAATACATAAATCCTCAATGCAAGTATCTTGAGAATTCCACAGGTGAAGAACAACTTTACAGTATGATGTGTGAGATTACCCACGCTCAAACCTCTGGAATGTATCACGAGTACATATGAAGAGAAGAAAGGCTTTTTTGCACACTCGGGAAAATGCCATTGCATCTCTGCTTAAGGGGTAGAGAAATATTGGGCACTGAATGAAAGCTAACAGAGCCACCTCCCTAGTTTACAGGAAGCAGGAGTTAGCTACCACCTGGAAACAGGCAGCTTTTCAGTAACGTGAGGAAAACATAGGCAGAAGACAAGCTGGCCCTTCCAAAGCAGGCTGTAAAAAGAAGACTAGCAGGTGTAGGGGCAGGAACTGATACTTCCACAGCCCTGCTGCACCAGCCCCACAGATAAACAAGAGCTGCCTTCTGATTTTCTCAGAAGAGACAGTCTAACACTTGGTAAAAGCACTAAATGCACTTACAAGGAGGACGCCTGGGACCAGAATGCAGATTTCTAGCACTGATGAGATGGTAGAGCATGAAGCTGCAGGAGAGTCCTGGGCATCAGTGTCGGCACTGGCAGAAATGACCCCTAGACATGCTGCTGAGAAGGACTGCAGAGGAAAGCATCATATGATTAGGAGGGCACCTTCTATCTCTGGCATTCATAATTCCATTCTTCTGGGTCTGGTGTGCTGCTAAGTACAATTTGAAATGGGAACATGTAAAAGGGACTTAGTGGTGAAGTCCTCTTTAGGTTCCTACCCTTCACACATTGCTACCATTTTTAGGAATGAAGAACACATTATAGCATCTCTGCTCAGCTCCCTGGCAGTGTCTTTCAGGCTTTGACCATGCTACTCACTGGTTTGCACTCTATCACCCACCAGAGTGTTCTGCCTTGCAGGCAGACTTGACTGCTCAGACTGAGTATGGTCAACACAATCTGTGAGAATGATTTCATGCTGGCACAGTCTTAATCAGTAAAGGTATCTAAAATTCATATAAAACTCTACAGAGTGGCCAGAAATAAAAAAGATAAAATATCTAAAGGGTAAGTGAAATAAACAAGTAGGTAATTCTTCCGTTGCTGGCGATCTCCAACAAACGGGACAGGGGGCCCGGACAAGCGCTCCAGGAGCTTTTATTAGTTTATCAGTCTCATATACAGAGTTGAGACAAAGTTGGTACAGAACTCATGCTGTTACAGAGACATCCCCAGATTTCCTGGTTGCAAAGCTTCCTTAAAAATTTTTGGCCAAATAGTGTGCTTCTAAAAGTTACAGATATCTGTCTTAACCTATCTATAATAGCGCACGTACCTCCATTGTACACAATAGTCACTTGTTATGCCTTATATAATAACACACAACGTCCCATTATTAAGCTTAAACTTATCTCTCTAAATAAATATACTTTTTGCAACTTCAACATCCATCTAGGCCAAGCCTAAGAACTAACCATTGTCTTTTAATGTCCTTGCTGCTTACAACTGTATTTTCTTCTAATTTTCCCAGGCAAAGCTGAATTCTAAATCCCTTGCTTTATTTCCTGAGGCCTGCTTCTATTTCTCACACCTAAAATCCTTTCCACCTTTCGTGATTCCACACATTCTGTGTCATTTTCCTGTTTAGCAACTAGTTGTATCAATTATTCAAGGAATACTTTATGAAAAACTAATGCAATCATGATTATTTCATAGACAATTTATGCACAGGAAAAAAGAAAGGTTAAACTAAACAGTTTATTCATATGTAACAACTGATTAAAAAAGCTTAGATAACTTTTACAGTTACTACCTTAATTTAATAGCCTTTACCAATGAAGAAAACTGGGGTGAAGGGAGCTACTTGAGAGCTACAATGGGAATTGACAGCAGAGACAGAAGGATAATTAAGAAAACCCTGGCTTGCAGTCCAGCAGTCAGATTATCTGGATAACTGGGTTTTGGTTTTAAGCTTCCTAAGTTTGACTTCTAAAATAGCTCAAAGTTTTTCAAAAGTATCAAACCTGCAAAACAAGGCTTCACCAGTTTTTCCCCAATCCCACCTCTGACTAACAAGTACCACAACAATGGCTTTTCTGAAAGAGTTAAAAGCATTTGTCCTGAGCAAGGTAGCAACGGCGCTGCTCTGCTAACATGGGCAGTCCAGGGTTTGGCTGCCAGCATGGTGACTGAGAGTGTCCAAGTTCTTCACTGGGAGCTTGGGAGTTTCTATGATACCTTTATGATTTTCCAGCTCCCAAAAGCAGACCAAAATATTTTCTGAGAAGGAAAAATTCTAAGGTTAAAAATAAAACCAAGGCAGAAAAAAATAGAAGCTATATAGCTATATATACAGTTAGGGTTAGGTTTGGGTTAGGGTTAGTGCAGAGGCTGGTGAGCCTATGGTACAAGGGACAAAGAGAGTCCACTGGTGAGACAGCCCCTAGTACCAGAGAATCCTCCCTAGGTCAGGGTGACGAGAAAGCATTCCCCCAGAATGCTTTGCCCTACTATGTTAACATACCCCAGTTCTGCTCATTGGTTGGCTCATAGTCCCTCCACCCCCTTGATACCTTATATGTTCCATGTCCTAGAAAGTTCTCCACTCCCTGTTCTCCCCATTGGCCCTTGACCCATTGCCACGCCCCTAAACCTTCCCCACTGGCTCCCATTCCCTAGTCCCACCTTTGTACCGCCCCCGTGCCCTCAGCTCATTGGTCTCTGATGCTCCCTCCACTCCCGTACTTAAACCTGAGCACTCATTGTTCCCTGTCTTTCCCTCTCAATCTCTTCATGGTGTGGATGCAATAAACCTCCATCCTTGGAACTCAATGCAGAAACACTTCCTGCCTCTTTGCCGTCAATCAATATTACCAAGCTATCAGTTCATTTGTGTGTACATGCATGTGTGAGTGTCTGAATTATCCTGCTAAGCGGCATCGCAAACAAGATGCAATTGGAAGATCACAGCACATCCCGCAAAGGAACAGAGACCACAAAGCTCGGGATGACAATAGGTTAGGGTAAGCATTAGGTTTTGGATTAGGGGTAGGGTTAGCTTTAGGGTTAGGGTTAGGTTGAGGGTTAAGATTAAGGCTAGGGTTGAGAAAACCACAAAGCCCAGAGCTCCAGGGCCACAGCACCTGCAAAATGCAGGCCAAGGCCAGGGCGGCACATGCATAAACATTGCTCCCAAGACACTTTTTTGTTGCAAACTGCCTGACTCCAAAGCTTTTATTGTTTCACCTCGGTTTAGGGTTAGTGTTAGTGTCAGTGTTAGGGTTCAGAAAGCCACAAAGACTTGATCTCCAGGGACACTTCAGCTACAAAATGCAGGTCAAGGCCAGGGCACTACCTACCTGAACTTTGCTCCCAACACACTTTTTTCTTGGTACCCGCCTTAACAATATGCTGTTTTATTGCTCTGGCTAGGGTTCGGGTAATGGACCACGTTAGGGTTAGAGTTGACAAAACCACAAAGCCCAGAGCTCCTGGGACACTGCAGCTGCAAAAGGCAGGACGAAGCCAGGGTGGCACTGACTTAAACGTTGCTCCCAAACGACTTTTTCATTGGCGCCTGCCTCAACCCAATGCTGCTGTTATTTCTCCACTGTGGGTTAGTGTTATGGTCCAGATTAGGGTTAGGTTTGAGAAAAGCACAAAGCCTGAAGCTCCAGGGACACTGCAGCTGCAAAAGGCACGCCATGGCCACGGTGACACTTGCCTAAACAATGGTCCAAGTAAGGTTTTTCCTTTGAATGAGCCTTTACACGTTGCTGCTTTAAATACTCCGCCTAGGGTTAGGGTAAAGTTTAGGGCTACACATACGGTCGGGGATGGGGTTAGGGTTGAGAAAAACCACAAAGCCCAAAGGTCCATGATCACTGAAGCTGAAAATTGCAAGCCAAGGCGAGGGCAGTACTGGCATAAACATTGCCCCCTACACAGTTTTAATTGGCGCCTGCCTTAATGCCGTGTGGTTTTTCACGCTCCGCCTAAGTTTAGGGTTACGGTTATGGTCCGGGTTAACGTTATGATCCAGGTTACGGTTAGACTTGAGAAAACCACAAGGCCAGGAGCTCCAGGGATACTCACCATGCGAAAGGCAGGCCAAGCTGAGCACAGTATAGCCAAAACCTTGCTGCCTCTTCTTCCTTCTTATTGGAACTCGCCACAGCCCAATGCCCGATTCCTGGCTCAAACGAGGGTTAGGGCTAGGGTTACGCCTAGGGTTAGGGTTGAGAAAACCACAAAGCCAGGAGCTCCAGGGACACTCACCCTGTGAAAGTCAGGCCAAGTTGAGTGCAGTACAGCCAAAACCTTGCTGCCTCGTCTTCCTTCTGATTGGAACTCGCCACAGCCCAATGCTCAATTCTTGCC
>NW_024581065.1:0-11928 GCF_017639235.1 Corvus kubaryi | reverse complement strand
TTTTTTTTTTTTAATACTCCTAATTTCAAGCAATTAAATTTGAAAGTTATTTGTCTGAGCTCAACCAAATGAGTAGGCTGCTGCTAAATTTCTCATTTCCTGCTCTCTATCTGCTGAGGAAATTTAAACAAACTATTTTAACATATGGCAGGGGCAGACTAGGGGTGAAGCAGAATGAGAAGCGTCCTTCGCTGCAGAGGTTCCTCAGCACCTATTCCTGGGCAGAGTATGAAGAGGAGCATTTTGAAACCAAGTAAGTTCAGCAGCAGCCTCCTCCCAGATGTGCTGCTTTGTTTTTTAAGGAGCTTTTAATTCACCACCTGGTCAGGGCTCTAAAGCCAAGCTGTTGTGAATTTGGCAAAGCTTTGGAACTGTTGATTGTTGTTCACAGAAATGAGCAGTCAGAATTGCCTGCTGAAGTACAGGAACAACCAACCAGGAAGGAAAGTGTCTCTGAAAAAGGAAAATACCCATCCAAATGGACCTTGGAGTCAGTGTAAGTGTTTTTCACAAGTTAAAGCCGTGTTTGGTAGGTGCATGGGGGAAGAGGGTTCAAACTAAAGGCCAGGACTTTCAGTGCTTTCTACAAGCAAGATTTCTTGCTGCTCTTGGAAGGCAGCTTTTGTGAATCCTCTTCAGAAGCAGTGTGAGGTACAGGGAGCGGGGGTGGACTGCTGAGCTGGGTCAGCTTATCAAGGATTTGCTTCCTTGACCATGTCTTAAAGCCAGAACCGAAGCTCCCCCTGCACAGCTCCCAGAACAGTAACAACCTGTCACTTGTGAGGATGTTTGTTTGTGGGATCTCGTTTGTTTTAAGGCTTTTTGGGGTGGGGTGGGAAGAGCTGCACATTTTGAAGAAACACTGAAGGGTTCTGTGCTTTCCTGTCCTGCCCAGGTACAATTTGGTGGCAGCGTGGGCATCCCACTTCAAGGCTTCCTTTTCCAACGCGAACAAAACCCTCTGGGTGTCCGTGTCCATCCTGGTCCTGCTGGCTGCTCTCACGAGCTTCCTCACGGGGCTGTCCCTGCAGAGACCGGCAGATGCAGCCCCCGTAGGCACCGGGGACTCCTGGACGTCGCTGCAGCAGCTGCTGTGGCCCTACACGGGACTGCAACACAACGGCCCTCCCCCGGTATAACCCCGGCTCCCCTGCTGGAGCTGCGCTGCCGCCGCTGCAGGACAGGAGCTGAAGCTGAGATTTATTTAAGGTTACACGTTTCGATTCGTTTTGTTGGGTTGGGGGTAGTTTTTGGGGGGGAGGAGAAGGTTTTTTCTTCAAAGCATGACTTGAAGTGAAAACATACATATTTTTTTCCCCATTCTGACAAAAGTCATCTTTAAAAGTAGCTAAAAGGGCCTCAGTTCTGTTGAGGTTTACAACAGAAGAGCAGTTTTGAACATAGCTAACAACATGTCCAGGTGGTCTAACCACAAGAGAATAAAGAATTTATTTTGCTTGAACAAAGATAAAATGTTTGCATTTTAGAACCTGTTTCAATGATTTGAATAGAAAAGGATGAAATGTAACTTTATTGAAAGCTTTTGATAATAAAGTTTTAAAGGAAAGCATACAGTATCTAAGAGAATGCTAAAACTCTGGTAGCAAGGAGCAGCTGATACACAGAATCAATAAACAGGCTGCCAGCTCTTTCCACTTTATCCATGGCTTCCTTGCTGGCAAGATCCTTGAGCATATGGTAGAGTGTGGAGTGAAATTCAGACTCTTCTTCCAGCTCTTCTGAAAAAGCTTCACTGGTTTCAGTGAGCTTGAGGGTTTGTACTTTCTCACCATTAAACATATAAAGAGACCAGTGGTTGTCTTTGGCAGAATCTGCTTTCAGATGCTCACTTACCTAGGGCAGGAGACAATGCACTGTGAGGTGAAGCCTGTGCCATTGACAGAGCACAAATTGTAATATTTGTGGCACATGCATTGAACCTGAGAGTGAGAAAGCTGCTCCAGCTTTCAGCAGCGTGGTGTTACCTATCTCCAGCCACACCTGGGAGTGTTTGGCTGGCTGGGAGAAGTTTTAACCGTGTGTTTAAGTTCACAGCTGGAGACAAATCAGCTCTGAGGCTGCTTAGTCCCTCCTTTGCAGTAGGGAGCAGAAGAAACCCTACAGGCAGGAAGAGATTTCCAGCTGTTCTCTAAAAAGCTGGCAGAGCAGATTGCTGACTCCCAAGGGGCCTCTGAAGAGCATGAAGCTCTGTCACCCCAGCTCTGGCTAAAGCCTCCCTTGGTGACTTACCAGTTCCATTTCCTGCCACCTTAGCAAGTGTCTCCGTTGCTGAGACTTGTGTCCCCTGAGAGCTGTCTCAAGTGCAGTCTGTGACACTGAACTGAGGCAGGGGCTGAAGCCAACATGGCTGAATTAATTGTTTCTGTCTAACTGGGGAGGGGTCAGTGCTGGTCTGCTCTGGAGGTTTGGTCTGACTCCACAAACCTTGAACACGACTTGCCCTGGCCCTGCTTCTCCATTCCACTTGCTGTGAGCAAAAGCAAAAGCAGCTGCAAGCAGAGCCATCTGTTCATAGGCCTTCCCTTCTGCCAGGGCAGCCTGCAGAGCAGAAGGACAAGTTAGACAAAGTAGATCTCACTCTCTTTCCCTGGGTTACAGCAATGCTTTACTCAGTCCCCTGGCTCAGCTGGCAGCACAGCAGGGCCCCAGTGCAGGAAAGGGTGACCTGAGTGAAAAACGGGGAAAAGCCAACAGGAAACTCTCTGGCACTCACCTTCCTGGGCACAGGGACATACTTGTGAGAGTGCTCTGCTGGGAAAATGTTCACTCCAGCTCTTTTCAAAGCTTCTCTGAGGGCAAAAGGACTCATCCAGTGTCCTGTGATGTGGGAAAGCACCTCCTCCTCTTCCACCACTACTGAAGACAACATACACTGATTATCCTGTTGTACAAAGCAGTGAAAGCAACTTACGGTCATGGAAGCCATTTTCTGCTTTAGGCTTCAAATACCTTTGCTATGCTGGCTGTCACCTACATCATGTGCTGCTCTGGGCTTTGACCTTTCATTTACAGACCCTGAAGGAGCCAGCTTTGTGTAGGAATTCAGAAATGACACTGGTGTACTGATTTATACAGCAGTGAGCAGATGGATAATCATGTGTAGCTTGAACTTTTAGAAGAAACAAGGAGCATTAGCAGCAGACTGCTAGAAATGCTTTAATTTCTCTTATTAAAATTGGGAGGGGAGAGGAACAATTTTCAAGTCTAACAGGTGGAACAGGCTTGAATGCAGCAAGGCACCACCAACAGCAAAACACTGACTGGAACTGTTCAGAGCAAATGCACAGATGCTGTCTCATAGAAAATAACTGAAATTAAATAACCAGTACAGTGCTTGGAAAGGAAAAGACAGCGATTCAAACTGCTCTTGTGGAAGCATCCCAACTTCCTAATCAGGGACACTGTAATAATTATGGGGGGTTTTAATTGCAAATGGCTGATAAAAAAAATATTTACAGTACCTTAATTTGTATCTGAATAGTGGCAAAGACTGCAATGACTGTGAAGAGCCCTTCATCCACACCAGTAGGCTGCAATTCCCAGGCCTGATAGGGCAGGTTCAGGTGAGCATCCTGGAGAAGGGCTACTGTATAAAAGGCACCCATCCCAAAGGTGATGCTCCTTTCCTGTGCTTCATAGGTTATGTTGCTGATGCCATCAGTTCTCCACTGCTGGCCTGGACAAAAAGGATGCAAAAATACAAAGAGGCATGTGGAAGGCTTCTGGCAGTAATACAGAAGTAAAATAAAACAACAACAAAAAACCCCCAAAAACAAGAACAAAAAAAAACCAACAAAAAACACCACCCCAAAAATCCCCAAATCAATTAACATTGAAGTCCCCCAGTTACTTCTGGGCTCCAAACTGGCCCTTATCTTTACAGCTGCATTGTAACAATAGTCCAACTGAGGCATAAATTCCACTACTGAATTTATTTTAAATTTGATGTCCTGAGTTCATACCTGCAGGATCCCATCGGGCTACCACGGGCGCTTCAAAATAAATCACATTGTCAGGGAGCCTGAGGGTTATCTGTACTGCTGCCTGTGTGCCATCTTCAGCCTCTCCTGGGGAATATGGATACACCTCCAATCCAACATCCAGCAACTTTGGAAAGAGAGAGAAAAGGATAGATAAGGGGATTATCAGAAAATACAGGTGTTTTTCTTCGAGTTCATCCAGCCACTGCAAAGTTTTTTAGTACACCATTTAAACGGGTTTGCTAATATTGCACATTTCCAACTACAGCTTTGAAGGCAGTAGAAGAGCAGCTACCACGGGGCCTTGGAACCCTTCCTGTGCTGCTGAAGGCACCCTCAAGGCAGTGCCACACAGTGGGCACAGCCATTTTTCCACAGATCCACAGCCTCAGAAAACCAGGAGCACCTGGGAGGCAAAAGAGGTGTAATTCCCCTCTGGCTGCAGAGTGTCAGAGGGAAGGAGAGGCCACAGGTGGCTGGGAATGAAGAGCTCATCCCTCCTGGCCTGCCCACAGTCCTGCTTGCTGAGTGTGGCTGGGAATTTTGCTCATTAAAGGTTTCCAGCTCCGCAGTGCCAGCTGTGGGGTAGGTCAGCACTGCAGAGGACACCAGAGCACAGGGACTGCAGTCCTCAGCCACCCTGAAGAGCCTGGAGCTGGACCGGCAGGGATTTTTGTTACCACTCTGCTTTCACCTTTCCCAGAGGAAAAAGGGACGATTTGCAAACCTTGCCTCGCTCCTTTGCTGCTCAGGACGTCGTGTCCAGTGCAGGTGACAGCGGTGACAAACCTCAGGAGCAGCTCCTCGGGCTGCCAGGGCGTGAGGGGCCGATCCCCTCCTCACTCACCTCCACCATGCTCCAGTCCCTGACGTCCTGGGCCTGAGGTGGCAGCTGCAGAGCATCGATGTGGTACACACCCCCCACGGGCACCAGCTGCTGCGGATCAACAACTTGTGCTGCCTCTTCTCTGCCGCCCGGCTCCTCCTGCAGCACTGCGCCCTCTTCTAAAAAATGCACCAGACAGCAGCAGTTCACCTGGGGCTCAGTCCCAGCCACATTTCCCACCTCTCGATTTTCACTGCGTGCTGGAGCGCTTCCCACCGTGCAGCGTTTCAGCCCCATCTACTGGTGTTCTTTGCAATCACTGACACGTGGGGAAAGGCAGAGAGCTGGGCAACGAAAAGCACTTCTTGATGCGGTGCTGAGCTTTTGCGTTTGTAGCCAGTGCCAAATGCTTTCTACAGGAATAAGGATTTACTGACACAATGAGTCCCATCAGTACCCACAGAAGAATTTCATAACCACAATAATACAGGAGATTCTGGACAGATTTAGCAAGATTGTATTAATATGAAAAGAAATAAGGCAAGTAAATAGTAGATCAAAGTAAATAAAAATAAAGCACTAAAAAGATTATGGGCTGAAGGTGAAAGACGTATGATAATTATGAGGAGCAAGAGGGGTTGAACATGAAATACAATTTTCAGATAACAAAGATAATTATGCATAGATAAAAAAGAATTATGTATATACCACATAAAAGTTTAATTACTTGGAAAATGTTAGTAAAAGGCAGAAACACCGTGGACATAAATGGCCATAAGTATTTTCTTTTAAAAAACAAAACCAGCAAAAAATCCCCCACATAAAATGTCACATGGGATGGTACAGGGGGAGAGAAGTTACTGTGACAGGAATCTAGAAAAAAGTGTTCAATACTGTAAAAACAGCTACTGTAATTGTTATGAAATTTGCTTTGAGACAATGACACCACATCAAAAATGACAACTCTGAAAGGCTGTGGAGCTAAATCAGTTGTTTTATTTAAGTCAGTACTACAAGAAAACTCACTCCTATTAAACCAAAGGACAACACTACACCACTGGAGAAATTTGTAACTCATGTGGGACACACAAAGAGTTTTATTTCCTAGAATTAGGCCCTCTTTTAACAAGGTGTAAGAGCAGGGATCTCACTTTAAGCACTGTTTAGGCAATACTCAGTAACACCCCACACTACACCAATGCCGACCACAATATGCATTTGAATTATCATTTTCTGAGGAAGTAAAGCTCCCCAGAGCCTGGCAGATTCATAAAGATTGTGTGTCTCACCCATAAAGATAGGTATAACAACACACATATCTACAGAAACGTGATAAACACGTACATAAAAATAAATAATAAATAAATAAAAATAACTGTGGGGACAAACTCCATTTTCCTATCTGTCCTGGTATCTCCCCACATTTAACAATCATTAATAGAAATGTCAACAAAACTCAAATGTTATCAAAACATCCCTATATTTGTGAACTTTGCTCCATTCACATGGAGACATTGCAGTGTTTCCATAGATCATAGAATGGCCTGGGCTGGAAGGGACCTTAAAATCCAGTTCCAACCCTCCTGGACACCTTCTACTATCCCAGGTTGCTCACAGCCCCATCCAACCTGGCATTGGACACTGCCAGGGATGGGGCAGCCACAGCTTCTCTGGGCAACCTGTGCCAGGGCCTCACCCCCCCATCACAGGGAAGAATTTTTAACATATAAAATACTTAGCCTCAGCACTTTAGCAGTGCTGCACATCAAAAATAACGAAATACCTTGTGATGGCTCGTCCAAAATGTCTGAATTCTTCTCAGTTTCCTCCTCTGTCTCTTTTTTATCATCTGTGTTATTGCTGTTTTCTGTCAATGAGGCAGCACTCTCCTAGATAAAAAGCAAAAGACATTTTTCCATTAGTCAGAGACAAACACAATGAAGAAGGTGTCACCTCCTTCAGGGAGGCCCAAGGAGAAGGGATACAGAAACATTTGTACCAATCTTGCTACAGGGTCAAGGTTTTAAGAGAAATAATTTCTACCTAGCTAGCAAAAATATTTTGATTAAAGGTACGCTCTAATTTGGAACTGGATATATAAATAGAGACAAAGTAGTTACTTCGTTTCCACAGCAAATTCCATCTTGAGCTCCCCAAGTACCAAACAAGCACCCAACACCTTTTTAGCAGAGTGTGCACTCAGAAGTTGTGGCTTTGCTGATTTTACAGCCAGCAGAGTGGCACACAGAAAATGCAAGTTGGGGCTGAATCCAAACCAATACTGAAACTGTGCCAGAACCCCACCTGCAGCTTTGGCCTGTGCCTGGCCCATGATATTTATTCCCTTTCACACACTGTATTTACATACAGGAATGTGGGGGAACTCAAGACACAGCCAGACAGGAGGATGCTGAGAAACATTACCCTGGATTTCCAGCCAAATTCCAACCCAGATAGGGATTCATCCCTGCCATAGCAGACTCCTCTGCAGGCACAGCACCTTCTGTGCCCTGGCTGTGCCTGCCAGCACATGGGAAGAACACACATCTGCTCAAACAGGACAGGAGGTGAGAGGACACAAGCTGAAAGAAGTGGAGCCTTCGAAGGAAGAGGAAAATTCACAAAATGGATTGAGAGAAAGAGCACAAGACCTGGGAAAGAAAAAGAGAGGGAATAAAATGAAGGAGCTTAAAGGAAATCTGACAAATGTAGGTGAAAAATGCCAAAAGATAAGGTTTGTCATACAAAAAAAGAAAAAAGGAACCAAGAGAAGTAGGATTTCAAGCACTGATCATTACAAAGGTGCTGGGGACTGAAAAGGAGAAAAGCCAAGATCGTGAACAGGGGTTCAATCCCTGTATGGATCCCAGAATTTAGTCACGTAAGAGTTGGACTCGAGGATCCTTGTGGGTCCCCTCCCACTCAGAATATCCTGTGAAATCTGTGAAATTGCTCCAAACATACTAAGAAGGCCTAAATCTTGATATTTTGTCAGTTATTTCTGCAGAAATTTTAGGTAGACAACACAGGTCATTTACCTGAAAGTCACAGGTGATACTCAAAGTGAAAACCCCAAACCCAGTATGGACAACACAAAACCAAGCAACCTCCATCACACCTAAAACCAACATATTCCATGGAAGAGAGCTGAGGAAGAGGACAGGCAGCCAGAAATAGTATTTGAAAAGCCCTCTAACAGCAAAGGGTCAGCACACAGACATGGAGCAGCCAGGTACCTGTACAGCCACCACCTGCTGAACTTTGAATCCTACTCTGCATGCTGCAAACTTTCCTAAAATTGGATTCCTGCAGGGATTTTGTGTGGCTGTCAGTTTCACAGAAGCAGAATCCATTCATCTGTACACATGCCAGAGATTTATAGAAATATCTTGCAATGGCACCTCATGCTTGATCCTACTCTTAAACCACCAACCAAATGCCAACTGCATGCCCTGTCCAGACTTCCCTTTCTACTTTCCATCTTTCAATTCCCTTGAGAAGATCTATGACACTGTTGACACAAGTTGCCTTTTCCTATAAAACATTTAAGGATTTGGCTGTCCTGCACTGTGACTGAGCCTCGAGTTAACAAGAGCAGTGTAGGAAATCCTTTGAGGAGGTTTTTTACCTACCTTTCTCTCCTTAGAAGGCGTTTCTTCTGCAGCAGGCACACTGGGTTCTTCCCTGCCTTTCTCCTCCTGTTCTCCTGGTTCTTGCCCGTTGTCTTTTGGATGCTCAGCTGACTCCTCGTTGTCTGAGGCCTCCTGCCTTGGCAGCCCTTGGCACTGCAGCCACAGGGGGGACACGTGGTCATAGCGGGTGTGCAGCACGCGAATGGCGACGCTGCTCAGGGCCAGGGATTTGGGCAGGTCAAAGCCATGCCCTGCCTCCTGGAACATGTGGGTTTTGAACCTGGGAAGGACAGTGACAACAACAACAACAGGCCCTGGTAAGACTGGCAGCACTTCGTTTGCTGTTTCCTCACAAATGTTCAAATCTCTTCTGGGATTTGTTGCACGGTCTGAGAAATGTTGCGGGATGTCACAGTGCTTGTGCTGGCAGCTGTCTGTAAGACCCTCCAGCAAAGCCACAACTGCGTCAAGGGGATCAGAAGCTTCAAAAGTAAGTCTTGACAGGATGGCAGTGAGGCAGAATCAAATGGTAGCTGTTCCAGAAACTACATTCCTGGTAAAACTCACTAATTTAATGGGAAAATCCCTGCACAGGTCATTTACCTGAAAGATGTATTACATCACTCTCAGCACCTTTCCAAATAATTCAAATAATCATTATTTTTGGATAAGATAAGCTGGTCACAAGTTCTAAAAATCTTCTAGTAAAGCAACACTTAGTTTTTAAACGTTGGTTGAATATTTTAAGTGCAGCTCTCTGCTGGCCAAAAGGCTATAACACTTAACCCATATGGGCTCTTCCTGCAGGTCAGTCTGACATTGCTCAGCACCCACTCTTCTACTCATCTCACCAAAACTCACAGCAACAGGTCAAGCTGAAGTCCTTTTCATAATTTATTCCTTATATTTGTGGAGTGGGAGCAAGAAGTCTGCTCAAAAATCTCATTTTGAAAATGTATCATTTAAATGGTAATCCAATAAAACCACAAAACTTAGATTCAGAATTGATATTGCATCCCAGGCTCTAAAATATTTTCTCTAACTGAGCACCAAGTATCATCCACTGCTTTGCAAGCAACTGGAACAACTTAGAAAATATTAAATGCATCAGCAAGAAACACTGCTTCCAGAGGAACTTCAATTCTCTGCATGAGCTTTATTGTTTTTCTTCCAAATTTGTTCTGGCAGTGACAGGGTTCTGCTGCTGCATTTTAAGAAAGAAATTTATATATCTCTAAACCACTGCTTAGCAACAGCCAGCACTGAGAGTCTGCAGAATGGATGCTACTCAATATTAAAAAAAAAGATGATGAGAAATTGATTCTTGGTGTTTACTCAACAAAGCCAGGCCTCATTTCAAATTAATAATTTCAGTGTGCTGTACCTTGGTTTCTTCTTCAGATTGACCCAAATACAGAAAGTAGTATTTTTATCCTTTATGACTGTGTGCATATTCCCAGTCTCAGAGTCTTCATACATACTAGCTATCTACAAAGAAAAAAGCCAATTAAATTATGTGTTCACTTTGATTTACCTACATTTACTTGAATAAATAAATTTAAAAATACATGTAAGAATGAAAATACACCAGACCAAGCCCAGCTGTGTTGTATTTATGTACTAAAGCACAACAGTTATAAACTCAAATCTGTTTCTTAAAATTTGAACTACATTCCTTTTCTTCCTCTGACTTCATAAATTGTGAGCCAAGTACTGCCAAGTAGGGGTTCTTCCATTGTTACCCTAATTCTCAGGATAAATTATAAAAAACAAACAAAAAAGGGATTTCCTGAGCAAAAACGGACTCCTACCCCAGAGTCAATGCACAGATTATTTTATCATTTAGGCAACATCAAACTTGTGAAATGATAATTATATCAGGAGTTTAATCCTAAATTCAGTAAACAAGAATTCATCATTTCTTAATTTGCAGGGGGTTTTGACTGTGCACATACAACTGGTTCACTATTTCACTAATATTCCTTTGCTAAACATGCTTATATATCTGATTGATATTCTTGAAATAGTAAGGTCACTACCTATACATGAAGCTCAAAAAACTGACTCTCCAGTACATTTTCTTGTTTGAGTGCTCTTCACTCTTCCCAAGATTCTCAGTTTAAAAAATATTTTAATCACATGAACTTGTATTAAAAAAAATGAGTACAAGGCAACCTTATGAACTGCTTTTCACATCCACATTTTTTTGGTACAGTCAACAAATTTCATACAGCACCTCTTGTTTTCATTATCTCCAAATCTCACAAAATTTCCCAGTAATTTAATCTTGTCAGACTTAATGATGAGATTTTCCACTGTAAAGTTCAGATTTTCAGGAGTTTTGAATAATTAACAAGTCTGGCATGTGCTATAAACATGATTTGGAAACTCACAGACTCATCTCTGTGACAGTTTAAGACCAAACAAAGCCAACCATCATTACAAGACACTTGGAGTTAAACTTATGTGCACATATCACAACTTTGAAGCAGTAAATCTTACTCACTTTGAGCAGGTTCTGCGTAGCCTCATTGTACTTCTGATGAAGCAGAACCTGCAACTGCAGAATGAATTCCTGGTACTGGACCCGTTGTTCTTCTGTGATCTCATTTGGTGATGCCTCCAATAAAAGAAACTCCAACTTCTCAATCAACTAGAAGACATTTATATGGGAGAAGTTTTGACACCATCTTTAACGTAACGTGTGTTCTGTCATAAAAAATGAGGCAAACCTACTTCCTTTGTACCTAAACAGATCTTGGTCACAAAAATAACATTTTTATAGACAGATAGGAAATCTAACTCAGAACCAAACCAGCCCAATGCAACTTGTGTTACACATGCAACTCTCCCCCCACCAGTTTCTAGAAAATCTCATTAAGTTTCTGAAAAACACAACAAAGTCAGCATAAATGAAACTAAAATCCTGAATTTACAGAGCAGGCACAGATTGCTTAAAATTGCTTCACAAGCTATCCATGCCTGGTGACTCCTGTTGGTAAAAATCAATTCTGGGAACTTCTGTTCTTACATGACATTTTACTGGCTCAAGTGTTACAAAATGAGGCTGTTGTCCACCAAAGCATTTATATCTGAGCTTGTACGCTCTGGTTCCAAATGGAAGGGAATATGGGTGTTGGAGTACTAGACCTCAGTGTAGAAACACAGCACACAAATGTAGGTTACGGGCGGGTTCGGTCGGGACGGAGACGGATGGAGATCTCTATAGGCAGGTCTTGGGACACAGTCGGTTTATTGTAAAGGGCGTGGGTATTGGGGCACTGCTCAGAGCTGCTAGACTCAGCTCTGAGCAGGCCCAAGAGAGTAAGCAGGTGAGAGAGAGAGAGAGGGTGTAAGAGCAAGAGTGGAAGTAAGAGTAGAAGTGGAAGAGAGGAATAGAGAAGAGAGAATCAGAATCAGAATGTCTGAAGTCCTGGTTACAATACAATAAATCATCTTCTGTACTGAA
>NW_024581064.1:1054244-1064725 GCF_017639235.1 Corvus kubaryi | reverse complement strand
GCCGCCAGCCCCGGACGCGGCGCTGAGTCGCTGCTCCCGAGCTCTGCGTGGGGCCGGCGAGCCCGGCTTCGGGCTGTGCCTGAGGCAGGACTCGGAGCCCAGAGACACAGACTCGCCCTGGCCCGAAGAGCCCGCTTTGAGCATCAAAACACGGCACTTGGGCTTTAATTCAGGGCCAGCGAAACGCAGCACTTCCGTTTCTCTTTGTGAGCCCAAACACACAGGCCTCGCTCTCTTCCTCAAGCCCTGAAAACAGGATTTAGTCACTGTTTCTGAGTCCCAACTCTGGCCATAGGAGCCTGCGCTCAAGACTCTGTAGATCGAGAAATGCTGCTAGCAAGGATTTTTTTGCTATTTTCTGAGACTTTTCTCTCTCACAGAAGAGGTAGCAGAATTATGTAAACAACCAAGCCACCTGCAACCTTGAAAAGTCTTCTTTATGGTACAGTAGAAAAATATTTTGACAATGGATGTTTTAGGATTTTAGCCAATCACCCCCAAGGGGAGGCTGATCCTTTGTCCAATTAGACTGTGAAGAAAGAAGTCTATAAAAGAGTTTGTAAAATAATTAATCAATCTTGCTGCACAATTCCTGCCTGCTGGATCTTCTCTCCTCCTCCTCCTCCCTACGGCTGCGGGACACAGTGATATACCCTAGGGCCTCGGCCTGCGGTAATAGGACTCCACAATGCAGGATTCAGTCTCTGCTTTTAAGCTCTGCGCCTGCTTTTGAGCCCCCGAAACGCAGCACTGGGTCTCTTTTTGCGAGCCCAAAACCGCTCCTGTCCCTCGGGTTCGGAGCCCCCAGAAGTGCCCGGGGCCATGGCTGGACCCCAGCTGGGCACCAGCAGCCGCTCCCTCACCCCCCGTGGGATGGGGAAGAGACCAGAGACAAAATTCCAGCTCAGAACAGTTTAAGAATGGAAACCAAATACAATCATTTGAGATTAATGACAACACATAGTGAGAGCAACAAGAGCAGTGGTAACACTAATGAACAGGAGAGGGAGAAAAACTCCTCCACACCCGCCCTGTTACGATCCGGTTTAAACCCAGAAAAGCAAAGCAAGCTAAGTCTCTGTGCATAAACCAGAAAGAACTTAGAAGGTTCAAAATATCCCCAGAAACGAGATTAAAACCAAACGAGGCTAGATGTTGTTGCCAAAAAAATGGATGTATTTTATTTAATAGTAGAGAGGCAAAGAGAAGGGAAGAGAGAGAAAGAAATAGAAAACAGAAGGGTGCGTGGGGGAACAGG
Organism: Corvus kubaryi; assembly: GCF_017639235.1. NCBI lineage: Eukaryota > Metazoa > Chordata > Aves > Passeriformes > Corvidae > Corvus > Corvus kubaryi. The sequence continues at coordinate 1,063,467 of NW_024581064.1, read as the reverse complement.
GAGAGGGGTTGGATGGAAGCCCATCACCCATCTGAGGGTGCCAACGACGTCTCGTTGCTCCCCTCCATCCGGTCTGCCGGTGGTGAGGGTCCCCCGTGGGCGCCGTGGCCACGCCGCCACATGCTGCCACAGCCGAAGGGTGCAGAATTCCGTGGGTTAATGCACACTTTGGGCCAGGCGGGAACGCCCACGTGCCTCTCTTGCAGGGGCCGGCTTGACACTGTCCCTTGCAACACTGAGGGTCTGTGGCATCATCTCTGGTGCTCTGCTGCAGGGTCTGGGGGCCCCTGTGCTGGGCCATGTCACCCCTTCTGCTGTGGATGAGCTTCCTCCCCCCGGTGAGGACCCCGCAGCTGGGCTCTGCACAGTGGAGGATGGGCAGTCACTGCGTCTGTGACCACCGGCTTTTCCAAGGTACCCAAAGCCTCTCCTCCCTCCAGCCCTTGGTGCGAGCCCGGGCAGCTGATAGCCCTGGGGCCGTGCTCCTCATCTTGGAGGTGTTAAGCCTGAGCTCCATGAATATCCCCAGCCCTGAGTTGTTACTTGATCTTATCTTCATCAGCGAGCAGTGTCAGGCCTCAGGGCCCCATTCAGGGTGTGGGAGTCTTCTGCAGCTTTTGTAATACAGTTTTAAAAGTCTTTCAAGAAAATGTTTAAGTCATAAAACATAGTATTTCAGTCTTTGAAACCCCTCCCTTTAACGTTATAAATCCAAAATCTAATCCAGAGCACCAGAATCTCCCACTGTGGGGGATTTCCATATTCCTGTTGCTTTCTCTGTGTTCTGTCCTGGGGATTTGTGGACTGAGGGAGGCACTGGCTGCTCCTCTGGCCAAGGGGAAGGCTCCCGTGCTATTCCCATGAAGAGAACACCTGGAATTACTGTCCTGGGAGCCCAGTCCGGTCTTTCTAGTGACTGGGGGGCACCCAGAGGGTCTTTACATGAAATGAAAATGAGACCCCGGCCCAATGCACTGACAGCAGGATTGGACACTCCTGGCCAAGGTGACCAGTCTGTGGGAGTCGGACCGGTGACGATCCAGGGGGGATCTTAAGTTGGATACTTGCAGATTTCATCGTGCAGAAGCTCCAATTCTTTTTGGCACCTCTTGTTTAAATGTCTCCCCACTGGAAGAGGTCAATTAATCTTTGTAATGACCTGACTGCCAGAGGCAGGGAAAAACAATCAGCGTTCCCTGAACGCCTCCATCACTTCCATGTCCACCTGCAAGGAGTGGCCGATGGGCAGGAGCCTGCCCAGAACAGGCTCAGAGATGGGGCTTTCAACACAAAGCATTCCATCATTCCATGATCTCTGCCTATATTAATGTTGCACTGTTCCCTCTCAAATTTAAATTCCCAAATTTAGATGATTTATTCAAGGAATCATTTTAAAATTATTCAGGAATAAAAAGGGAAGCATCAAACATATAAGAATCATTCCTACACCCACCAAACCATTCTTAACTGGAAGCCTATTCCCTCATCTCTGTCTTTGTTTTGCTTTCCTGGAAAACCTTGTGATCCCAGAGTCTCTCAGAGCAATGTACTGGCATTACTGGAAGGTTTGCTCTGTCAGAGAGCCTGGGGGGGTTACAGCACTTGTTCCTCTGCATCTTTATCCTTTCATCAGCTTTCCCCTGGAACAGTGCTGTGGGAGAAGCTTGGAATTACCAGAAATGGATCAGGTTCACATTTCTTCCCCACCATTTTTCAACTGTTTTGAAATTCCTGGAATTACCCTCAAATGTGCCCAGGAACACTGCTGTGAAAGGATCAATGAGAAGAACAGCCTGAAAGGAGAAAACCACCTCCAGCAGCAGCCAGAATGATCCCATTTCTGTTCTTACCTGGTCCTGCCAGAGCTCCCAACAGCCATTCCCATTCCGAAACAAGAGCTATGGAAGACATTCCTGCTGTCCGTGAGGGTGTGGCAGTTCTGGATGTTCTTCGCTGTGGAATCAGACAACAAACAGAGTGTAAATGATCTTGGTGTGGTCCCTTCCAAGCCAAACCACCCCATGATTCCATGCGTGGATCAGCACCTGTCCCAACTCCATTCCAGAAACCTCCTCCCATTAACCCAGAACTTTCCTTTTTCTGCTCAACATCAGGGATTTGCTGCCGAGTGCCCCGGGCAGGGGACGCCTCAGCCTTCCCTGGGACCGCAGCATTCCCTGGGACCGCAGCATTCCCTGCGCTGCCTCAGCACTCCCTGCGCTGCTGTTCCACGCCGATCCCGTGGTCCAGCGCCTGTGCGGGCTGCAGTGCCGGGCTCTCCCCACAAGGCGGCAGCACCGGGAGCGAGCAGCCCCGGCCGGTCCCGCTGGCTCGGGGCAGCTGCGCCTTGAACCCGCCCTGAGCCGGCGGGGCCGTGAACACAGCGGGCACAAACCCCACCGGTGCCCTTTATTTCACCCTCAGAGGCACAGGATCGCAGCATTTCCTGGGCTGGAAGGGACCCGCAGGGAGCATCGAGTCCAAATCCTGGCCCTGCACCCCAAGAATCCCACCCTGTGCCCGAGAGCCTTGTCCAGACCCAAACTCTGCCCCCAAGACCCTGAAAACACAGCGGGGCTGGGAGAAGGATGACCATGGAGGATTTCTTAGATAGATCTCCTTGTACGATCGTTATATAATATTATTAGATAGTCCAGGAACCCATCCCTGTGCCTGGACACCCATCCCTGGGCCGAGACACCCATCCCTGGGCCGGAATACCGATCCCCCGCGGCCCCCACCGTCCGCTCGGGGTTGTCCCCGTTCCCCGCTCACCTCCGAGCCCGGAGCACCCGCGCCGGTGCCCCCGGCCCGGCCGCGCTGCTCCCCGGGCTCTCCGCCATTGCCGCTGCTGGCGAAGAAGGGCGGAAGTCACCGGGACCGCACCAATGTGGCGATTGCGTCAGTGGCTATTCGACCTTCTCAAGATGGCGGCCGGAAGGACCCCTCCCCCCCCGCTCCGTCTATTCGACTGCCTGAATGCTCCCGCCTGCCCCAGGCGCCGCTGACCCCACAGTCGGTGTCCGCATAGCAGGAAACGCCTCAGAAAATTGCGTGCAAGCGCTGGGCTGGCATCGGCGTCGCGTTCAGGCAGCCGAATAGACGCAGCTTGGGGGTTGGGGGGGCGGGGGCTCCCTGCCGCCATATTGAGAAGGTCGGAAAACAGCGCAAACGACCGCCATCTTTAGTGTGGCAGTGACGTAAATTCCGCCCTCCGGCGCCATCTTGGGTGCTGGCAGAAGCCACTTCCGGTCGAGCCGCCATCTTTAGTGTGGCGATGATGTAACTTCTGCCCCTCGTCGCCATCTTGGGTGCTGGCAGAAGACACTTCCGGTCGAGCCGCCATCTTTAATGTTGTACACTTAAGGCCCCCGCCCCTCACACGGGCTCCTGTTCATTCGGCTGCCTGAATCCGGCCCGGACTCCGACGCCGGCCCCGCGCTTTCCGCGCGATTTCCCGCGGTGCTTCCCGGCGCGAGGACACGACTGGTGGGGTCAGCGGCGCCGGAGGCGGGCGACTGCTCCGCAACCGGTGGCAGGCATCGGCAGGGACACCTCTCAAAGGGGCCTAGTGCGTCTGCCATCTTGAGTGTGGCGGAAGTGTAAACCACCTTCTGCAAGGTCCTGGCAGGTTCTAATAAAAACATCACTTAACGCCGTCCCGAGAGCGTGGAACTGCGCTTTCCTTTCCGAGCCGCCCCCTTGAGAGCGACACGCGGGCGGCTCGATTCCGACCGCGCCCGCCCGGTGCTCCCCGCCCGGGTCGCGCTGCGACCGCGCCTCTGCTGCCCGGCAAAACCGGCCCCGCCGGGCCGCCCCCCGCCCTGTCATTCCTCGCGGTCGCCGCCCCGCACGGCGCCCACTCCTCTTCACCGCTCTGGCCCCGCTCACGCACGGCCGTGTCCCTCGGCGCTCCGAACCGCCCTTCGCCCCTCCCCTCCGCTGACAGACCCAGCCCCGCTCGCTCCCGCTCCTTGCCCTTGCCAAGCTCGGCAGCCACCGAGGCCGCCGCCCTCTCGCCTCAGCCGCCACCAGGCGGCAGCAGCGCCGCCCAGCTCAGCCCGGGGCAGGGACAGCAGAGGGAAAAGCCGGCTCTGGGCGCTCTGCAGCTCCTGCAGCCCGAGCGTCTCGGCTCCTGGGGCCAGGCACTTGCTTCCTTCCTTCCTACAGAAAAATGCCGGCTCGTTATTCTCAAAACTTGCTGATCTCTATTCCCAGCTTCTTATATTCCTGTATGCGACAGAGTAGAGAGAGAGGGCTGGCGCATTTCAAAATGAATTTACATCTAAATCAGTAGCATTTGCCTATAGATGTAAGAATGAAGAACTTAACAGGTTTTAGTATTCTGCACACGTCCCTTGCTGGGAGGAATGGTAAAAAGTTAAAAACAAATGAAATTTAAAAAGTAGAAAGTTAGAAACAAAGTTACAATGGCAGAAATTTATAAACAAACAAAGAGGTAAAATACAAGAAACAAACAAATTTCTAAAGGTAGAAAGTTAAAAACAAACAAAGTTAAAAAAAAATAGAAACAAACAAAATTAGAAAGGTAGAAATTTAGAAACAAAGTCACAAAGGCAGAAGGTGTTGAGCCTTTGACAGGGTACCCTTCCTTCTCAGACCAGGGTGAAAGAGCAGAGGAGGCTGCTGTTCTGCTGAGTTCTTTATTTCACAGTCTCACAGCTGTCTTGAAGGCAGAGTTTGAATGGGGTTACATGATAAAGCCAAGCAGCAGCAGCAGGCAAAACCAGCTTCTTCTATATGCTCCATAGACTATATTTTTTCTTACAGAAGTGTGGATTCTATTTGTTAATTGACCAGTAAGATTAACACACCATTCTAGTTTTCTTTTTCTTAACCCATCCTGGTCTAATTCTAACAGTCGTAAGCCTCACACAAGTGTTACATCTGTATTACACAGATTTGCACATACAGTTTCAATCAGCCCTTACTGTTTATGTGAACACTCCATCTAAAACATGTGAACAGTCTAATTCGATCGAGATTTTGTCTAAAGTAAAGAATTCTGTGAAAAGGTAACACTGCTGCAGCAAGAGCTGTGTTTAAGATCTCTGCTACAGCTTTTTCATGTTTAAGGCACTTAGCATCTATTTCTACTAAAAGTTAAAAATCTGTATTTCTATTTCGTTTTGGTGTGGCTTCATGGATGTCAGCTTGTCCAAAGGTTTTAATTCAAACCTAATGCTTTGGCTTCCCTCTGGGCCTGAGTGAACTTCTCTAACAAGAAGGTTAGAAACAAAGTTAGAAAGGTAAAAGTTAGAAAGTAAAAAACAAATTTAGAAAGGCACAAAGTTAGAAATGTAGAGTGTTAGAAACAAAGTTAGAAAGGTAAAAATGGGGAGAAAAACAAAGGTATAAAGTTTCAACATTACAAACAAAGGCAGAAAGGGACAAATCTAGAAAGTTAGAAACAAACAAAGGTAGAAAGCTAGAAAGGTAGCAACAAAAATGGTAGGAATGTAGAAAGGTAGAAACAAGCAAAAGTAGAAATGTAGAAAGTCAGAAAAGTAGAAACAAAGATAGAAAGTCAGAGATGTAGAAAGTTAGAAACTACCAAAGGTAAAAATGAACAAAGGTAAAAAGAAACAAAACTTCGAAAGGTGGTACAAAGTCATAAAAGTAGAAACAAAAAAGGTAGAAAGGCAGAAGGTCAGAATGGTAGAAATGAACAAATGTAGAAAGGTAGAAAGGTAGAAATGTAGAAATGAACAAAGGTAGAAATGTAGAAAGTTAGAAATGAAGAAAGATGGAAAGATAGAAAGTTCAAATGGTAGAAACAAACATGTCAAGTCAGAAATTGAGAAAGGTAGAAAGCAACAAAGGTAGAAAAACAGAAAGGTAGAGAGTCAGAACCAAACAAAGGTAGAAAGTTAAAAAGGCAGAAATGAACAAAGGGAGGAAGTTGGAGAGGCAGAAAGTGCAGAGGCTGGCAGCAGCCATTCCAGCCTTACCGAGAGCCCTGAGTGGGAGAGCAACTTGTTCCATTGATCTTCACTTTGCTAAGCGCCTTCTGCTCTCTCGGGAAAGATGCAGAGCAGGCAAATGGCTACAGGTAGAAGCACCAGGTGTGACTGTTCTTCCTTCACCTCCCAGAAAGCTGGGGGGTTTCATGTTTGAGTCAGTGGCCTAGAAGGGGCAGAAAGTCTGCCCTGACAAGTGTGTGGGCATGGATCTGTTTTGTCTTTCCCTGTGCCCATTGCCAAAACTCTCTTAAAACTTTCCCAAAGTAGAAACACAGAAATACTGGGGCTTGTGTAATAAAGAGACATCCTGCCTGAAGAAACAGTGGTCTGTTTTTTTCCAAGCTGCTACAGAAACAAACAAAGGTAGAAAGGTAAAAATGAACAAAGGAAGGAAGGTGAAAAAGGCAGTTCAAAATCTGTTTATGGCCCCATGAAAAAGAAAGTTGCTTTGAGCTGAAAACCTAAGGAGGCTTTAGGCCCCTCCCTGCAGGCACAAATTCCCTCTCTCTGCTTCTTCTTTTTCTGGGGCTGCATTTTGGAGCAGCCCAAGCTCAGGGACCAATCAGGGAATAAAGAGGATTTTTTCCCTTCACCTCTGCTTCCCCAATCTCCTGTGGCCAGGGACATTTAACAGCCCCCATTTAAAGAGCTCTGACCTGCAGACAGCAGGAAAAAGCTGCTTTTTCCTCTGCTGATCCTCAGATGTGTTTTCGGTCCCTGCTAGGCGGCTCCCTAATTCCAGCCCTGTAACAAAAGGTCCATTTTAAACCCAATATTCCTATTTCAGGCAGAGCTGGGGGGATTTTTGCTGAGTTTGAAGTTCCTGGAAGCCTTTGGCACTTTGCTTTCAGTGATCCTGGATCCAGCCCAGCAAGAGCTGCCCCAGATCTGGGGCAAGGTGGAAAGAAGGGAGCAGATTAAGATCCTAATCTTGATTCCATCACGGATTTTTTCATCACCAGTCCTGGTGAATCACTTTCACTTTTATTATTCTTCCTGTCCCATTCTCCATCTGGGAGATAAGATCATCTTCCCTGGGCTTTTTTTTTTAATTTAAGGTAGATTGCACTGACACCTTCTGAGGGAGGATGGATTGACAGCTGAATGGATTTTAGTAGAGGAAACAGCTTTAAAAAGCCAGAAAAAATCTGTTTATGGCCCCATGAAAAAGAAAGTTGCCTTGAGCTGAAAACCTAAGGAGGCTTTAGGCTCTGTACAGTCCTGAATTAATGAGAGTTTCTGTTCTATTCCTAATTTTTAAAGCTTTTGCTTTTAAAGACAAAGTCCATATTAATGTTTTGTTCCAGCCATTACCTGGCCTCGAAATCTGGGACCTCAGCCGTGCTGTTCCCTAATCCCAGGGATTACCCAGCCCTTCTTTCCCTTGCATCCTAAATACCACACAAAAAAAGGGCTGAAGGGCTCATTTCAATTTTCTCTACAGTGGTTTTATCTCAAAACTTCCTCTAGTGTTTCTCCGTTTCTCTTTGAATCCGGGGGCAAGGGGAGCAGCTCCTTTGGAGCTGTGATTTTCCCAGATTTCCCAGGCTTTACGGGAAGGGGAGGAACCCAAGGTCGTTTCCCTCAGTCAGGAATTTTGCTGTGGGAATTCAGCTGCTCTCCAGGCAGTTCTTCTGTCAAACCATTAATCAGCTCGGAAAAGTTGATTAATCCACGTAGGGGCTGTGGAGAGAAGGGTACAAAGGAACTTTTCCATGATTTTGGGGCTTGAAGAGGGAGTGAATTTCCCTCGAAGCTGGGAAGGGCCTGAGGATGATAAAGCAAAGGAGCAGCTTCATCTCTCCCTGGCAGAGAGCTCTGGGCTCCATTATGGATACAAATCAATCCCAGCAGGATTTCAAAGGGTTTCTTTAGGATGTCAGGTCCCTCTTTATCAGATCCCTGCTGGGATTCAGGGCCTGCCTGCTCACGGGGTGCTTTGATAAGGGCTGGATTTAAATCCCAGATCTGAGAGCAGACATGAAAGTTCCCTGGGTTTCTAAGGGTTGAAAAGCTCGAGCTGGATTCGCTGCAGAGCTGAAAAGTCAGGATAAGAGAGAGCAAGGAGTGGCCAGCAGGCTCAGGCTCCTGATCACGCCCCTGGGACCCATGGGATCCATAGGATCCGTGGCCTCTGGCACGCTGCTCCAGCACCCTGCAGGGTGACTGACAGCCGGGCAGGGGAAGGAGCCACCAGCAGCTCTGCGATGTGCACCATCATTCACCTTGCACGTGGCCTAAACAGCCACCAAGCACTGATGGACTGACTGAGCCGAAAATATCGGAGAGATCTCAGTTTGCACTCCAAATTCCCTGCAGCCTGTTCCCTTCCTGATCCATCCCTTGAAGCAGCAAGAGTGGAATTCCTCCCGTGGTTGCTCTTTCCCTCCTGTTTTCCACGCAACAAGAAAAAGCAGCCACGTGAACAGGAGTAAAAGCCCCAAACCCACATAAAAGCACATTCTCAGCATCACTAATCCCTACCAAATTGCCAGGAACCTTCCAAAACTACATCCAAGCTTGGAAACAGGGAGCCAGTTGTTTGTTTAAGCAGCTATTGATCCAGTCTCTTCCAGCTAATTAAACTATTCACTATTTAAACTCATTAAACTGCTCATCCTGCTCCTGGCAGCCAGAGGCAAAGAAGAAATCGTGTCTAGATTAAATGGTGATGGTGAATGTGCCCATGCCAGTCCTTGGAGAGGTTGCAATTGCATCCCTGTTCCTCTGCTCTCTTTTCCTTCCTTTTTCCTGCAGTGATTCCCACCCGGATTCCTCAGCTCCAGCTCTCTGAGCAGCCTCACGGGGAGCATTTCATCCCCTTGGAGCCAACTCCATTTGTTGCATCCTTCATGCCTCAACCACCCCTAAAAGCAGGGAAGTGCTGATGGGCAGTGCAGCTGCTTCCACTCGGGAATGTTTCCAGTGGAACAGGGAGGGAATTCTGAGAAGCTTCCACCCACTGCACGTTATTGCTGGATAAAAGGTGAGGCAGCAAAGGATCAACAAAGGGAGATTTCAGCAAGACAAAGTCCAGACAGAGAGGCTGCAAGTGTTGCTGGGGCTGCTAAGCTGGGAAAACTGCAAGGTCAGGCTGTGGGAACATGGATTATACTGAGGTCTGGAACCGGTGTTGGGAAGAGAGGGAGAAGGAGAAGGAGGAGAAGGAGAAGGAGAAGGAGGAGGAGGAGGAGGAGAAGGAGAAGGAGAAGGAGAAGGAGAAGGAGAAGGAGAAGGAG